>NC_138381.1:48432358-48589193 GCF_054177405.1 Leptonychotes weddellii | reverse complement strand
ATATATAGATATAGATATATATACACACATACACATATATACATATATATAAATATAAATACATATATAAATATATAAATATATAGATATATATATACCTACACATACATACACACACATATTTATATATAATATATAAATATATAGAGAGATATATATAATATATAGATATAAATATATATACATACATATACCCACATATACATCCATATACACACACATATTTATATATAAAATATATATTAAATATATATATTAATTCTTACACACATACAAATATATATATATTTATAAATTCAGTAAAATCACAGGATATAAAATTAATACCCAGCAATCTGTTGTTTTTGTACACTAAAAACAAAGTAGCAGAAAGAGAAATTAAGAAATTAAGAAAAGAATCCCATTTACAATTGCATTGAAATGGCACACCTGGGTGGCTTAGTTCATTGGGCGACTGCCTTTGGCTCAGGTCATGATCCCGGGGTCCTGGGATTGAGTCCCACATCAGGCTTCCCTTGCTCTGCGAGGAGCCTGCTTCTCCCTCTCCCTCTGCCTTCCACTCTCCCTGCTTGTGCTCTCTGTCAAATAAATAAAATCTTAAAAAAAAATTGCATTGAAATGAAAATACTTAGGAATAAACTTAATCAAGGAGGTCAAAGACTTGTCTTCTGAAAACTATAAAACACTGATGAAAGAAATTGAAGATAACATAAGCAAATGGAACATATGCCATGCTCACGGATTGGAAGAATATCATTAAAAGCTCCATACAACCCAAAGCAATCTACAGATTCAATGCTATCCCTCTCAAGTACAAATAGTAGTTTTTACAGAACTAGAATAATCCTAAAATTTGTATGGAACTATCAAACACCCAAGTAGCAAAGCAATCTTTTTTTTTTTTTTAAGATTTTATTTATCTGAGAAAGAGAATGGGAGACAGAGAGCATGAGAGGGGAAGGGTCAGAGGGAGAAGCAGACCCCCTGCTGAGCCAGGGAGCCCAATGTGGGACTCGATTCCGGGACTCCAGAATCATGACCTGAGCCGAAGGCAGTTGCTTAACCAACTGAGCCACCCAGGCGCCCCGTAGCAAAGCAATCTTAAAAAGAAAGCTGTAGGTATCTCATTCCAGATTTCAAGATATACTAACAAAAGCATAATAATCAAAACAGTGTGACACTGGCACAAAAACACACATAATGGATCAATGGAAAAGAGCGAGCCCAGAAATAAGCCCACATCTATATGGTCCATTAATCTACAATGATCTACAGTGGAGAAAAAGACGTCTCTTCAATTAACAGTGCTGGGAAAACTGGACAGCTACATGGAAAAGAATGAAATTGGACCACTCTTACACCATACACAAAAATAATCTCAAAATGGATTAAACACCTAAATATGAAACCTAAAACCGTAAAACTCCTAGATGTCATCTCTGACGTCAACCATAGACACATTTTTCTAGATGGGTCTCCTAAAGCAAGGATAACAAAAGCAAAAATAAACTATTGGAACTACACCAAAACAGGAAGCTTTTACAGAGTAAAGGGAACAAACAAAATGAAATGGCAGCCTATTGAATGGGAGAAGATATTTGCAAAGGATGTATCTGAGACGAGGTTAATATCCAAAATATAGAGAAAGAACTAATATATCTCAACACCAACAAAACAATCCAATTAAAAAATGGACCATGGACCTGAATAGACATTTTTCCAAATAAGAGACAAATGGCCAACAGACAAAGACATGTTGAACACCATTAGTCGTCATGGTTATGCAAATCAAAACCACAATAAGGTATCACCAAACATTAGTCAGAATGGCTAGTATCAAAAAGATAGGAAATCAGAAGGGTTGGTAAGAATGTGAAGAAAAAGGAACCCTCACACACTGCTGGTGGGAATGAAAATTGGTGCAGCCACTGAAAACAGAATGGAGGTTCCTCAAAAATTAAAAATACAAATACTATACAATCCAGTCATTCCACCACTGGGTATTTACCCAATGAAAACAAAAACACTAATTTGAAAAGATACACGCACCCTTATATTTATTGCAGCCTTATTTACAAAAGCCAAGATATGGAAGCCAGCCAAGTGTCCATCAATAAATGAATGGATAAAAAAAGTGGTATAAAGATACACAAGGAAATATTACACAGCCATAAAAAAGGAGATCTTACCATTTGTGACAACCTGAATGGACCTAGAGAGTATTACACTAAGTGAAATAAGTCAGAGAAAGACAAACACCGTATGATTTCACCTTCATGTATAAACTAAAAGAAGCCAAAACAAATGACCTAAGCAGAAACAGACCCATCAATACAGAGAACAAACTGGTGGTTGCCATAAGGGGGTTGGGGGGGATGGACAAAATGAGTGAAGGGGAGTGGGAGGTACAGGCTTCCAGGTATAGAGTGATTGAGTCACAGGGATGAAAGGTGCAGCATAGGAAATCTAGTCAATGCTATTGTAAGATATCGTATGTTGATCAATGGCAGCTACACTTGTGAACATAGCATAAGCACATATAAAGTCACTATGCTGTATACCTAAAATTAATATTATGTGTCAACTATACTTCAGTAAAAATAAAAAAAAAATGGGGGGGGAATAAAAAATGAAATCATCCAAAAGGGTGAGAAAAGAAAATTGTGTGTGGAAATCATAACATAATTTGAGTAAAGCAGGTAAGGGCCCGAACCCTAGAGCCAGATGCCTGTATTTAGCCAAGGCTCCATAATTTACCAGCTTTCCTTACTTGAAAAATGTTACGTCTCCATAGCTCAATGTCTTCATCTGCAGTGGGGGGATAATTGTACCTACTCCATGGCATTGTTGAGGTGACCTGAGCTAATGAATCTGAAGTACTTACTATCGTGTCTGGCATATAGGAAGGTCTCTATAGAAGGCAATTCTCACCCTCTTCCTCAAGTTATCAGTAATAGAGGTCTTTATTTCTCTTTTCATTTTTTATAAGATAATAAATTAAAGTACTTAATTCCAACCTCCTTTCCCGCCTCTTTAGGGGTGTTTTTAAGGTACATAATGAACTTTCAGCCTAATGACCGAAGAAACACTTCTCTACACTCAAATGCTCCTCCAAGGAGAAATGCTTAAGTGCATTTCTTGGCATTTCATTACATGTGAAGTTTCACTGCCAAAGGGGTTGTCAATAGGTCATGATCCAAAAACTGGACACCTAGCTCCTCAACAACAAAAAACTGCAGGTGTGTCCTTACCGTCAAATTTGTGCAACAAACCTCTTGAGCATCAGATGCTGTGCTAGATACACAGATAGAAGATGGGGCAGATAGGCCCCAGGAAGAAGAAATAGTGATGTGGATGGGGGTGGAAGGAAGGGGAGATCCAAAAAGTTCACCCATAGAAACAGGAGCTGCTAACTGAGAATGTAGGGAAACGGTCATTGGTGGTGCGGGCCACACAAGAGAGGAAAATCCCCAAGCAGGTCAATCTGCACGGTCTTTCAGCTTTACGTGACTGGTTTGCAAGTCAGATTATCCCAGCTTTTTGAAAAAATAGGGAAGAATGTTCTCATTGGTGTACAACTCAGCAAAAATCAAATTATTCTAACATTACATTTTTAAAAATATATTTATACTGCTTAATGATGTCATGTACAATGTACATTTACAATTTGTATTACTTAATTTCAGTTGCTGGTATCCCTATCAATTATTCCAATGGACTTCATAGTCCAAATACAAAATATTTTTCAAAGACCAAATACAAAATAATTCCAATTTGCCTTTCTTATCCCATTACCAGAAATGTTTTTCAATATCAAAACTAAATCATACACATAAGCTAGAAGCCTAGCATTTAAACCTCTATGCTAATGTGATGAAAATTTATTTAGGCTAAGAAATCACAACTGGCTGCTTCCCTCATATGCCACAACGGCACATTTCTAATTCTTATATTGATGTGACAACTATAGGTCATACTTAATGGGGATGCATCATTCATTCAACAAATATTTATGTAGTCAGACACTGTTGCTAAATATAATTATACATGCTCATTTGAATCTGGAATGTACCATAGAGTTCTTTCAACCTTCCAATAAAAGCATTTATACAAGAATTCAATCATACGCTCTTCAATCAAGCCATCGGTTTTCCAAAAATTTTAAGATGTAAATATGCTGTTACACTGTTACTCATCTACTTTTGTCCACTAGTTTTAGTACCCATTAATTATTCTTGCCTGAATCATGACCAGCCTTTGTGATCTTCTAATAATGGAAGCAGCATCACTTCTAGATTAACTCATTGATATTCTACTTCAAAAAAAAAAAAAGGCAGCTTTGTCTCTTTAGTATAAACCATGTATTCTTATTTTATTCTACCATTTTTTTGCTCAGATTTTCTGAATCTGTTACCCCAGGATTTGGTCAGAGGGAACACCTTCAAGCAAGCTGTTTTGATATGTCCCCAACACTTTTTTGAGCTTTCTCTTACTTTTTGATATAAAAAGATGTTCCAGGATCATCTTGTATTTTCCCCAGCCCCAGCCCTGGACAAGATAGAGAAGCCATTTCTCCAAGGAGCCCAGATTCCTTTTAGTCAAGAATGGTACTCCTAACCCAAGACCTGCGTATTAGATGTGCTCACTGCTCCTACTGTATCATTGCTCCCAAGTCTTCTCAATAGTACTAGGAAATACATGTATGTGCACATATTTTAATGCATATACACACATCTGTATCTTAAAAACCATTATCTTAGACAAGTCATGCTCTACCAGGGAGATTTTGGTCCCAAGGGACATTTAGCAATGTCTGAAAAGATTTCTGGTTGTCAGAGCTGGGGAGGGTACTACTCACATCTGGTAAGTAGAAGCCATAGATACCACAGACTACCCTACAAAGCACAGGAAAGCCCTCCACAACAGAGCATAGGCTGACCCCAAATGTCAATAGTGCTGAAGTTGAGAAATCCTGGTTTATATGGTTAGCTCCAATTTCAATCCAGCACCACAGCATTTGGCTCTTGCATTTCCTTCCCTGACAGTGACAAACATGGCCTCCTGTGTGCCTCCTTATGTGATCAATCCCCAAACACACGGAGAGCGCTTTCTGATTCTGTCCCATACCTCTGCAGAAAAACAAACCTACTTACTGAAACTATTTGTTTAGATGGATTTTTTTGTCATCTTTGTATATGTGTATTTGTCTTTGTTTCTTTTTGGTCTTTAACCTGAAGATAGCCAAAATATCTTATTCAAAGTTACTTGGGTTGTTTTTTCCCCCCTGAATCTAATTTTTTTTTTAAAGATTTATTTTAGAGAGCAAAAGTACAGGAGAGCATGGGGATGGGAGGGGCAGAGGGAGAGAATCCCAAGCAGACTTCCCGCTGAGCGTGGAGCCCAACACGGGGCCTGATCTCATACCCCGGAGATCACGACCTGAGCCAAGAATCAAGAATTGGCTGCTTAACCACCTGAGCCACCCAGGCACCGCCCCCCTCCCAAATCTAATTAATGCATGAGATCAACTTGACCTTTATTGGTTCCCTCTTCTCTATATGTGTAGCTTTAAAAATAAACTAGGTTTTACCACCAGGTCTATATGTCCTGGACTATGGAGAGCTTTAAAAGTATAGCCCTATTAGCCTATTCTCTGGCTTAACTTCTTATATGAAGGGAGGTTATTTTCCCTAATATTGTTCTTTCCTTATGCATTTGCCTTAAAAGAGCAGGTTAAATTTGATTTATGACAAGCTGTAAGTATGCTGAGACTGTAACAGGCAGAGCCACGGCATCCTGAGGCTGAGCCTGAAAGTGACAACTCAGGGTTAAAAACCAGTAGTCAGCATTCATGTGTAAGTTAGAGGTAGATGGGCACTCCTTAGCATAGACATACTACTCTTAGGATTAGTGTAGAGGGAGTACAAAATAAAATTTCTACATTTGCAGATGACCTGGTTTTGGGGATCTTCGTAAAAAAAGAAAAGGACATAAATCTTATTAAATAGAATTGTAACCAAAAAAATGTAAAATGATGCTACTGGGCCAGTTTCCTCAGGAATGATGTATTTTGAACTCCCATTTACAATTCAAGATTTTAGGTCTTATCACAGAGTGTGACCAAAAGCAGGTAAAGCAAGCAAGCACAATAAAAAAAATAGATTTATTTCCAAACCTACGTTTCTCAGTAGACCACTCTACTGAACTCCAGAACCTCAAATCTAACGGTAGGCTGAATATTTTCACCAAGGCCCCCAAGTCACCTACTGTCATCAAAGTAGATTGTGGTTTTGACTCCAACTTACTGTCAGAATGAACGGTTATGACGTTGATGCAGAAAGCTGGAACATGCTCATCTCCATAGCAGGGCTCAGAAACTAGGTAAGGAGGTACTGACTCTGTGACTTATTTAATTCACTAGCAATATGTGTTGATGTGCTCATGACCCTCAATAAAGACCTATGTGGGTTTTTCTGTTTATTCTGACATTTAGATATACAGTTTACAGTGTGGATTGACAAACATTTTGTACTTGTCTCTGCAAAAATCCATCTAGCCCCTTGCCCCCCTGCTTTTTTTTTTTTTTTTAAACAAAAAACTCATTACGTTTAACAGAATTTGCTGATTCACACATATGGAAATTTGAGAGAACCTAACTTCAAATGTATATCTCCTGACTTGGAAGTCCATGTTCCTTCCAGCACATCTGCTTTCTTAAGTAATGCAAAGTCCACACAGCGAAGTTTCCCTGGTCATTTTACCATCCTGCACAGAGAAACAGTGCTGTGTACACACACATCCATGGTTTTTCTCAGATTCTTATAACACTTCATAGTCATCCCATGTTATAATTGGGGAAACGGATTCCGAATTCGGAATTATCTTGCCCATATAACACAGATAGAAAATGACAAAACCAGAATGATAAATAAGATTACAATTCCTAGTTCAGTTTTCTTTACATTTGTGGCTCATGAAAAAATGTTTTCTGGTACATGCTTTCTACTACTCTTGGGATGTACAATCATCCCAGATTGCATCAGTATACTGGGAAATCAAATCATCCCTTTTGCCACGTAGTGATTGTAAATGCAGCACAACTATAGTTTTAGAAACCTGCAAGTTAAATTTTTGATGGCTAGAGAAATTGTTAAAAATGCCAAAAAGTGTAATAATCCTCTCTAGCAGTTGTCAACACTGAAAGTTTCACTTTTGCCAGAGGAAACAGACAACCGACCTAAGCTAACTTACATGAATCAGGTTGTAGCACTCAGTGTTTAGACTCTCAGAAAGGGGAAGCAATTGACAAGAAGTGATTTCTTCCTTTAAACAAGATGTGGCTATTGACTGCTATCTGGTCAACAAGACCTTTTACATCAGTAGACATTGTTCCCTGTACATGGACTCTTGGGTGGGGTGCAATGGCACGGAAGAGTGCTAGGCTCTAAAAGCCCAATAAAATACAAACATTTACCTGGGCGCTATCAGGGAGGAATCCAAGGGTGAGATATGTGGTCGTGGGCAGCACTAAATATACCCTGGATAAGAAATGGGGCATTAACCAGACATGCCAAGTGGCATCAGTGGGAAGGCACAAGAATTGAAAGAAATCCACTATAATTTTCATAAGCTTAATGGTAGCCTGGGTTATAATGCATCAGAGAAATAGTGAGAGCAACTAGCATGGCAGATCTACTCCATCCTATTAGTTCTGCCTCAAAGCATTTGTAAAAAGATTTCTTCTCTCAGGCCAGTAACTTCTGCAGAAAAGCCATCTGGGCAAGGACTCCCCTCCCGGGCCGCTTCGTCTGTGTGCTTCCACTCCACAGTGCTTCCTGCTCTAGCTCTTCTCTATCATTGTCATTTTCTTATTTATTGATGAAGAGCACAGGTTTGAAGTCAGACAGGTCTTTGTCACGAGCCGTACAGCCTTAGGCAAGTACCCTAAATTTTCTGAGTCTCTGTTTACTCTTCCATAAAATGCAAGTGATGAACTTGTAACATTACTATGAGGATTTGGTGAGAGAATACAAGTTAACCGCTATAGTACAGTGCCTGGTACGTCAGAACACTCACTCACTCACTGCTGTTACAGTCCATATCACCTTATATCTGGCAAGTTCAGATATAAGGTGATATTGGTTGTCCCATTTTATAATTGGGGAAACGGATTCCGAATGCAGAACTATCCTGCCCATATAACACAGATAGAAAATGACAAAACCAGAACGATAGTTTTGAAGCCAGTTCCTACTTGATAGCAGGACTCAAGAAACCTACCATTTTTCCACCACTGCCCTATTAGCTTGCTAAAGGAATACCACGACTATGGTATCCTCCTGTGCAAAACCCATCAACAGCTTCTCCCTTACTGATCCAGGGAGTTCACCATTTAAAGTCATTCTCCACCTAACCTCAGCTTACCTTTCCAGGCTTCCTTGCCAATTCAACTCACCAGGAAGCTCTATGGTCTGCACCTGATGGATGTGTGCAACTTTCAGACAAAGCTAAGGATGTGAGATGTGTGAATTACAGGTCTTTTCAAGTGCCTACCAGGGAGACCAAAGTTATTCAAGATGCCTACAAAACCCAGTACTGGAGAAAGGTCAAGGCCTTCATCAGTCTTTCTTGTTGATCAACTTTAGGTCCAGGAATCTTCAACATGGCATGTAGATTATTTTGGCTAAACTCTCATTGAGCTGGGCAGGTCACAAGTTACCCTAATTTGTGGAAGGGTGTGGGGAACTAGCTGGTCCCAGTGGGAGGGGGTGTGGATGGAGAAGAGGGAGGGAAGGGTAGGAAGAAAGAGCAAGAAAGGTCAAAGCTTTCATCCCTTTGCATATTTAAACTGTGCATAACTCCTGTGCCTACACTGCATACAGGTTCCTGAGAGGTCCACAGCCAGTGTTTGCAGCTTCCTTCCTGAGCCTGGCCTCTCTCCTAATTTAGCTTCCCAATATTTCTTCCATCTGCCCCTTCTTTCCCAGTCCTCCACTCTGAGCCGGCCTAGTTCAAGGCCTCATCACTCGTAACTGTGGCCTATTGCAGTAGACAACCGCCTGGCCCCTCTCCTTTCACTTTTTCATATTGTCCCTGTCCCCCAGGAGGGGTAGTCTCTGCTCAGAATACCAGTCTCTGGAATAAGCTGCAACATAGGTAGAAAGCACTCTCTCAGAGAAAACTTGTGGCAAAAGGCCTTAGAGACCAATTCAATGGCCTTCCCAGGGTGCACCTCTAGTTCCTGAGCCCAGAATTCTGGGATCCAGTCCTCTGTGTGGCATTTTCTCACTTAACCCCCTTTAATGCCCATGTTTGGCTGGTTAGTACATGGCTGGTTGTCTCTTCCCACCTGTTAGAGACTAAAGAAAACCTGGGACACATCTGAAGAAACGGACTCAAAGAGGTGAAATGACTTATTTGGCATATATTCACTCAAAACTAGAATTATGCTGTGTGTTCGTTTCTACTGTATGCAGATTGTGTATTTCAAATCTGAGTCAGGCCGTGCTTCATTTTCATCGCAACAGACAAGATATTAGAACAGCAGCAGAGCCCACAGCTAAGTCCACGAGCCTGATAATAACAGGTATGGTGTGTCTCAAAGCTCAACTTGAATAGAGATGATCGGGAAGAGCCAAAGGAATGCAGATGTGTAAGCAGCCTCTTCATCCTCCAGAATGTTAATATCCTAGCACTTCCATCTCTATCCCAGCCTTTAGCTTGTTGTCAGAGAAGAGGAAACCAGTACAATTGTTTCCTTTGGATACTGACTTTCCCATATAGACAATTTTCACAAAATTAGTAGGACTATTATTACTCTAGCAGAATATTTGCTATGTATTCTTACATAATGCTGCATTAAGAACCACCCAAAGTATGCTCAACTGTCAAGCCAAAGTCTTACCTTACTTATGCTGTTCAGTAGCAAATGACCGGTCAACAGGGCAGAACCCTGATACTGGCCAGGTAGGTCTGTCTAAAGACTTGACAAACTCTCCCATTTATAAGTACTGGTGTAGCTCACTACTCCATAACATGATGTAAAATTATATATCCTGCTTTAGAAGATTCTTCCAGAAATGAGGACATACAATAAAACTGACAAATAGATATTTGATAATTTGGACTGAACTCCAGGGCCTCCCCAGTCTTCTCCTTTGGTGCAAGAGGAGGATGCTGCTGGCCCCCGTCTACGGGTCGTCAGCCCCTAACGCAAACCCCTTGTTCTCTAAAGGTGCCATAGATAGTCATTCTGTGGGAAATTCACTGTAGTGTGTATAAAACAGGGAACATCCTGCTGTGTCCTGAGCTCTTTCTTCCTACTGTTCCCACCCTCTCCTCCATCCACACTCCCTACTAAGGGACCAATGAGTTCCCCACACCCTCCCACAAGCATAGCTCCACCACCAAGTGGGAGACCGTGAAGCCTAATGGTTTTAAGCACAGAATCCAGAGCCCGCTTTTCTTCACTGGCATCCTGGCCCCATCACTTACTGTCTGCATTACTTAAGTTACTTTACTTCTTTGTGCTTCAATTTCCTCATTTGTAAAAAGTGGAAATTAATAGTACCTACACCATAGAATTGTTTTCGGGATTTGAGAAATTCTGATACATAATTAACAGGTCATCTGAAACAGAAATGTAGTCCTTCAGGGTGTCCTTCTTAATAAGTAATTGAACTTGGAAAAAAAATAACTCAGGAGTTTGAGTCCATAGTATTTAATTTGGACAAGCTTTTAATAGAAACCATCACCATAACCTCACTGGGCCATCCATGACCATCTCCTTACAGAGAGTGGTCACATTAACAACAGGTTTTTATATGGTTTCATTTGGTCATTTATAGATGCCGGTCCAAGTCAGAAGGAAGAGTAGGATTTTCAGGGTGATAAAGGGGGATGCTGGAAAAGTCAGGAAGCTTTTGTTCCTAATAAAAGAAAAAAATCCCTACCGTCATTTTCCTACTTTACCAGTTAGAGCACAACAGAAATGGAAGAGAGTGATACACTGGGTCTCAATTTCACCAAGAAGGAAATCACACTGTACCAGTTTTTAGAAGTTAAATGGGAATCACTGGACAGCAGTTCTGTCAATGTGATTGTTTAGAACGATCATATAGCAAGTGAATAAGCATCCAAGCTCTGTAAATGCTGAGCAGTGGGTATGGATTTTCTCCCCCTCAAAGTCCTATAGTTTGACCCACAAGAGCTTTGGGGGAGATTTGAGAGAACAGGGTTGTTTCTGTTGTGTGGCTTCTCCCCCGTTTGAAAACGGTTCTTATGGGAGGCCAGCAGACTCCTCACTATGAAAAACTGCGGTCTCCCAAGCCTCAGTGCTGGTTGGGATTGCATGTGCCGTCCTGCCCACTCTTGACAGACGGCAAGGAGCCCAGCCCTTCCATATGCTCCCCTGTTCTCTGGGAAGGTGCGGGCGCACGAACAGATTTGGCTGGTGCAACTGTGACCGTGGGTGTCTCTCAAGCAGCATCCTTGTCCGTAGGCTATTTAGCACCAGGAGAGGCTCCAGCAATTCAAACATATTCCGTGGTGGACGGCACAGAGAGCAAATCAAGTTCTCAGAGGTCTCGCTACAAGTCTACAGATCTCTCCAGGGGGTGTTAATTAGCTCCCTTGAGCAAAGGCAATAGGGTTTACGGTAGCATCCCTTTCTACAGAATTTTTGGGCATCTTGCTAGAGTGGACAGTAGGGAATTTTCTGTTCTCACTGGCCTATTCTCACGTAGGATCTAAGTCTTGTCACAACCCCTATTCTTTCACAATGGCAGTAAAAGATCTTCAGAAACGACATTCTCCCAACAGAGAACTTTGCAAATTTTGCATCCAAATGGTATTTCAGAAACAGTCTGTTCTGGGCTGGTATGCTGTTTTCCTTGTTTTATCTTTTCATCCCCCTTGCGATCATTATTTTCAAAAACCCAAAGCTTAATTGAGTTTGAAACTCTCCAAGTTTACAAAAGAATTCCCAGGAACAGATCAATCACATGTTATGTTTGTGATTCAGTTCTACAATGCCTTTTCCAGTTGCAATTAACAGTTTTGATTCTTTGTGCTTTTCTTTCCAGCTTTGTTCCTTTTTAATCTTCTTGATTACCTCCTTAGGTCGGAACTGGGCTACTCATTCCTTGAGCTATGGTGCTGTGAATTGCCATTTTATTCACCGGGTCACCCACTACTTTACATCTTATGAGGTTCACTTCAAAAGGCCTCTGACTGGGGCTCAGTTAGCATGCTTTAAGTATTCACAGTTATCCTAGCAAGTAATTGCCATAGCTGAGCTTCTTACACTCTGCTTATAAAACTATTAAAATTCTTTTAAAAGCAGTCATAGTGACCATTGGAAGGGTTCTTAAAGAAGAGTTCGTAAGTTGCTATGCAAGTAAAGCATGGGAGTTTCAGTCCAAACTAGTCATGCATTTCCCATTGGTCATTTGAGTACTATTCTCTTGGTTTCTGTTTGGGGAGAAAAAAAAAATCTCATATTGTAATGTTTTTAAGTTACCAAGACATATGGTAGATTAGGGAAAGAACATAATTTCAGTCATTGTATATTCATGACTAGATTCAAGAGAATTTAGTTTAACAATAAGACCTTGAACTTGAAGATTTTTCTTCTTTCAGTTGCAATTTTAATCTACTTTGAAATTTTTGTCCAAGTCCAAAATGGTCTATATTTCAAGTCTGCCACTAAGAAAGTGTTCTGTTCTTAAACTGCAACAGAAAGTAGAAAGGTAATTATATGCCTCTTAAAGCGAATCTTGAATTTTCATTTTCTATCCCATTGAGTAATATTTCTATTAAACACAGCTCCTATTTATCATTTCACCTGGATATTCCATCACAACTTCCTGTAAAATATTCAAGATACCTCTTCCTCCCCGTGAATCCTCCCAGGACCTTAAGAAGTAGAGGCCATAGAACCAGAGAGGGCTGGAACAAACCCGAGATCATCTAGTTCAGAAGTTGTTTTGGTTTTTTCCTTCAGCTGTGGAAACCCTTTTTCAAACAAAAACTTACATGGGGGCCTGATATATAAACAGAAACAATGGACTTTTCTGGAGAAGACAGTTTCCCCAATTTGGCTTCCTCCAACTCCCAATCCTTCAAAGTCAGCAAGGGGTCTTTTCAAATCACAATTCTTGCCCCACACCTCAGGCTATTTTAAAAGTGAGGGGGGGGGGCGGTGCGGCAAAGGCACAGAAAGGGAACTGGCTTGGATTTGGGCAAACTCACCTGCCTGCCACAAGGCTGAGGCTTCAGTCTGGTCAGGCCCTTGCAGACCCATCATCATCCCAGAGCATATATGTTTCTATTTAAGGCTCAGCCCCATTCCCTCCCTGGCTTTGCCTTTCTCCATATATTTTATGCATTTATAAATTTAAATATCCTCCCCGCCTAGATCCTAAGACCCTGGAAGAACTGGCATTACCCACGTTTGCTTCATATGGAGCAGCTGCTCAGGCCAGTTATTGATGTGAACTGAAGTTGCTCCACCTAAAATGATTAGGCCCTGCTAGGTAATAGCACTAGAGTTGCTAGGAATACAAGAAATCTGAGTTCAGTTGGTTAGTTTAGATATCCATACAGAATAGATTAATATGTAACAATCTTATTTTCAAAATAAAAGTGGACCTAAGAAGAATAACCCTTAGTAAATTAGAGTGTTAAATATCCTAGATCATCGGTTGCAATATATTAGCAGGTATCTGGGGCACCTGGGTGGCTCAATCAGTTAAGCGTCCAACTCTTAGTTTGGGCTCAGGTTGTGATCCCAGGGTCGTGAGATCGAGCCCGTTGTTGGGCTCTGTGCTCAGTGCAGAGCTTGTTTGTCCCTCTCCCGCTGCTCTCCTCCTACCCCCACTTGCACGCTCTCTCTCTCTCCCTAAAGCAAATATCTTTAAAAAGTGTTAGCAGGTATCAGAATCACCTGGAGCACTTAAGACAGTTTCTGATTCAATAGGCCTGAGGTGTGAGGATTTGCGATCTAAGAACTTTCCGGGTGATGCTGAAGGTCTGGGGACCCACTTTGAGAACCCACCACCACTGACCTTTCATTGTCCTAGTCTAATTTAACATTGAGTAGTTTCAACCTCTGCAATATGTCAAATCTGTCCCAGCTAAGTAGATGTTATCAATTAACCTCTTCGGCAGCCCAGCTACAAAAGGAGAAAAGCCAAGTACTGAGATTTAGTAAAGGGAATCGGGACTTCAATTCCTGCTAAGAATTTCACAGAGGAGCCATCAGTCAGTTCATTAAGAAAGTGACTTGGGGGGCGCCTGGGTGGCTCAGTTGGTTAAGCGACTGCCTTCAGCTCAGGTCATGATCCTGGAGTGCCAGGATCGAGTCCCGCATCGGGCTCCCTGCTCGGCAGGGAGTCTACTTCTCCCTCTGACCCTCCTCCCTCTCATGCTCTCTCTCATTCTCTCTCTCTCAAATAAATAAATAAAATCTTTAAAAAAAAAAGAAAGAAAGTGACTTGGGTTGCAATTCTGTAAGGCTGAAAATGTATGTAATTTCCTTGCTAGGTGATTCAGTAAGCTGACACACCGTGGCACTCTATACCCCACAATGCCTGATACTCCGGTCATTGAATTTGCAAATTACACCTTGCTAGTTATCTAAGTGTTCTAATCCATGTACCCAGTCTTTAGAATACATTTCTCCTGATAACCATAAAATGAGGGAAAAAGAAAAACTTGCTTTCAATAAGGATTCAATCTTGACCTTCTTTACAGGATTACTACACATCATCCCCTTCACCCACCATCAGAAAAAAAACACACACTTTCCTTCCTATGTATGAGTTAATTATGCAAAAATCAATTCAGTTCCACAAATATTTGTGTACTGATAAGTCAATCACTGTGCCAAGAATAATCAATACATACAAGATCCAGCCTTCATCCTGAAGGCCTACCCAGTATGTTTAAAATTATGAATTTATCCCCAGTGTGACTCAAAGTAGGTGCCCAGTAAACTTTGTCTTCAAAAACCAAATTTACCTGGGGGCGCCTGGGTGGCTCAGTCGTTAAGCGTCTGCCTTCGGCCCAGGTCATGATCCCAGGGTCCTGGGATCGAGCCCCGTGTCAGGCTCCCTGCTCAGCAGGGAGTCTGCTTCTCCCTCTCCCATTCCCCCTGCTTGTATTTCCTCTCTCGCTGTGTCTCTGTCAAATTAATAAAATCTTAAAAAAAAAAAAATTTACCTGATAGACATTTACTATCCACAACTTGCTTATAGGAGTTACATATTTGCTCTACTTGTACTCCTCTAATTAAGCTAGGGCTTTCTCGGTTCCGTGGAGAAATTCAACTCTAGAGGGTTTAAACATCTATCCTCCAGCAATTCGTGGGCCAAAACCAGGATTAGAACCAGGACTCCTAATTCCCAGTGAGCAATCACCCTGGCAGGTTTTGTAGAAAACCTCCCACTTCCACCTAGCCTTTTCTGTTAGCACCGATTTTTTTTTTTTTTTGGACACTATTGATGACATAAGATCCCTATTCTCATTTTCTTCAATATTTTCCTATGTTTAGAAAATGAGATATCCCTTCTCAATCCCATATTTCTACCCAGGAGAGGAGGTGGGTCACCCCCTGAAGCTTGCTACAAATACAGCTCCAGGATCACCATCCCCCGGATGCTGCAAAGGCTGGAGCAGGCGGATGGCAGTGATTCCTAATTACCAGTTGTGCCCTTCTTGCAAGCAGGCATTTCTGGAGTTTTAATTGCTCCAGAATCCGCCGAGATGGTAAAACTTAACTCCACCCAAAGTCACTTACCCCAGTGTTCTGGTTTGTTATCTAACTGGCTATCCCATTTGAATTTGGCCCATAGGAAGCAGCAGATTGTGATGGATGAAATTCTGATCTAAAACTACTTGATTTAAAAAAAAAATTCAACCCCAGTCTGCATGCTTTGTCTTCAATCACTACATTTCTCTCAGTTTACGCTCATTTGCCAGTGGATAACAGCACAGAAGTTGCCAGCAAATGTATTCCATTTTTCACTTCTTTGAAGATGGGGGTGACGGGGGAGAGCTGTCCTGTGGATAAAAGATAACCTCCCCACATTACTGCTTTTGTGACTCTAGCATTTGCGTAAGGGTGTAATACCCATGCTTGTTGGAAAGATGTTTTAAGTATTTCTTATTACCTAGGAATACTAGATAGCTGACAGCAGGCATTCAATTTTATAGTCCAACTTGTAGAAGTTTTTAACCATGGGAAAAAAAATAACAAATGATTACTTCCTATATCTAAGCCATTGAAAGTGAGCTCCGAGAACCTCCAATTGAAAAATTTCTCGTCAGAAAATAATGCTAAAAATCAAGAAAGCTGCAGTTTATGTGAATAAGCCTTGAACCAAAGTTGACTTAAAAATAGAGAAAGGGGCGCCTGGTGGCTTTTGGTTTCAGCTGGGGTCGTGATCTCGGGGTCCTGGGACCCAGCCCCGTGTTGGGCTCTGTGCTCAGTGGGCTGTCCGCTGGAGATTCTCTCTCCCTCTGCTTCTCCCCCTACTTTCTCTCAAATAAAACCTTTTTAAAAAAATTGGGGAGAAAAATTGTGTTTTTTCTAGAAAACCAGTTGAATATACCACAGCTATCTAGGTAAGAGAAAATCCTGTATGGAGTATCTACTTCTAATACAAATTTCAGTGTTCTGGTAAAGAGAAAGGCAAAATTACACAGACGTGGTCTTTTAAGGCAGGCAGTCAACAATAACTGAACACCTTCTGTTTGCAGTACACCAGAGAGACGCCAAAAATGGAGCATATGTATGGTCCCAGCTGTTCAAGGAGTTTACTATTAGCACTGTTTACCGAAGAACCAAGGGAAAGAGAAGTCCATAGATTTTTACAGTTACCAGGTTTTTTTTATGCAGACACTATCAGAGAAATAGAATTATCACTAAAGAAAAATCAGGAGCAAGAAGAGATCCATAGTCAGTAATAACAGACTAGTATCCAGGATTCATGAGTGTCACTACTAGAGATCTGGTCCCTTTAAAATTCAGTCTGAGACTACAAGTTGCAGTTCATGGTTCATCGAGATGGTGTGTCAATAACTTGACACCACAGTGTGGATTAACTTTGTTACTAAAACCTCAATTTCCATCCAGTCATTTGGGTCTTGAGTAAGAACGTTGGTGCTCTAAGCCTGTAAGCCATGACTCCAGCAAGTCATTCTTGCCTATGGCCAAAAATCTCACTTGCTAAGGGTCTTCAGCAATTGGTTTCAGCTGTTTCACACAGCAACTCCTTTACCGTCTTTTGCCTTCAACAGCAAAAGGCTGTCAGGCAATGAACACCCAGGTGGTTTTAAGTACAGAATTATCACTGTATCTTAGAGTTTCCAATGGAAAGAAAAGCTCATTTGTAACTTGTGCTCCCAAAAACAACCACCATATTTTTAGATAGTATGCTTGTGATTTCAGCAACTCATGCTAGGATTACCTAAGCAAACTATACCTTGCCACCTGAACTCTGAAAAATGGGAGGCTTCCCATTACTGTGGGTTAAACATCTTTAAAACTGAAAAATGCAAGTCTTTGCCTTGTAACAGTTACTCAAGATTTAGGAGTAGGCTACCCTTAAGCATAATGCTTCAAACATTGTTATAAGTTTATTACTTTTCACATAGTTCATTAAAGTGGGTTCTAATTAACACAGAATTTGATGTCACGTGAGATTTAAGGATGTTTTCTCATGGAGAAATTTTTGTGAGCTAGCATAAATGATTTCTTTCCTCTTAAGAATACCACCGAAGATAATCCCACACAAGCAGAGAATCCATAAGAAACACATATAGCTTTTGATGGCAGTGGCTACTACCATTTGGAGCTTGATGGCAGAATCACCAACGGAACATTCTGAAAATACAGATGGCCCAGCCAAACCCCAGGTTTTCAGGGGGTGGGGGCCAGAAATCTTTTTCAAGTGTGGCGGCTGATCCTGAATCACAGCCAGCCAGAGTTGCCACCAAAATTCTATAGTTACCCACTACTTGAGATATTTAATCAGTGACTTAGGAGGGTACAATTTTCATCCCATAATGACCTCTAAATAATGCATATTTATACTTCCTAAACATGCACATAATCATGCATATATCCCTTCCCCCATCCATGTCTTTGTATATTGTTCCCATTTTTGCCTGTGAGCCAAATGAACAGAAATTATGTCTGATTTAGTGTTCAGTACAGTGTCTAGAACACTGGCACCAAATAGGTGTTAAAAAAAACAAGAACTACATGTTGCTCTCATACACCATTCTTTCAATGCAGGTTTTTCAGGTTTAAAATACACTGTTAATAAATCATACGTGCAGAAACAAAACTTAGTATTTTCCACAAGTAAGTTAAGCTTATCTCTTGAGACCCCAATTCCGGTCGAGACCAAGAACTTGGATTACTGGTGCCATGAAGGGAATAGTCGCTCCGTGTGAAGTTCTCTTTCAGGCAGATATATGGTCAAAAGAAATGGTCTTTCATACAGCCAAGAGGCTTACCTGGCAGCTGGAGTAGGGCTGTCTCCTCCCAGCCCAGCCTCGCGGCTTTTAGCTACAGCTTATCCCTCCTCATTATTGGTGTCCGCTGAGAAGTAGGCACACCTGCTTCACGTCCCCTGTGCTTCGAGTGTTGCTGACACCTGTGGTCTCTACCACAGCCTTTGGTCAGGAAGTGGGTGCACCTGTGTCCTCCACACCCCAACTTCAAGCTTCTGGTTCCTTTAGCACCTCTGCAACTGCTCAGGATGGCCACCTGTTTCTCCCTCTCCCAGCCAAGGGAGTGAGAGGTCTCTGAGGTCACTTGTCCACCGAGTCAGCCCTCTCCCTCTCCCTCTGCGCTCTCTCTCAAATAAATAAATAAAATCTTATAAAAAAATACTTTCCTCAAACTTTTAGTTTTAACTTAAAACGTGTACATGTGTAATTCATTCACTAACCTTTTCATGAAGGGCCAAGGCCTTTTTTATTTTTGAAAGTCAATCTATTGGTTGGAGTTCCAAGTTGTCTTTCTTGCATGAGCTGCATTCCAACTGTGTATCTATAAATTCAAGTTTCCATTTTCTTTAGATTTGGACATGCAAAACAATCTGATTGCAGAATCCTTTGAAATTGTCATGACTCCTCTATTACTTAAACTTGTCTCCTCCACAACTCCTTTGGCCGCAATCTTTCACCACCCCTGTCTATTCAATCTTCACAAAACATTCTAAATGCAAAGAGGAACAATGCTTTTTAAAAAAGATTTTAGAGGCGCCTGGGTGGTTCAGTCGGTTAGGCGACTGCCTTCAGTTCAGGTCATGATCCCAGGGTCCTGGGATTGAGCCCTGCATCGGGGGCCTCTGCTCTGTGGGAGCCTACTTCTCTTCCCTCTCCATGCTGCCCCCCCTGCTTGTGCTCTCTCTCTCCCTGTCAAATAAACAAATAAAATCTTAAAAAAAAAAGAAATCTCACCTTTTAAAGTTTCTTTAAAAAAAAGAAATTTTAGAGAAATGACTCTCCTGCCCTCATATTGCAATGCTCTGTAATATTTAATGAAATTACATCATTGTAATTCCAAGTTTGACTAAAATAAATAGATTTAAGGAAAAGTCTGGGAGAGCCCTAGAGTAGCTTCAGCGTGTGAGGATTCTTTGGGCTGCCAGTTGGAATGCAGCTCATGCAAGAAAGACAACTTGATTTTATTTATTTATTTGAGAGAGAGAGCACAGAGGGAGAGGGAGAGGGCTGACTCGGTGGACAAGTGACCTCAAGAGACCCCCAGGCTGAAGACTGGCTGTTTGCAGAGAGAGCAACAGGTGTCCATGAAGCTGGGGGGTGGTTTAGGGTAGAGTTTTATTAAAAGGGCCTCTACTGGGGGCGCCTGGGTGGCTCAGTTGGTTAGGCGAGTGCCTTCGGCTCGGGTCGTGATCCTGGAGTCCCGCGATCGAGTCCCACATCGGGCTCCCTGCTCAGCGGGGAGTCTGCTTGTCCCTCTGACCTTCCTCTCTCTCGTGCTGTCTCTCATTCTCTCTCAAATAAATAAAAAAATTTAAAAAAAAGGGCCTCTACTGTACTGAGAAAAAAAGGCCCAACATCAGATAAAACAAAATGCAAGGTATAATAATTTCAGAAAAATGCACTCGTGTAGTGGAAAGAGCACTTTTTCGATGGGGGAAGGAAAAGGCAAAAGTGAGGAAATTCTAGATTCTAGACAAGGACATTGCTAATTGGGGAGTTTGGGTGAATCAGTTACACTTCCTGGAGTTCACCTTTTTTCTTTTATAAAGGTAGGCTAAGTTCTCTTCGGCTTCAAAGCCTTTTATCCATACTTTCCCACGGTTCCTGCAGGTAAATATGGTGTAGGTGAATGGAGAGTCAATCATGCTTAACTTTCTCATCTGTAAAATGAGGGAGGGACTTAAGCTTCAATCAGCAATCCCTCAGCTATGTTTTGCAGAGTGATCCTCCTCAGAAAGGGCAAGAGATGGTCTTCAAAAAGCTCAGAGACAGTTTTACAAAATGCTAGGGTACAAATGTAAAAGAAGGTTTCTTTACTGCAAAACTTCACAGTCTTTAATAGGTGAAAGGGTGTTGTGACTCTCTAAAAAGAGGATATAATAGCCAGCTTCCACAAAATATATTGCACCAAATCTCTCTTTCTCTCTCTCTCCTTTTTCTCTCCCTCTCCCTCTCGCTCACTCTCTCTCCCCCATAAAATCTCTCCCAGGACTAGAGATCCACAGAACACACTTTGGGGAAATTCTAGCCCAGCTATTTCTATGGTCCCTTCTAGCTCCAAATTCACATTTTGCTGGGGCCTGCATCATTGATTCACTGAGACTTAACAAACAAGGTATTGGAAATGGCCAGAGAGATAACGGAGGTCATTTTTAAAAGACAAAACCTTGAATAAAGTCAGGAAGGGGAAAGTTACCAGAACCTTCTTTTGATGTTTTCCTTGGTACCAAGTAATGATCACCACTGAACTTTGTCATTATAAAGAAATCTGTGTACAGCATTGGCATATGACGGAGGTGACTTCCAGATTATGTTTATTCATGCTTTGGTCCCTCCCTTTATGCACATACATTTCAACTCAACTGATTTATTTTCCTACTATCAGTGAAGGGACTAGATACAGAAAATAGAACAGAAAGTAAAGATAATAGTAATGAATAATAATAATGAGTAAGAGAGTTGGGCCTTTCTATCAAGAAACCTTGCAAATTCATGCACTCAAAAGTCCAGAAAATGTTATTTATCTGTACCAAACGCTGTTTTTCATTCAACTTATATTTTATGTACCACGTGTAAGTGAGCCAGAACAAAGGTGTATCTTGAAAGACTGAACGATCTCAAGACTTCTTATGGAATGAATAGCACTTTAGTGCATCATCAGCTAAGAATTGTATAAATTATACTCATAAAAGTGACCCACCTCCCTGAAAGATCATGCAAATAAAGGCCCACGGAGGCCAACTGCCGGCCACAGGTTTGTCTCTTTTGTTTTTGTTTTTTTGTGTGGTGTGTTTTGCTGAATAGTGCTGGACATATTCATGTTACTAATGTTACTGGCTTTACTAATGTCACGACATTTCATTATTGCCATTTTTCTAATGAGGCATCTGGTATGAAACAAAACAAGTTAAAGGTTAGAGGCAGCTATTGTAGAAGGATCTTTAAATGTTTTCCCTGATAATATCACTTTACCCTGGAAGGAATGGTCAGCCTAAATAGCCCACAGACAGCTTTCTTCATTGTTTCTATAAAAATCCAATATCTATTAGACCCAGTGGAGTAGACTACATACTACAAATATGGCTCTTGTTTATGGTTGTATCTAAAATTTAGAGAATTTGAAAGGGTATAGTTCCTCTGAGGTTTGAACCATATGCTGCAAAGAACCAAAGGACTGTTTTTACCCATGCATATTCACAGTGTGAACATAGTGCTAGTCACTTATAAATTTATATATGTCTATGCATTATATTTGTAATGTTATCTCAATTTTCTTGAGTCTACAGTGGAAGGATTTGGACTAGATTGTAAATAATATCAATTTGAAAAGTAATTTTTAAAATTATTACATATCATTTTTTAAAGGAAGTAGATTTTTCACAAATCGGGTGAATTACCACATTCACATTCCCAGTGAGCTTACCCTTCTGTGAGTTTGCGGTCCACTTCTTCGGCTGAAATAGCGTTTGTAAGCAGTGCACTGATTTCCTACATTTCTTTCCTTCAGAATATCCCCAAATATCTCCATTCATGTATGAATTTAGTCAGTAGGTATTTAGACAATAAAAATAGAATGGGGATAGAAAGATGTATGAGAATTGGTTCTTGCCTTCCCGGAGCCTGCAATCTGAAAGAAAAAACAGGACACTTAGGAAAATACTGAAGGAATGCCTTCAATATAATATACACATGATGTATATTTTCCCACAGTCGAAGTGCTGCTATAGCTCTAAGGAGAGACAGATCACCCCCAGATGGAATGAGCAAAGGAGCCTTCAAAGAAGGAGGAGGATTTGAATAAGACTTGTAAGAGATGAGTAAGATTCTGAGGACTTTCCACTTAAGCCAAGTCCTGGAGCCAAAAAGAGACCAGGTATTGCCTAGGATTCATAAATGTCCACAAGGTCTACGCAAAGGAACTTGGGCTGACGCATTTGGAAGGACAAATTTGAGCCAGTTTCCAGGGAATTTGAAGCAGCTTTTCGGGAATGTCTAAAGTCAGTGCTTTCTTGCTAGGCGAGAAGAAACCATGGCACATTTATGAGTAGGTTGTGCTAGTGCATGGGGGAGCTGGGCAGAAGGTAGAGGCAGGAATATAGCTCCAGAATATGAGATAATTACAGTAATACAAACTGGAGGCAAAGCCAGATCGGTTGTGGAAGCTAGAGAAGCCAAAAGAAGGGAGAAGATGCAAGAGACCTTCAATTATCCATTAAATTAACATTCATTGAGCACCTGATATATGTCACCGTTTCCCAAACATCCATCATTTATATACCACTATCACGACTTTCGCCACATCTGGCTCTACTGGTATTATTTTTTTATTTATAATTTTCTACAAATAGACTCATTTTTTATTTAAATACATTTAATAAAAAAACAACAACTTGATATCCCTTCCGTTTGCCTTGCCTCCAAGAGAAGTTAACCATGAAAACAAGAATTCTAGTTCTAGGAGCGCCTGCGTGGCTCAGTTGTTAAGCGTCTGCCTTCGGCTCAGGTCATGATCCCAGGGTCCTGGGATCGAGCCCCGCATCAGGCTCCCTGCTCAGTGGGAAGCCTGCTTCTCCCTCTCCCATTCCCCCTGCTTGTGTTCCCTCTCTCGCTGTGTCTCTCTCTGTCAAATAAATAAATAAAACTTTAAAAAAATAAAATTTAAAAAAATAAATTCTAGTTCTAGGGTTTAATTTCATTCCGACTCCCTATGTGTGGGCTGCTTCCCCCTAGTTGCCGAGAACAAGCGTAAGAACCTACCTTTATTTTTTGAGAAAACAAAAGGGAGATATTTCTTAGGATAAGCAGAAGTGGTCGAGTACATTGGGAAGCACTTCCATGTAGGCAGTAAAATATTGCCACCTCTGAGGATCTGCTAGGCTGAGGGTCAGGGGTCAGAGACATCTGGGTCAGAGCTCCACCTGGAGATGAATCGACCTCCTAGAACAGCTCAGGATCATGTCTCTGATAGCTGGGAACATGGTGGCCCCTGTCCCTAGGCAACCAGCTCCTAAATTCCTTCATGAGCTTTGGCTTTTACAGTTTTAGGAGATTGTAATGCTTATTATTGATGAACAGCAGACTGGACGTAAACTAGAAAGTGTATCAGCCTTAAGTGTAACCATGACTGGCTCACAGCAGAAGGGATAGCTAGAGAGGAGGAAGATGGGTACAGAAAATAGTGGCAGAGCTTTGTTGGAGGTGACACATGAAAGGTGAAGGGGTCATGATGGGGTTGGGGGAGCAACTGCATTTTGAAAGACGAGGAGGAATCACGCAGCCGGGAAGGGCATTCTACCAGAGGAGGAGGTCGTAAAGAACGGGGCAACAGGTGGATAAGGAAACTGCAAGCGGCCTCGTGGCTGTAGCCCAGGGTTTGAGGCTGGAGGAGGTAGAGGTGAGGCGGGAGGAGAGTAACAGTGAGGCCAGGAGGGACCATACAGGCTGTGTGAGGAATTGGGTTTTATTTTTAAGGAACTGGAGAGTTTTGTGCAGGGAAGGGGTGTGATCAGATTAGGAGGTTAGAAAGATCATTCTGGAGGAATGCGGAGGGTGAGGTGGACAGAGCGACACAAGAGGCAGTGGGACTTGGACAGAAAATCTGTTCTATTATTTCTTTCTTTTTTTAAAAGATTTTTATTTATTTATTTGACAGAGAGAGACACAGCGAGAGAGGGAACACAAGCAGGGGGAGTAGGAGAAGGAGAAGCAGGCTTCCCGCGGAACAGGGAGCCCTATGCGGGGCTCGATCCCAGGACCTGGGATCATGACCTGAGCCGAAGGCAGACGCTTAACTGACCCAGGCGCCCCTGTTCTATTATTTCTAAATCTCTTCCTCCTCTGCCCATTTTGCTGTTATCAGTACCTGCAACCCGAACAAGGGATCTCCAAGGCAGGATTTTGTTACATCAAACTCCCACATTGTAGAAAATAGCTTCCTGAAGACAGATTCCTTTCTTCTCTTAACCAACTCGGTCTAATCGAACACAATCACATGTGGCTCTTTCCGTCTCCCCAAGGGCCAATGTTCCTCTGTTACCAGTCTTGGAGTATCCACTCAGAACATTTATGGGACATGCAAGTGAGCCAGCAAGCTGATGGGGCTTTTTTTTTTTTTTTTTTTTTGGCCTCCTTTTGTTTTATGCATTTAACATTTATTGAGCACTTACTCAGTGCCCGGCACTGGGCTAGTTGCTGAGCAATCAAGTCCCTTAAGGATTTCACATTTGGAAGGAAGACAGAATAATATGCAGATTAACTACTCTTCAGTGAGTTAAATGCTTAGAAAGTGCTACAAATGCTGTTCTTTCCAAAGGGCCATGAATGCCCAGATCCAGGGAACAATGGTGGAGCAGGGGAGACACAGTGAGGGATCCTGAGCCGGGGATCCGCAGCCTCAGATGAAGAATAACAATGTCCTGTATGGGTACACATGTAAATTACCTCACACTTGCAGCAACCCACAGGCGAGACAAATTGTGGCACCCATAACAGATTCCCTGTCTGTCTCCCTTTCCAGTTCTCTTATCCCGTGGGAGTGCAGAAGTAGATTCCCTCAGCCCGGCCCCCCACCACCCATGGAGCCAGCTTGATGTGATGATTAGTCGCCACTGGGTTCCAACCCTTTGTGCGGAGGTGATGTTTGTGCTTAGAAACGTTTTTCTCCCCAATTTATTTTTTCAGGTTTTTTCCGCATACATTCAGTGACCCAGAGTAATTCTCAGAGTCTAAAAATGAAAAAGGAATCTTGATAGAAAGCTTAAGTTAAACAATTCTAAAGGGATTTCCTCATCCAAAGGACACAAAATGCTGACCATGTTTAAAACTGGGGATGGAGCTGTCAGTCACATGCCAAAGACCTTTGTGGGAGAACCCTTGCACTTTATACAACTGATTTTTCCTAAAGAGCATCTCTAAAGGAGAGAGAGGGGGAAAGAGAAAGAACAACACATTTCAAAGACCACACAAGCAAAAAGTAGGATAGTAAGAGAAGACGCCTATTTCTTGTTAAAGATGCTTAGTGCTGGATTGAAGGTAGGCTGAAGCTCGAGGCGACCGGAAGGATGTTTGCTGAAATGTGATCGAGCCTGAGCATCTTGTGTACAGAGAACAAGAAATAGGGCAAAAGCATCCCGGTTTTGAATCTCACCTCCTAAGTAAGAATCCAGAAGTTGTGTTCAAATCTCAAGTGAACCATTTCCCTACAGCCAACATTCCTTTAACATTCCCGTCCCCATTTGAAGCCACTTGTCATCCCACTTACACCCTGAACACTCACCACGGGTCGGTCCCACCTGGATCTGGTCCGCCGGGGTTTTAGGCTGCCCGTGTAATTTGGCTGGGAAATGAAACTTGTAACCCCACTCACATGGAATTTTGTCTTGATGCAGATTTGGGAAGAGGAAACAATACCCCTCAGCAGTCAGAGGGAAATCTGCCACAGACAGTGGTTACCATTGAAGGTTCTAGTGTGGACTGTTCATCGGGTGTCACCCTAATGAATCATAGTCTTTACTGTGGCTTCTCTCCCCACACTTACTTCTTTCTTTGGCTTCAGGTCCTTACTTATCACTGTAGCAGAGGATGGCTCCCTGAATGGTATGAATTACCCCACAGCCCATGGCAGCATTAGCAGATAGTGAGGAGAAGGGGCCCGGGGCGAAACTGAAAATGTCCAGGTTAAGCTCAGAGAGGTGCAGAGGAAAAAAAAAAAAGGCATTTTGTATGGAAAGCTTCCTAAATTATTCTAGGTTTCTAGCATTTTCCCCTTTAAATAGCCCCCCTAAAAGTGTAGATAAGGTATATATGAAGTACATGTCTATGTCCCTGAAATATGTAATTTCAATTATTGTTTTATTAGGTAATACTAATATAATGCTAGATGAGTAATCCTATTTCAATTTGATGTCAGAATGCATGGTTTTTCGCCAGTGTCCTCTTTGCAATTCTGCTGATATTCAATGTTTTAAATGGAAGTACATTCTTCGTCGGCACCTCAGTGACAGCAAAGCGACAGAGCTGCTGCCCCACATGTCAGCCTGCCCCCTGCAGTTGTGCTGTGCACAATTTAGGCAGCCGTAGGCTGCAGCCTTGCTGGCATCTCATCAATAGGGTGAGTGACAAAGACAAACTTTTTTTTTTTTTAAGATTTTATTTATTTATTTGAGAGAGAATGAGAGAGAGCGAGTACATGAGAGGGGGGAGGGTCAGAGGGAGAAGCAGACTCCCTGCCGAGCAGGGAGCCCGATGCGGGACTCGATCCAGGGACTCCAGGATCATGACCTGAGCCGAAGGCAGTCGCTTAACCGACTGAGCCACCCAGGCGCCCTTTTATTTATTTTTTTTAAAGATTTTATTTATTCATTTGACAGAGAGAGACCGTGAGAGAGGGAACACAAGCAGGGGGAGTGGGAGAGGGAGAGGCAGGCTTCCCGCGGAGCAGGGAGCCCGATGCGGGACTCGATCCCGGGACTCCAGGATCATGACCTGAGCGGAAGGCAGTCGCTTAACCAACTGAGCCACCCAGGCGCCCCAAGACAAACTTTGTCATTGATAGGATAGCTGTGCCTAGCTCGAGCTCTGGGGTCCAGCTTCCTGGATTAAAGCTGAGCAAATTATTTAACCTCCACCTGCCTTGTTTTCCTCCTCTGGGAAATGCAGATAAGTGTACCTGCTTCATAGGGCTACCGTGATAATTGGGTGGGAAAATACATATAAAGCGCCTAGGACAGGGCCTGGCACACAGACATATCTATTTACCTAATATTTGCTGAAATATACTAACAGGTATAAACTTTATTAAACTACCTCTTTGGGGTGCCCAGATGGCTCAGTCAGTTAAGAGTCCAATTCTTGATTTCGGCTCAGGTCATGATCCCAGGGTGTGAAATCGAGCCCCACATCAGGCTCCACACTCAACAGGGAGTCTGCTTAAGATTCTCTCCTTCTATCCCTCCCCCCTCACCACTGCTCACACACTCAATCTCTTTTAAAAAAAAAATTAAATAAAATAAACTACCTTTTTTTAAAAGGTTTTATTTATTTATTCCACAGAGAGAGACACAGAAAGGGAACAAAGGCGGGTGGGGGGAGGGAGAAGCAGGCTTCCCACTGAGCAGGGAGCCTGATGTGGGGCTTGATCCCGGGACCCTGGGACCATGACCTGAGCCGAAGGCAGACGCTTAATGACTGAGCCAGCCAGGTGCCCCAAATAAACTACCTTTTTAATAAATAAGCCAGTATTTTTGTATAATTTTCAATGTGTCCAGGTCAGCAAAGAATTTACAAAAGACTAGTTATGAAAGACATTCTATATGTCATCACCTGGCAGATTATATGATACAATTATCATCATTTTATACATTGTATATTGGTTTGCTGTCTGTCTCCCCACACAAGAATGTACTTTCCATGAAGGCATGGAGTTTTTGAGTTGTGTTCATTACTGGATCTCTGGTCCCTAGACTGTACCAGTCATTTGGTAGATACTCAGTAAATATTTGTTGGGAAAAACGGGAATACACAAATGTTAGCTCTTTTGTAGATAACTGAAAGGTGATTGTCTACACTGGCTCACTTCTATTTTGAGGCTAAAAACATTATCCACATTTTATATAAAGGTCTAGGTGCTGGGGAGAAAAGCATATGAGTATCTATGGCCTTAGGATCAGCAGCATTTACAAGCCAACATCTTTGACTTGTACAAAGTCAGAGTGATAAACAAGATCTCAGGGTCACCTATCCATACCTAACTCTGCTAGGCAGCTTATTAAATGCTTAAGCTGGGTGGTCTTCTTCTATCAAAAAGAGGCAATCTGGGGCTCCTGGGTGGCTTAGTCGGTCAAGCATCTGCCTTTGGCTCAGGTCATGATCCCAGGGTCCTGGGATTGAGCCCCGTGTTGGGCTCCCTGCTCACAGGAAGCCTGCTTCTCTCTCTCTTTCCTTCTCATGCTCTCTCTCTCTCACTCTCTCTCTGTCTCTCTCAAATAAATAAAATCTTAAATAAAAAAGAGGCTATGTCACCAAGTAGGGTGGTATTATCTTTTGGTTTTTTCCATTTTTTCTTTTAACCACTAAACTTTTCTTCAAAGGAAAGTCCAAAAGATGTGGATTGCAGGGTGGTCCCTGCTGGGCTGCCCCCAGCATCCTGAAGTTTCTTGGAGCTACTAATGGGGTAGGAAGAACATGTGCTTTAAGTCTTACAGACCCCTCAAGTCCTAGCTTACCTGCTTACTGGTTGTGCTCCTTGGGCAAGATATTTAACTTCTATGGACCTCAGTTTCTTCATCTGTGCAAAGAGGAGAGAGCATGCTGCACTTGCAAGGGCTCCGAAGAGTGTATATTGAGTTCCTGATACATAGTAGGCAAAGCTTGTATTTCACTGGATTCAAAAATCCCACTGAGATAATGCCAGAGCCTAGCGAGAGTGTTAGAGCCCACTGCAGAAAACGAAAACGGCCTTCCTTCATGACATTCAGTTTCTTTTTTTTTTTAAAGATTTTTATTTATTTATTGAGAGAGATAGTGATAGAGAGAGAGCATGAGAGGCAGAGAGTCAGAGGGAGAAGCAGACTCCCTGCTGAGCAGGGAGCCCGATGCGGGACTTGATCCCGGGACTCCAGGATCATGACCTGAGCCGAAGGCAGTCGCTTAAACAACTGAGCCACCCAGGCGCCCCGACATTCAGTTTCTTAGCAGCCAGGTTCCAACCCAAAAGTCTCCCTGACTTCAGAGATGTGCAGAGAATTTGACCTAGAATCTTCTTTGTTTCTACAAATCATTTCCACTGCAGCTCAAGAGCCTCTAATTGCTGAAAAGCCTGCAGAGGGATGAATGGGCCACAGGACAGATGCAATCTGTGTGCTGGGGATTGAGGCAGCAAAGCAGGCTTCCTTCAGCAAGTTCCATTCGGCACCACTCCACTACTTACCCAGGATCACGGTGCTGATGCTGAAGATGCATTATTCCTGGGATAAAGACAGTCATTTTATTTCTAAATTACTACAATTTATTCCATGAAAATATCATGTTTCCCAGGCAGGAGACTTCCCATTCGTGTATTTATTTGGCTACCATGCAGTGAGTACATACTGTGTGTCAGGGACCTTCCCAGGAAATGGTGAGATGAAAATGAGTGAGACCTGCTCTGCCTCCTAGAATCTCGTAGTCTCCTGGGACAGATATGCATATGACACAATACATTACAGCAAGCACTTCCGGTGCCTGGTGGGGGTACAAATAATGTGCCGTGAGAACCCATAAGATGGGCGTTAACTCTACCAACTGGGTTCAACAAAGGCTTCCCCCTAAAAGTGACAACGGAGCTGGCAAGTGAAGGAAAAGTATGACTTTAAGTCTAACGGAGGGAAGGAAGAGGTGCATTCTGAGAAGAATCACAGACATGAGAAATAGATAATCTAGATCAGAAGTTCTCAAAATGTAGTTGTTGGATCGGCATCACCATTGCCAGGGAATTTGTCGGAAATACAGATTACTGGGAACCACCCCAGAAACTCTGAGGACGGTATCCAGCAATCTGTGTCTTAGCAAGCCCTGCAGCTGATTCTTAGGCTCACTCAAGTTGAAGAACCATTGTTACAGTCAAGTGATGGTATGAAGTAAAAGAAAAAATATGTTAACAAAGTATTTATCTTTATATAATACAGAGATATCTGGATAGATACAGGTTTTCCACCCCTACTCCAACTTTTCCACAAAGGATGGGTTAATAAGATATGTAGCTCACGAAAGGAGATAAAGGATATAGCCAAGCGAAACATAATGAAAGTAGAATAAAATTAGAAAAGTAACGAAACCATTACCATTTTGTCATACATTTCCCAATAAATGTCCTGATACTCAAAGCAGGTGGAAACACATTCATCTTCCAAGAGTCACAGTACCTGTGAGATTAAACAGCAGCTGTTAAACACACAGCCTTACGAACGTGGAGACCTGAGAGGGGTCCCCCCCGTGGCCCTCATTCAGAAGACACTCTGCCGAGGTCGATGACATCCAGACAGTAAAAACCATGCAAGTATAAACACCTGTTTCTTCTCACTCCCTTCCACCGGCCTCATATCACATGGAAGGAACCCAGACAGAGGCCTGAATATTGAGGCCACGTTCGCCGCTCTCAGACCATCCAAGTCACATCTGGATAGTATCATCAAAGACAAAAGAGAGTGGAGGCAGAAGTGTCAGAGGGGGAATGAAATAGTCAGGTTTGAACAAAATACAGAGTAAGCATTGTCCATCACCCTGAGAACCTCGTCTTTGAAGGAGGTGCTTCTCTGGACTGCCTGAACCTCCTAGGTTGAGATGTCTTTGCACTCCTTACCTCTTGCAGCTTCTGCATGTGTTTTTTTCCAAAAGCTTTTTCCTTGGCGCATTACAGATGCAACATGCCCCCACACCAACTAGGGCTTGATTAGAATCTGACTTGCATTATTCTCTGATTGTTCCATGCTTACGTAGTTTATTTCCTTAACTGGGTCAGAAATTAGAAGGCCTCTCACTTCCAGGAGGCTGTCTTTGTACCTCCTTTGGAAGGAGGAATGAGAATTGGCTCCGTGAGCAGAGATGAATGTTTGAGAGAACACAAGGCACAAGGACACTGGAAAGCATGGCATGTGGGGAAGTGTACGTGGAGCCCAGTGCTGGTGGCATAAGGGGTGGGGGGGACAGTAGAAAAGGCTGTCTGGTAGGTGAGGTCTAGATCATGAAAATCTCTCACTCTGGGTCATATGCAAAGGTTTAGATTATACTGTAAAAGTGCAGGAAGTCTGGAAAGAACTTAAAGTGAGAAATGTCCTGATCAGATAACAAAGGTCACATTACAAATCATACTGTTAGGATTATGGGAAATGCTGTGAGGTGTGTGTGTGTGCACGCACGCTAGAGGGGGTGGGAACAAAGTCATTATGACTTAGTGTTAAGAGCAGGGTAGGTTCAAAATTTACTATCTGTATTATCTCAGAAGAGTTGTTTAATCTTCAATAGTGTGTCTTCTTATCCAGAGAAGAGTCCCTACCACATACTGTTTGAGGATGAAATGAGCTAATGCATTTAAAGGGCTCAACATCAGCCTGGTATATAGGAGCTCAACAATGTTTCTAATTATTGTGGTTACTAGAGGCAGAAGGACCATTCCTTTTTTATTCACTTAGTATTTATTGGTTACTGTCTTTGTTTTTCCTACCAAGTCCAGATGAGACTCGAGCAAGGGAGTCAAGGGCTTGGAATAGCAGCAACAGAAGCAGGAGACCCGCCATGTTCTTCCTGATCAGCTTTGGGATTGGAGCAGAGTTTGGACACTGGGAATTTGTCATGGCACCAGTCCCGTCCCCAGTGACATTCAGCAGCCCCTGTGTGGAAGAACAGAACGATAGTGATGTCACTCCTTGGTTTTATGTTGTCCAGAATAGATGAGGCAGAAAGAAGAATCATAGAGCAAGGAGCTAAGGGTGCTTACAAAAGAATGTTTGACGTGATGTGTCTCCTAGGCCGGCAAGGGAAGGAAGCGAGACCCTGGGCATTGACAGAACTAGAGAAAAAGGAGTTGTCGAGGAACTGGAGAACAGAAGAAACTATCCTGAGAGCGATCAAAGAGCTGGAATGGGGAGAAGGGAAGGAGGAAACATGAGAGATGGGAGGTGGGAGTGGGAATAATAAGAATCCTTAATTCTTCTCACAGTGCCCAGGGCACTGCATGTAATTCAATACATGCAGTTATTCAATAAATAGATGTTGAATTCAATAAATAGATGTTGAATTAAATTCATATGCATAGATGTGATTTGACTCCATGCCCAGTACATTGAAAGAATATAATCTGCGGTCTTACAGGCTAACACCCTTATCTGTCAAAACTAAGTGATTTTCATCCAGGGACAGCGAATGTCCTTATGTTTTCTTCTCTGTCACAGCAATGGTGTTTCAGAAAGTTTCGTGGAGAAGGATTTGTTTGTTTAAGATTGGGGTTAGAAATCTAGAGGGGAAAGAACAACCTGTTCCGAAATGAACAAATAGGGATAATAAATGAAAAGGAGTCTAATTGCTAGACATGTGAAGAGTAAGAATGAGGTCCTATAAAAACTATGCGAACAGGGAAGCAGCAGGAGTGGTGTTTGAGAAATTGCGAATCTCATGCCCATCCACAGCAACCATTGCAGGGGCGGGGGTGGGGAGGCGGGTGGAGAACCACCTGCAGAAAAACACTCCAGGTGCACGGCATTGACAATGGTTAGCTGCAGAGACTGCCCATCTCACCCTCTGGGTGCTGACCACCTCTCTCTCTGATGACAGCAGTGAAAGAATGAAGATGAAATCTGAAGGACTGTGTATAGGCTATTGAAGCCGATTGAACTTAAGGTGGTAAAGGCCATTTAAAGATGCCTCAGCCAGTTCTGAATGGGCTGCTTCTGAGACTCACATTTGGGCCCCCTGTGACATAGAACACTGGTGGTGCTTCTCTTATGGTTGTAGTTGGCCAAGAGGGGCAGGAGGGTCTCCTTCCTCGGATAGGGATGCTTTGGGGGGCCTGCATGATTCTGCCACAGACTGCTGGGTCCTGGCCATTCTGTGTAGGGAGCTGTGCCGGACTAGGTGTGGAAGGTCGCTGGGCAGCTTCTCTGTTTCTTTACCTGGGGCTACATGGATCTGCTTCTGTCTGCATATCTACTCCTCTCCCCTCCCCTCCTGGCTTCCTCTGCAGGGCCCTGTCTCTGTGGCCCCACAGTTTCAAATAGCACTTGACTTCTCCTTCCCGTGGTGCCAACACTGGCCTTTCCTCTACTTGACTTTGCAGATAAGCTCACCAGGGTTCAGTGACTCTAGGAACATTTCCATTTAAATTTCCGGGAGCCAGCATCTGATTAACTCAGCTAAGCTTCTGCATGGATGGCCCTAAGTTGGGTCTTCAAACCCAGTGCAATCTGCTCGGAGGAGGGAGTAATCACCTTCAATGTTCCTGGCCTGGACAGCAGCCTTGGAGGCTTCAGGCAGGGGAAAAAAAATTTCCCCAAAGCGGGTGTCAGCTGAGGAGCTCCCACAGAAGGGACCAATATAGGTACTTTTGGAGCCTCAGCCCTAGGTAGATTTGTACAGCAAACTTGGGAAGAAAAACAAGCAGCATATAAAAGAAGGAAATTTATGAGAAAAAAATAACCTTTGATTCAGGTAAAAAAAAAAAATACATAGTCTGGCTCTGAAGCAAGTTGTCTAGAATGTGCCAGAACATGTTCACAGGACTATTTAGCTAGTTATGAGAGATGTAGACAAAAATAACTCCACTTTCATCAGAGGCTATTTCCACTGCTTCTTTTCAAGTTGTATTGTGGGGCTTTGATTGTCACTGGTTTTGCATTTTTCCTTCTCCACCATGGCTGTCTTTATATCCCATTCAGGAGTTTTATCCTATCATCATTCCTGTTTCTCCTACATTGATCAGTGGCTTGCATATCTTTCCTAACATTGTTTTTCAATAGACATTGACGGTCTTTGCTATTTTCTCTGAAAACTTGGCAGATATGTGTTTTACTCCCATAAGATAGGGTCTCCCCCTGCCACAGTGCCTCCCCAAGAGCTATTGGTCATGGCAGGTCAAGGCAATCACGTTCTGTCCCAGGGGAATCCATCTATAGGCATAGCTGAGGTAACCAGACCCTCTCCTAGAAATCCCAATGGGGTCAATTCCATGGAGAGCATATAGAGTCAGAACAGCAGCCTTCCAAAAATCACCAGTCTAAAATAATGCTGTGAGGTTTTTATAATGTACTGCCTCAATTATCTCCACAATAAAAATCCCCTCCTAAATTCTATGAGATTTTACTCAACCAGCAGTAAGTATATACCAATATTAATGAGGACTTACTAACCATTTCTCAAGAAATATCACCCTCCACCTTTTTATGCTCAAAAGTCAAAGTGAAACCACTTTTTAAAAGCTTTGTATGAAGACAAAGGCAGTTGGAATTGTGCTACCTACAGGGACGAAATTGGAGGAGGTTTGGGTTGTTGCTTTTTTGTTTTTTTTTTTGTACAATATCATATCTTTTGAAAGGGAAATGTTTGCAAGGCATTTATTTGTAGAAGCAGACTGACTGAAGGAGGTATTCACAAACCAAATCCAACTGCAGATGATTAGAATAGCAATTAATGTTAAGGAAAAGCCAGAATACATTCTGGGTCTGTAATATGGCTTAGCATTGTAATATGGTGTATTTCAGACTGTGCTTATTCAAAGGTGCTCCAATGGCATTTATATGACTTTAAGTATAGAACACATGAAAATCGTCAAGTAGGGAAGTCTGGAAAATTGAAAGAGAATGGTATTCGGCCATCTTTTATAGCTACAGATTCAGAAGGTCAGAAAATGTCTGAAAAGTGGGCCTTAACTGGGCAATGTTAACTCACACCCTCCCCTCTGCTGGGTGTTCTGTTTACTTTTACCCTAAAATGGAATAGCTTTGTTTTTCAGTGGTATATTAGTGAGAACCATTCCTCCATTTTTTTGTAATTTTTTATTTAAAATCATAAGCCTGTTGAGCATTCATAAAGTTCTTCCTTCTCAATCCCCATAGAATTGGGATTTATTACTAAGAGAATAAAAAATTGCTGATAGAAAACCTGAATCCATTTTTTATTTAAATTCAATTATTTAACATATAAAGTATTATTGGTTTCAGAGGCAGAGGTCAGTGATTCATCAGTCTTATATGATACCCAGGGCTCATTACATCATGCGCCCTCCTTAATGTCCATCACCCAGTTACCCCATCCCCCCACCCACCTCCAGCAACCCTCAGTTTGTTTCCTATGGTTAAGAGTCCCTTATGTTTGTCTCCCTCTCTGATTTTGTCTTATTTGTTCCTCTCTTCCCTTATGATCATGTTTTGTTTCTTAAATTCCACATATGAGTGAGATCATATGATAATTGTCTTTCTGTGATTGACTTATTTTGTTTAGCATAATACCCTCTAGTTTCATCCACGTCATTGCAAATGGCAAGATTTCTTTTTTTTTTTTTTTTTTTTTTGATGACTGAGTACTATTCCATTGTATATATAACCACATCTTCTTTATCCTTTCATCTGTCGATGGACATCTGGGCTCTTTCCCTAGTTTGGCTATTGTGGACACTGCTGCTATAAACATTAGGGAACCTGCATCCATATTGCATAGAATTTTGTTCTGTGCAGAAGGTCCCCTATGTGTTCAGACTGTGGCAGAAACACACATGTGTGAGCAAAGAGGCCTGCAAAGGGAGGCACTGCCCCAGCGGGCCACAATCTCACCCTCCTCAGAGGTACTCTTTCCTCTTCAGTGTCCTCCTGAAAGGCCCAAGCAAGAAATGCTTCTTTTAGATTCCCTTGCCTCTCTCCACCCCTAGATCTAGTCTGTAGCTACAGCCAGGGAAATCTTTAGTACCTGGATGGCCATGTCACTACCCGGTTTAAATTGCTCTCATGGAGTACCACCACCTGCAAAGCCACATCCTGGTACTAGGATAGCTTATGAAAGCTCCTCGGGATTTGGCCTTGACTTCCCAGCTCGCTTAAGAATAGGTTCAGAGGCAAGCATCAGAAAACAAAATAACAGTGGTGTAGGCAAAGGTAAAGGTCTCTTTCATCTGGCATAAGCAAGATGCAGAGCTGGGCTGACACAGCACTCCACTGTGGCCAGCACCTTTATCTTGTGCTGCTCCAACGATAACTTACACCTCATGCATGTCACATTCCAGCCAGGAAAGGGGTAAAGAGATATTTAGAGACATTTTCCAGAAACTGCACATGCCATTTCCAATCATATTCCATTAGCCAGAATTAGTCACCTATGCACATCTAGGGAGACTGGGAAACATAGTCATTATTCTGAGACTACTTGATACTCTTCAATAAGGGAATCCTTTCTCTCTCTCTTCCATTGAATGTTACAACCTGGCATGGGCAGGTTGCATGGAGGAAAGCCAAGGCAACTTGACCCTGAAAAAATTTTTGGTGATTTCTTTATCCCAATTTCTCCGAAAACCAGAACACAGTGCTCCCTGTTCTCCTGGGCAGGGTCCCCCACATTGTTCTTTCTAAAGCAAGTCATGATGGTCTGGCTGTCAGTCTTCACTGAATGAGAGAGTAGAAGCCCTTCCCTTGGTTCTTCTATCTGCATGTAAAGAAAAATCAAGAACAGTAGCTCTAAATAAAGACATGCACAGAAATCAAAGTGAAATAAGGACTTGCCAGCTTTGTAAGACTATTTTCCCCTTGTCAGCATCTTCTAATATGTGGTTTGTTTGTTTCTCCCTCGGGTCAAATAAATTATCTACCTTGAGAATTTCCTTTACAGCGCTGGATCATTCTTGCTTTAGTCATCATTGGTACAGCAATGCTTCTGCTCCAGGTGTGGGAACTCTGTAAAAACCAGGCACATCTCGGGCACCTGGGTGGCTCAGTCAGTTAATCTTCCAACTCTTGGTCTCTGCTCAGGTCATGATCTCAGGGCTGTGGGATCAAGCCCCACGTCGGGCTCCACGCTCAGCATAGAGTCTGCTTAAGATTCTCTCTCCCTCTCCTTTTGCCCCTCCCTCACCCCATTCCAGCTCTCTCTCTCTCAAAAATAAATAAATAAGTCTTTTTTTAAGGTGTTAAAAAAAAAAAACAGATACATCTCACACCTCAGAGCTCATCTCACGGTGGCCAATATAGTCAAAAAATTTTCCAAGTCAAAAATCAGAACATATGGTCTGACAGTAAAATCCGAACTTAGGAGGACAACAAAACACAATTTTGAAGTCATAGTGAAGAAAAATATCAGAGATGATCACTGTAGTCATAGACACCCTTATGAAGGCATGTTGACGCACACTTCCCACCCTTGCTCAAAAAGGAAGGCATGAAAGGCAATTTCCCTTTCTATTTTGAGAAATCTTTTATGGCCACTTAAAATCTAATTCAGGGGCTAGCAGCTTCCTTTTCCAGGAATACAGAAGATAATAGGAATTATTATTCCTCTTTTTTCATGACTAGGTCATGTCTCTCTGAGAACATCATAAGCCTTTTGTCCATTAGGGATTTGCTATATGCATTTCGTTGTCTGCGCATGAGGGATGCTCAGTTAATTCTTCCCAGTTACACTGCAGGATGGAACAAGTGTTGTCCATGGATGTCACTTATAACCCTTAATAGGAGAGGGGAAGAAAGAAATGGCAGAAAGAAGGGCATGGAAAGGGAGTTTAAGAGTAAGGGAAGGGAAGAATGAGAGAAGGAAGAGCAGGGGCCCCCAGGAATTGTTGAGCCATTGAAGGCTATGGATCATCTGCCCCCACTCCCCAGGAAGCCACCAAATGTGTTGCTTTACCTTATAATCACAAATTGATCAATTGCCCTTTTCAAAAGACAGGAGAGTAGAAGTGTAAGATTTCCTATAGAAAAATATAACTGGGCCAAATAAGTTGTTTATTTGGCCTGGACCAGAAAGACAGATTGAGCATTTAGAAATGTTTATGATTGTTTATTGCCATTTTTTCATGACCTTGTTTGCCCACATCATAGAGAAAAGGGATTAAGATCTCAGTATCCTTTTTACAAATATTAAGAGGAGGAAAGCTAACTTATTTATCCTTGCTGCAACTTATTACCCTCTAAGAAAATATAAGTGCTTGGCTCTATGTTGAAAATGGCCCACTTACATTTTAGTAAAACTCAAGCTGTGTATGTTTAATTTACAAAACTTATCGTTGGCTACATCATTTAACTAATTCATCATGAATGGCTTTGCAAAAGCTCTTGATTTGCTCTGCTAGTCCTCAGGTAACATTATTTTATGTGAAATGCTGTTGCCATACTAAAGATAACTAAACATTGAATAGTGATTGAAATAATTTTGTTCATTTTGGAGTAAATATGTATAATTCATGTTTTCAGCTCTTGCCAGTTTCACATTTTACTTAGCAGAAAGTATCTACCTGAGACCTGGCTACTTCAGAAGGAAATTCTGAAGCATTATTTCATTATTATTTTATATACAGGGATTCTAATATGTGTAATCATAAGGCTTTTTATGTGACTATAACCCTACTCGGTTGTTATTTTTGTGGGCTTCTTTTTTTACTTTTAAGTCCATATTGAAAAGGCAAAAATGTCTTCAACAGGGGCGCCTGGGTGGCTCAGTTGGTTAAGCGACTGCCTTCGGCTCAGGTCATGATCCTGGAGTCCCTGGATTGAGGCCCGCATCGGGCTCCCTGCTCGGCAGGGAGCCTGCTTCTCCCTCTGACCCTCCCCCCTCTCATGTGCTCTCTGTCTCTCTCATTCTCTCTGTCTCAGATAAATAAATAAAATCTTTAAAAAAAAAAAGAAAAAAAATGTCTTCAACAGGACCTGTTTTATATAGAGAGACTCCCTCATGCAATGGATTTTTCCATCTAAATTAGTTTGTGCCACAGTTTTGCCAAAAACATGTATCTAATCTTCTTAAATCCCTCCTTACCACAACTCAATCGTAGGATCATAACTTCATACAAAGTAGTCCCAAAGTATTTTATGCAAAAATCTCCTTCATTAGTCTCTCTTCAGTGGGCAAGTTTTGATTTAGCTGACCCACAGGTATCATGAGTCCTTCTTGCCTTTTTATCTCTTTCAGTGTCAGTTTCTTTCTGTCCTTCAGACAGTCTTCTGTCTAGGCATCACGTAGTCGGCAGGGCAGGCAAGCTCCTCAGACTTTAGCGTCAAGATAGGTAGAGAACTTCAAGAGGTAGGATGTTCTCTGATGAGCTGTGGAGTCTCAGAAGTCAAAGGTTCACAGAGGCAGAAGGAGCATCCATCTGCCTGCTCCTCCTGCACTCTGAAACCAATGGTCTCTGGAATACCCATGAGATGGTCCCTTCCTTGTGCATGGCCCTTCTCTCATCACACAGTCCTCTTTCCACTAAATACACCTGACTCAAATCACAGTCTGGACCACACTGGTAAATTCTGCATTGAATAAATATTTTACCCAGTTCACACCATCAGCCAAGCATTTGCTGGGCACATAGCCCCTGCCCTCAAGGAGCTCATAATTTAGTAAACTAACCAATTTTGAAAGATTCCAGTGATTAAAACCCCCCAATCAGTTTTGCTGAGCCATTAATGCAGAAGCTGAGAGACTAGGAGGAAAAAGGGGAGTCATAAAGTCTGGATCAAGATTTTCAACATTGTCAGGAACTCCCACATACAGGACAGCCCATAGAATAAATGAGACCTGACCTCTCAAAAGTATGCATTTTTCTTCATTAGGCTATGCGTGTGTGTTTTTATTTGTCGTGGTTGTTTTTAAATTAAACCATTTATCTCTCCCTCTCTGAATATCTGAAATGACATTAGTGATATTTTGGACAGTCATGCTGGTTTTTCAAGACAACTCCTATAGGAAGCTTTCAAAATAAATCAGGCTGTTAATAGGAACCCAGTCAACTCTCAAAGAAGTTAGAGTCAAAAGAACATACTCTGTCCTGTGGAACAGCAGTCTCTGCTACTAAAGGGAAGACCTGTGCTTGGGATGAGCTGAGTTCCCACCAGTGGATCTGTAGGAGTCACTTCTCTCTGAGGCAGATCTGCCTTCAGGCCCAGGTCCTTTATGTCCTCAGGAACATTTCCAGGGCCTTTCCTTTGGCCATCTTGCTATCACTTGTGAACATTTAACCAGAAACCTTTAAACCAGGAAAAGGAGATGCCATGATATTCAAACTAGCCAATTCAAGTTCTTCAACAGCTCTCTGTTTGTTAAGAAGAAGCTCTTGGGGCACCTGGTGGCTTGGTCAGTTAAGTGTCCGACTCTTGGTTTTGGCCCAGGTCATGATCTCAGGGTCGTGAGATGGAGCCCTGGGTCAGGCTTCTCACTCTGCTTGGTGCCTGCTTAAGATTCTCTCCTTCTGCCCCTTCCCCCATTCTCGCCTCCACACTCTGTTTCCCTCTAATGACAGAAAACAGGGGCAGATTTTCTCTATAGCTCTGATTTATTTGCCACCATTACTGTTTTCAACTCTAATTACTGTGGTGTTGGGGGGTGGGTATTTGCGAGCTGTAATTGTTACTACAGAATTCTAATGGGAAAGCATGTGACAGAAGATAAAAAGATATATCTTCAAGTTATAAGGGGCCAGTCGCTTCTGTTATTTTTTCCATCCACATTTATTTTATTTACATTAATGGAGTACTTACTATGTGTTTACCTAACTGGCCTGGGACTAGGTAGGAGGATAGAAAGGTGACTAAGAAGTAAGCCTACCTGCGAGAGATGAACTAAACCAGCCCAGGAATGCCTGAGACAAACAATTCCACAGGAGCTGAGAGAGTGTGCAGTAGATACCATGGAAACACAGAGGGGAACTAATTCTCCCTGCAAGAGGGATCAGCAAAGGCTTCCCAGAGAAACTGAGCCCTAAGGGGTTGTATGCTTTACGCTTAACAGACAGTTAAGACTAAAAGCAGAGAAGCAAGGGAAAGATCCATCCAGTTATTGGAATCCTAGAGGGAGGGGGTTTGCTTTCAAATAATCTTAAAACAATTTAGCATTCCTTTTCCAGGTTTACTAGCTTTCACCCCTCCCATCTCTGGGTATCCGACTGGAGTGGGCTTTCCCACCCTACAGAGGTGATAGAGCTTTTCCAATCATGTATTAAAACTGCTTTCAAGGACCGTGCTGAGTTCTTCTGCCAGAAAGGGAACACAGTAGCAGACATTCAAAAGAGCAACATCTACCTACCCAGAGAAGCATTAACCATTTTCCCTCTCTTCTTCTTCCTTGCCTCCAGGTCTTTGCAGAAGACGGGTCTGGAACCTAACCACGGGGTGTCCATGACCCCCGAGGTTGCCGCCCACCAGCAATGAAAGGGTTATCGGGCAGCCGCAGCCACCACCACGGCGTCACCTGTGATTCGGCCTGTGACTCGCTGTCGCACCACTCCTCGGACCGCAAGCCCTACCTGCTGAGCCCGGTGGAGCACCACCCCGCGGACCACCCTTACTACACCCAGCGGAACTCCTTCCAGGCCGAGTGCGTGGGCCCCTTCAGCGACCCGCTGGCCAGCAGCACCTTCCCACGCAGGCACTACACGTCACAGCAGGAGTTGAAAGACGAGTGCGCCCTGGTGCCCCGCACCCTGGCCACCAAGGCCAACCGCATTCCCGCCAACCTCCTGGACCAGTTTGAGAGGCAGCTGCCGCTCAACCGCGATGGCTACCACACGCTGCAGTACAAGCGCACCGCCGTGGAGCACCGCAGCGACAGCCCCGGCCGCATCCGCCACCTGGTCCACTCGGTCCAGAAGCTCTTCACCAAGTCGCACTCCCTGGAGGGGCCGTCCAAGGGCAGCGTGAACGGGGGCAAAGCCAGCCCCGACGAGACGCAGACGGTGCGGTACGGCAAGCGCAGTAAGAGCAAGGAGCGGCGCGCGGACCCCAAGGCCCGCCCCAACACCTCCCCCGGCTGGTGGAGCTCCGATGACAACCTGGACGGCGACATGTGCATCTACCACGCGCCCTCGGGCGTGATGACCATGGGCAGGTGCCCCGACCGCTCGGCCTCGCAGTACTTCATGGAGGCCTACAACACCATCAGCGAGCAGGCGGTCAAGGCCTCCCGGAGTAACAACGACGTCAAGTGCTCCACCTGTGCCAACCTGCCTGTCAACCTGGACGCGCCGCTCCTGAAGAAGAGCGCGTGGTCCTCCACTCTGACAGTCAGCCGTGCCAGGGAGGTTTACCAGAAAGCCTCGGTTAACATGGACCAGGCCATGGTGAAGTCAGAGTCATGTCAACAAGAACGTTCCTGCCAGTACCTTCAGGTACCATTTATGTCAAGTGATGGATGCTTAGAAATTGTACCTGCTAATTGTGTGGTGTTTTCTCCTGGGCCCTAGTCTTGGCTCTGCTGTGAATTGTCTGCATGAACCTGAGCAAATTATTTAGCGTTTCTCTGGCCAATTGCTCCTATCAGGAAACAAACCGGCTACCCAACTCCATCCAGTTATCTTGAGACACTAGATATAAAAGTGCTTTGAAAAGCATGCCTACATGAAGGCAAGGAGTTATTAATGTTTAGTGTTCCTCTTTCGTCTGAGGGAACATGGGATAGGGAGGTGAGAAAAGGGGAGTCTACACAGAATTTTAAAATAAATCCACCTTTTTTTCTTTTTTACAAAAGTCAACAATGATCTTTTGAATTTTGGAAGGAGTTTCATTAGATCTATCCAGAGTGGTTTTTTTTTCCTTTATGGTAAAATTCTGCCTTAAGCTATTTGTTTGGGAAACTTGATCTATCTTCTCACCACTGTAATTGTTATCACCACCTCCAACACTAACCACACTCCCACCCAAACCCCCACCCCCACCCCCCAGAGCACAGGGAATTGGAACAATGCCCTGGGCCCTGAGGAGGTGAGATCAAGCCAGTTGGGGGACCTGACAAGCACAGCTGCAGAGACCCAGGAAAACGGAGGAGGAAAAGCAGGGGGAAGCAGCCACGAAATAAAATGCAATTAGTGTCAGTGTGTAAATCCCACACACGTATAGACCCAAGGCAAGCCGCTCCTCCTCTTTCAGTCTCCTCATGTGTTTCACTAATGCCCTTCCATTCACTGAACCTAGAAAACATCAGGAGCAAAGTCTTTTTCTTTTCCCCCTCCCCACCCCACCTCACCCCCGCCTCCCGCCGGGGCCAATTCCTCTATCTGGTAATTGTCATTTTTCCCAAGATAATAACCCTCCCTAAAAAGGACCCTCATATTTTTCCTTTTCACGGTGTCTTTTTTTCTCTCTTCTCTCCTGTACACCCATCTTTAAAAAAAAAAAAAAAGTTTTTATTGGACTATAAAGGCATGCCATAATCATTTCGCACTCTCATCCTAAGAAGAAATGCAAGGAAAAAGTCTTCCACTGAGAAATTCAACTTTTTGCTCTCTGAATTGCTCCTGACAAATCTGGCTCCCTTGAGAATGCCTCTGCCAAGCCCTGAGAATATGCCAGGCAGGCAGTCACCGGGCAAAGACATCCCAGTATTCAGAAGAAGCCACCAACATGCGGATAGTTTTCACAAAGAGCACACAATTCCAATGGTCAGTTTTTCCCACTCAGAGTGGTATTGCCTCATTTACTATAAGGTTGCTAGAGGAGTTAAGCCATCAAGAATTATTAATGGAATTTTAGAGCTAAAGAGTACATCTATTCCAACCTCCTCACTTAGCATATAAAAAACTAGCCTCGAAGAAAAGTAAAGGCTTAGTGGGTTATTCTGTTATATTGTTAGTATAGAGGGAGGAGAGAATCCAAGTCACTTAATTTATAGAAATGACTATAACAAGGGTTACAACTGAAGCTTTAGAAATTGTTTAGGCATATCAATCTTACCCACCACCTAGAATAAAGTATTTTGATTAGAACATCTGTCCTGAAGAAAGGATGGGTAATGAGATAGGAGCCCTAGAACAGGATAGTTTATCTATGAAAGTTCTGTAATGGGTGGGAAAACAAACAAACAAACAAAAAAACACAACAAATTAAAAAAAAACCTGGACTTTAATAAGTAGTGATGAAATTAGATAAGAAATACCAGATTAAGGAAGAAAACTCTACAAGGATCCAGGAACAGCCTTTGTTAGTGACAAAATGCCTTTTATATGCTTGCATGATTGCCTACGTTCTTCTTGCCTCAAATTCCTTTTTCTTTCTTTTTTATGCCTTTTTGCAGTAAAAGGCTCAAGTAGTGGAGAAAAGTGGAAGGATAAGGAAACTGATATTGATTGAAAATCTACAATGTATCAGATGCTATAGCAAATGTTTTCACATTTGTTATTCCATTTAATTTTTAAGATAATCCTGAGAGCTTGATATAATAATCCTCTGATTTTACAAGAAAGGAAACTGAGATGAGAACTATCAAGTGATTTTAAAGCCACATGGCCAATAAGTTGAAGAACTGAGAATTAGACTTATATCTATTTGATGCAAAATAGCTCTTTCCAGTACATCCCAGCACAGCCCTGGAATCAAGGGCATGAAAATAGTGAACAGGAGGGAAAAAAATCTGTAGAGCAAACATATTATTATTAAAAGCTTTTCAGTAAAATGAGAATGAAAGCTTGAAGATTTAAGTATGAGATTTAGTATCGTAGCATTATTAGATCTCATATTCAAAAGATTTGGGAATTCTGTTTTCAAGGTATTTACCTTCTTTTAAGCCAGTTTTTTAATGAAATATTTGAGGCTTACAGAGAGGTATAAAGAAAAATAATAATAAAACAAACCCAGTTATATGTAACCCAGCTGGAGAAATAAAACATTAATTACAATGGATCACTTATATACCTTCCCCAATCCCATTTCCTTCCCTTCGTCCCCAGAGTAACAGCTAATCTGACTCACTACCCAAAGGACCTTTGCTTTTAATTCTGAAGTTATTGAAAGATTGAAAGAAATTAATATTTTCTATCATACATTGGGCAATAATTAACACTGGGCCAAGCTAGTTAAACCCTTTAAATATAAACTGAGCTCAAAGGCACACCTTCTTTAATAAATATTGACATTTATTGAGCTCCTATTCTGTGTGAGGCTTTCAGACTGGAAAAAAATTTCTGTATTTCAGTGTGAGCAGGTAGTGGGTCTAGCAGACAAACTAAATGTACAACAGTGTGTTCTTCCCACCCAGCATGCAGAGTTAGTTAAAGGGCTCCTTGGAAGAAGGGGAAGAAGGAGTTGCACGTTCACAGGGGGAGGGAGGAGAACAGGAAACTCCTAAAACTGGACATTCTGTCCAGCTCTCTTCTTTCTTTAGAAAAAAGAGGGACTCCACCATCCTACCGAAGCTCCTCTCAGGAAGACAGGTGTAGCCAGCCCCTGCCCACTCCCATGCAATGATTTCATTTATAAGCTCATTCTTAGAAGCAAATTTGGGGAAATGAAGAAAAAAATGTTTTCCAGTTCTATTACCTTAATTACCAACTAATAGTAAAACTGGATTTACAAATGTTTGACTTCAACCTCACAAAGTTTAGTGGATAAAGCACTGAACTTCAAAGGAGAGGGTCTACGTTCTAGTCCCTGCTTGCCATTAACGGGTGAGCGGTCACTGATTAGCCAGTGACCATCATCTCAGCTCTCTGGGTCTCCTTCCTCTGCTATAAGATGAGGCATTTGGCCTAGAGGACCTGCGATCTGAGTTCACATTTTTAACCTCCTTAGTTACATATGAGGAGTACTAATTAGAGCAATTTTCAAGAGTTGCAAGGCCTGGAAACTCTCATGTGATACATGTCTACCAAAAGTACATGTTTTTCCAGTGTTATCTAATTTGCTCTGTAAAACTCTGTGAAGTATTTTACAGTTGAAGAAACTGAAATTTAGTAAATGAGGTTAAGTAGCTTGCCTAAGGACACACAGTTCGTACGCGGCAACATGGAGGGTCAGAACAGACTCACCTGCCTTCAAAGCCTGGGGTTTTCGCTCTACCATGTCCAACCCCGACCGGTTCCAAATATAAAACAGAGGGAGGAAGTGGCATGTATCAAATACTTGTTATGTGCCAGAAACCACACAGTATCTCATTTCGTACCTGAAATAACTTTGTAAAGTATTATGTTTACTCCAGCTTTGCAGGTGACTAAACTAAGGCACGAACAATGAAATCACTTACTCAGGAAGTCATAAATAGTAAGTAAAAGAGCTAAGACTTGCTCCGAGATCCGTCTGAGTCTAAAATGTGCTCCAGGAATGGAAATAAATGCTTTTTACTTTCATTTTATTCCCTGCTTTATTCTGTAGCAAATGTTTGCACTCCCTTGACCTCATCTCTGTATGTGCAGTTAGGCACGCAGGTACAGGAAATGTGACCCATCTTAGACAAGCAACCGAAGGACTGATCTGTCCCTGGTTTGATTCGAGACTGCACAAAGGTTAAATTAATAGTCACCAATAGTAGAATCTAAATACGAGCAAAGTTCTGATTCTCTCTTTGGAGAATTACCACTTGGAATTACTTTAACTTTAGCCATTACCACGGTTATACAGAAAATGAGTCTGTAGGTATTTGGCCTCTGATTGACATTGATTTAGAAATAAAATACTGTAGCTTGAAATTATGGCAAGATCCAGTTAATACAGTCAACTGTGATCTGTGCTCACTCACAAGCTGTTTGTAGTTAATAAAAAAAAAAAAAAGACTCCCTTTTTTCCCCCAATATTGTTATTTTTAAATGTCAAGAATCAGATGTCGGCTGTTTAGAATCTTGTACCCCTGCCAGGGACTGGTACAGGGTTTGGAGCAGGGACATGGATTTGAAGACATTAAAACTGTTTAATTCTCAGTTGAGATGTGGTTGGCTTTTATACATTTGGAATAGAGCATTTATGGCACATCTCCGGGTAAGTGCTAATAGTTAAGTAAATAAAATAGGAATGGGCTGGGAGGAGTAAAAGGAGTTTTTGTTGTTGTTTTGTTTTGCTCTAAATGAGCAGGATTCTTGGTTCTGTATATGCCTCTTTATGTGAACGTTCTGTGTTGAGTGACTAGCATCTAAAGCCATTCAGAGGAGCAAGATTTTAGATTTCCAACTGTTAACCTGAAAAAAAAAAAAAAATCCCTTCAATCATGTATTTTGCATTCATCCAGCAGCAGAAACAGGAAAAGGGAAACAAAACGCTCTCTCCGGTAGAAGTAGAGACACACAGGGAGAGAGAGAGAGAGAGTGCAAGACAGAGACGGAGAAAGAAAGCCACTCTCAGAGATGAAATTTTAGGAGAGCGAAATGATCGACCTTTTTAAGGCTGAGTGGGTTTCTTCAGTTTGTGTGCAAGTTTCAAGAAATGGAAGGACTGACCAGGTTTGGGTACAACCCTTTTATTACTTTGTATTTGGTGATAGTGTGTTGTTGGTTTGAGTGGGGTTTTCTTTTGGGGGGAGGGGATAGTTTTTGTTATTTTATGTCTTCTCTAAATAATAGCTGGTAAGACTGAAAGAGCTAATAAACTAATGTATATACAGATGGTAAGTAAACAGGTTGAGACACTGGATACCTACCAATCGGTGTCTCCAGAGAGGCTACAGAAAATCTTTCATGGACACATTTGATCTAAGATGCTAGGTGCTGTTAGAGGATATTGTGTGGCTACTGATTGAAATGTGATCAGTTGTTTTCCATGGCAAGGATCCTAAATGCTTCCTGAATGCTTACTGTTCCTCTGCAAAATTAAAATTTCTGGAAGGCTGGGTGTTTTTTTTTTCCTTTTTCTTCCTTTTCCTTCCTTCCTTCTTGGGGTTTTTTGTTGGGTTTTTTTGTTTGTTTGTTTTTGTTTGTTTTTGTTTTTTGTTTTTTGTCTCTTGGTTAAATTAGACTCCACAAAAGATCACTGAAGAATCATTCATAACATGCATGAACCCAGGATTTTTTTTTTCCAGTGCAAGTACAACTATTTTTCAAAATTTTGTTCAAGATTATTTCAATCTTTGCCTAGTGGGAGTTTTTCCTTCCCTGGCTGAGGTTTTCTTTCCTCTTGTTTTAGAACAATTTAAATTATATCAAATCAATTAAAACTATTTATGTGAAATGTGTGACAGTGCTGAGCAATTCTGCTAGTGACTTAGGTTACTTGGTTATTGCAATGCTTGCTTGCTGCCTTTTTTAAAAAAAACCGTCAACCACATTAATTAATAATTTTCTTTATTTTTAATTTTAATTGCTTTAATAATACATTAAGGAGTGTCAGGATTCTTGAATGTATTTCCTTCTTGGCTTACACAATCTTCTCCCTGTTTTTTCACTGATCTTAGTAAATATATCCTCTTTGTTGATAGAAAAAAAGGTTACTTCTGCCTGATCCTAACTTTGAATGTAGAATCAAATGCGCAGCTAGCAGAATCCTGGTAATTCTCTCTCATTCTAATTCTCACTATTGCCCATATCCAAATAATAGTGGAGATGTGGGGGAGACAATTGGCAAAACATTGTCAGAAAGCAGGGGTCCAGAAAGAGTCAGTGGTAGCCAAAGGAAGCTCGAAAAAGAAATAGGAAATCCTTCTTAAAATTTGTTAAAGAAACTTTATGATTCTTGGTCTGCAATTTCATTATTCTAAAGTACTTAGCCACCATCAAAGGTTCCGTAACACATGTTTTCTGATCAGATAGAGTCCAATCTACTAATGGAAGGTATAGCGCTGGTTAGCACAGAAGAGAAAAAATTAGCCTTGGATCTCTTCATGGCCAGTGGCCTTTATTTCCTCTTTCTCTATCCTCTTTAGAAAATAGGTTGCTTGGTTGCAAATTAAAGGCAAAAGCTCCAGGTAATCCTTCACATTCTCTGGAGAAATATTCATCCATAATCTCTTGTCCACTTGAGATCATAGCTTTGCACAACTTTACATAAACAGTGATCTGTGAATGGTAGAGCACACTGGTCTTTTGTTCGAGAATTTATAGGGGCTACTAAAAAATATATGCAGTATTACCAAGTTGGCTTTGATTTGGTGATTAGATTAGGTTTTCACTATTTTGTTTTAGGTCCAAAGGCAACAACCTCTCTTAGTAGGTTATTGTGCTTCCTAGTATGCTGTTGAATCATGGAGAAATTCCATCTTTTTAGGTCTAAACAGTTGAAACCAGAACTTCACGTGGTTCAAACCATAATACCCCTTGGTCAGATTTTTTTCTGTCATTTGCCAGCTTGGTAGAGAAAAATTAAAATTGGCCTTTTCAGGTAAAACCAAGATAACAATGATATCCACAAAGAGTTATGTGACCTCACTGATTTGTATTACTCATTTGAAACTTTGAACCCATAACTTCTCCCATTGGATAAAAATAATATGTGTGTGTAACTTCCCATCCAGGGCTCATTTATCTGATTCTCATGATCATCTTGCTCATCCCCTATCATTAGGTTCTGTCCCTAGTAACTGCCATTTGGAACACCGTTATGGCACGGGGAAATTTTTTTTAGTTTATTTTTGTAAATGCATATTTAAATGTTTTTATAAATTCTTAGACTGAAACCACAGTGGGGGTGGGAGGTGTGCTTTAATTTTTTTCAATGAATGATTTATTCTCCTTGAACCCAGTCCTCTCTCTAGCTAAAAGGTAAAGATATAAAGAATGAATTAATTGCTATTATACAATTAACAAAGGTAAAAGAGGGAATATAGTTTAAAGAGAAGCATGTCATCTTGCTCCTTGTGTTGCTTTTGACCAGTTTTTTATTTCTGGTATTTTTTAACTCTTCTTTCTTCGAGAACATTTGTATGACCAAGGAAATTCTGATTCTTTGGTCTTTTAAGTATAAGAATATATAAAACTACCTTTAAAAACAGTTGTTTTTTTATTTGCTCAAGTTAAGCAGTATACCCTACTTTGTTTCCATTTCTAAGATAAAGAAACTTCTAATTACATTTGCAAAATAAGATGTCTAGACAAGTAGATTTTTTCTTTCATGCACTTGAAGTCACTATTCTCTATCAGTTGAAGTTTCTACTCACTGTTCTCACAGAATTAGGAAATTTCCTACAAATTCAGTCTTGTGACATCACAGAACTGTCTGTGAAGCAGAATTACGTGGAGTCCAGTGTTACCATATGTAGTATGCATGTGTACAGATCTATCTATACACATTATACCTGCATAGACATCCCTGCACCCATACTTCAAAATTTGCATTTATATGTATGCTTTCTTTGATCTCTGATTCATGACATAGGATCCATTGTAAACACACAATTTCACAATGTCCATGGAAGAAGAATGACTATAAAGTGGGGAATCACATTTTTCAAAAATCTCACTAGAAAACTCATTACTTTGCCTTTACACTGATTTTATTGAATTTCATCTCAGACCATTAGTATAAACCAGTTAGCGGTGTCCTACTTCCCTGGTGTGAGGAGAAATCCCTTTCATACAAAGAGACATCCAACAACAATGAAAGGAAATGACTTCTGCTCTGCTTGCTTTTTTTTTTTTCTCCCACTGTTTAATATTGGCTTGCAGAATTGTCTAACTGCTCCCTGATTTTACTCTCCTAGTGCCTAAAATCTGTGTAAAGAATCAAGCAGGTTTTGGTTTTTTTTGTTTTTAGAAAAATGATAGTGTTAGCATTTTAGAACCTCCTCATTGGAAGGCCATCTGGTATACCATCTCATTTACAAATTTCTCCTTGCAAGGTGGATATAGCAATTCCCTGCCTACCTATTTCTCATCTAATAATCACCTTATGGAAGAATTCTTTGAGATTATTTCGTCCAACACCCTCTTTCTAAAAATGACAAAAATAAACCCTAGGGAGACACCTTGGCTGATACAAGATCAGTCATCTTGTCGGTAGCAGGCTGAAACCAGCATACCCACTGTCCAGCTACAGCCCTGTTCTTTTTCACATTATGTCTCACACATCTGTGCAAACCTTTAAGGCTCTTTTCAAAGACTAGTTTACCCATCCTTACCACATCTTTTTAAGGCAGTGGGGTCAAGGCACAAGGAGGCAAAGGGAGGAAAGACTGATCTCAAATTTAGATTTGAAGCATGTTTATGGCTTAAAAGATTCACAAGAGATGAAAACAGTTGTTAACTAAATGATTACCTGCAATTTATAATTCTGTGGTTACTAATGGGGCAAGGTAGTAAATTTTTAACTTCTGAAAAATAGAAATAGGTATATTTCTCCTGTTATCCCTGTCAGTCCTTCCTGCATCTCAGTGGTCTCATTATGAATAAACCATGTACCAAAGGAGGACAAATGGAGCAGAAATGCCCCATGTTTGGATATGTCATCTTTAAGCACTACACTCGGAGTTCTGGGACTGGTCTCTGAAGACCATGTACTTTCTCAGGATCTTACACTATCTTGGTAGCCAGCTCCCCACACCTCTCACCTTACTTTTCTGGGATAAAAATTGCTAACATAGCTGGGACCATAAGTGTAAAATCATATATATACATAGCCACTTGCTCTGTCCTGGAATATTTAGGACAATGATTCCTTAACTTTATGTGCACAACAATCACCTTGAAAGTGGCTAAAAAATGAGGATTTCTGACAACCCAAAAGATTCTGAATCTGTCGTTCTGGGGTGATTCCAACACAGAGACCAATCTAAGAGCCACACTGTAACCCAAGTCTAGGGAACTATCAGATTACATTTATCATTGTATTTACTGAAGGGGGCAGTAGAGTCTAACAGATGAAAATGAGGGCTTCAGGTGCCCCATTAGCTTTACTATCGCTGCTGACTTCCAACATGATTTTGGCCTCCCTTCACTTAGTACTTCCATTTCTGTACCTGTAAAATGGGCATGATGAGATGACTCTTTTGTTTGCTTGTGTCCTAGAAAAAAATTCATTTCTGATTTGGGCAATAAACGAAAAACAGTGTGAAATGTTTTGGGTTTACAAATCTTCAGACATCAAAATGCTTCACTGCTTCTTCATGTGTTTCATGTGCCATAACACTTTTTATATTTTGCTTGACCCAACTTTCATTAAACCAGGATTATGTCGAGCACATCTGATTCCCTGGTAAAGGAAAGCTCTCTCCCAGCATCAGATGCCAGTCAGTCTTCATCCCCATGTAGGTTCAAGGCTCCTTTGCCCATGTTCCAACTGAACACACGATGCTTTTGTCCACAGATGAAAAGATCACAAAGGGTAGATCTTTTGCCAGCTCAGCATCAGTGGGTCAGGTTTTCCCATGGCTTATATTTGCCCACAGAACACAATCCTTCTGGCTTCCTGAAGCTTTAGTTTGTTCACGAAGACCTCCTTTTGCTTTCATACCTTAAGTCTGCCAAGACTGCCTTATTCCAAGCAGCTTTGGTAAGTCAACAGGACAAGTGTAATCAACAGCTATGGAACTTGTCTACAAGGGGACTCTATCCATTTGCCTCCCTTAATGACAGGTGTTCTGAGGAGTATTTCCAGCACACGACTTTGATGGGTGGGCATTCTTCCGCCACCGCTAGCAGATGACCACAGGCCCTTGTCCACCTCTCTTTTTTGCTCAGGCCCAAAGTCCCATATGAATCGCCTCCATTCCCAAGCTAGCTACACATAGGCCACCTGCCAGCACTAAATAGGTACAGAGAGAGGTGAGCCTTTCAAGTCCCTTTACAAATCCCAACTACGTTTAATCTTTGGAGAATTAATGTCTTTTTTTTTCTTTTTCTCTCCTTAACTAGTACAAGTTTAGCTGGCTTTTCCATAACTCAGGGGGTGTCAGTGAAAGTAACTGTCATTTGTTTGCAAATGAAACCTGAGCTTTCTGAAAATGATTCCCATGTAAAATCTTTCCCCCATAACACTCCTCCAGCCTTCCAGTTGATTTTAGATAGTTTCCTGTTCTCCCACCTCTTGGAAGTATTCCATGGCACGCTGAGCAGACACTTTTCGTCAAAAAAACCTATAAATAGCTGATTTTTCCTGCTTGCTGCCTTCTCTCTAAGGCTTTCACAAAGGAGGTGAAACAAATCCACCAAAAACAAGAACCCTCTGCAAGGGGTGTGTGGTGAGGCTTATAAAAATTCAGATCCATAGGCCGAAAATTGTCGTGTAGGTCGCTTTGCCGTATTTGGCTTATGCAATTGCTGCACAGAAAAGGAAACATTTTATTTCATGCCAGATGATCTCATGAACTGAACAATCAATCAAAAATGTCTCCTATGAGCTTTCATGCTTCTTTAAAAATACATATTTTGACTTTTCATGCTGCTTTTTTTTAAAAAAAATCCCAAAGCCAACTATTACTAGATTCCATTGGTAAATCTAGATAACCTGTGGCCGTTCCATGGTAGGAAATTGGAAACTCCATCCTTGTTTCTCCTCCAAACTGACCTTGCTTGCCTTCTCTTTGTCCTCTATGCCCCACCCATCAGTAATATCACCCCATCTCACAGAGTGGTGTTATGGAACTCCCTGGAAGACTGTCTGCATGCTGGGCAAGACCTTAATAACGCCCTTCACTGATCTTACTGCAGTGACCCTCAGAAATCAGTTATGTGAGGTTAATTATACTGCTTCCTACTTCTACCTCCCCATCCCCTGCACCCTACTGAGCACAAGAGAATTGGGCTTAGCTGTGCTTTCTCTTGTTCCTGTCTTCCTCATCTCTCTTCTTCCCTGATTTTTTAGGTAGCTATTTTATTATATAATTGGGAATGGAAGACTACCCCAAAACCATACTTACAAGGAGGAAACTGAGGCCTGGAGAAATTAACTAGCTCGCCCATGGCTCCTCAAGCAGTGCAGAAGCAGGAGATTTTTCCCAGTCCCTCTTACCTCACATTAGCGCTCCGCACTCATGTAGCACCAGGCGTTCATTTATCTTGGTATTCTGTGTGTTCAAGAAATTCTGCTGCCTGCCCCACCCCTGCTTTTCACACTCCAGGCACTGACCAGGTCTAATTTTGTTGTGGTTTAGTCTGTGGCTAGAGTTTCTGGAGAGTGCATCTCGTTGTGCCTTTCTTCTTTATGAATTCCCAGCAAGCATGCACAGTCAATAGAAGCAGGTGTCAGAAAGAACTTTGATGGCCAGTTAGCCCAGTGCTTTTTACACTTCTGAAACATGGAATTTCTTGTTCAGATGCAGCCAACTTTATGAAACAATTTAAAATAGAAGCAAGAGTAGGAGGATTCAAATCCAAATCCCTTCCCCCTCAATCCACTGCCCTGCTAAAACCCTGATCAAAGTCCAAATCATGTTAGGTAGCTATCCCAAGGTTGGTAAGTTTAGCAACAACACTCTCCCCAGCTGCAGTCCTGGTGCCCCATCCATGAAAACAGCCGATCATGGGGCACCCAGAGTTCCAGATTGAGTCACACTATAAAATCACTTCTTGGCTTTGACAGGCAAATTCTTATATCACCTCATACCTTCTTCCTTGCCTGTGACCCAGAGAGAGGAACTGACATTTTTGAGAACACACAGGGCCCTTGATTCCTTTCCATAGCAACATACTGAGCATCTTCTCATCTCCATTACATGCCAGATGCTCTTGCATGTGATAACGAATGATGGCAATGAGAAAAAGAAGGCAGAGAAAAGGCGATTGAAAAAGTTCTACGGGCCTATGCTTAATATATATTGTCCTTATTTCTGAAAGTTAGTGGGGTAGCTGTTCATACCCTCATTATACACAAAATGGGGTAACTAATTTGCTTGAGATTATACTACTAGTATGTGACATAATGGAGATTTAAACCCTGCTCTGATTCCAAAATCTGTTCACTTTCCAGCATATCATGCTGCCTCTACTTTGGAAATATTCCATTTGTTCTTTTCCTGAAGGATTGTTTCTTGATGAGAATCTATTTTAATAACAATTTTAAAAATGATCAGCTATGGTGAGGGGCACCTGGATGGCTCAGTTAAGTGTCTGCCTTGGGGTCAGGTCATGATCCCCGGGTCCTGGGATTGAGCCCTATGTCAGCCCTAAGCAGGGAGCCTGCTTCTCCTTCTGCCACTCTCTCACTCTCTCAAATAAATAAATAAAATCTTTTTTTAAAAAAGGATCAACTATGGTGAAAAAACAGAACCTGCCTCTAGGACTGGCTATAAATTTAAGTCTAGTTTGGAAAGTGGCCATGTTAGAAAGCAAGGAACATGTGAGATTTGTTTACAAAGTCAGACAGACAAACTGTTAAATTGTAGTAGAACAATATTATTTCATGTAACTGGAAAATTATACCTCAATCTATGAAACAACCATCTCTCAAGGTTGTTTTGATTATTATTTGTTTCAATGGGAAACAACATTATTGACCCCTTGAGACTGCCAACTTGACTGTAGTTATGATGTTGTTGATAACACTGTAAAGTTATGTCCAAATAAATGCAGTATTAAATGCCTATTTAATATCCTTTGCTTGGTTTAATGTAGGGATGTTTGCGCCCATGAGAAGTGATTTCACTGAAATGATGAGGAAATGAACTAGGAATCCCCAAATCCAATTCCTCTATAAGTCACTATGACTTTATATTTTGTCCTTTTGGGAGACCAGAGTGTTATTTCTCAGGCATATTGTGAGTCAGAATTCTGCTTTGGTGCATGAGCTCCATATATCCCAGGTTGTTAACTAAATATTTAAGAAGTTCACCAATTTTACTCTTTGTTAAATTACTACTCTAGATCTTAAGGAAAAGATAAGTTCCCTTATAGGTCTACCTTTAGAATGCTTCTTAATTACCTATAAACATATAACTTAATTGAGTCGTATAATATACAGTGCAGAGCACTCATGTATGTCACCTTAGAGGTGGCTGCATATATCCAATAAATATATGCTGTTCGGGGATGTTAGTAGAGTTTAAACTAAATTCTTATAATACGTAACAATATGGAATGGTCAGACTTCAGAAATGCATCAGTATAAAAGAACTGATAAAATGCAGTTAAGTCATGAACTTGAAAGTTAATGTAGTCTGTATTATCCCACTTCTCAACTCATTTGGGATTTTTCCTCATGTACATATATCTCACTGCAGGTAATTCAGTGTTCTAGGAAGCCCTTACTTAATGCCCTCCCCTCTTTGTTTAAACCCAGATGAAATTCATTTGAAGGAATGGATACAGTCTTAATATGTCCCATAGCCTCCACCTTCTCTTGGTTCAATATTTTATAAAATACCCTCATGCATAGGAATGAAATGTTAAGAATTCACTAAAATTAAACCACACCAATTTAATTGCATTTAATTAGATTAATGGATGAATAGAATGTAGCATTGTATTTCTTAGCTTCAACCAGGGATGAATCCACCCAACTATCAAAATATGTAGTCCCTTTGCATTACCTAGATCATAAGTGTATAATAAAAATTTTTGTTAAGTGGTTTAATAGAATTGCCATTCTCAACAAGCCTTTCATTTGACCGAGATTTATTTAGCAACTGTGTGACCTGGACTGAAATCTGGGAGAGGTGACTAGATCAACGGGGGAAAGGAAAGACCAGTTTGGGGAAAGGGACACAACACATAAGGTAGCCGCCCACCCAACTTGTGAAAATAAGTAAATGAAGGACAGGATTTGGTTTGTAGTTGACAAAATGATATAGGATATTTTTTTCTAAAATACTCAAATTTCCCAAAAATGAAGGATACATTTAGCCTGGAGGCCAAACCCAAACAATTTAACTCTCTGAGCAGTATTTCTAAGGATGAGCAATGGTACAAGGGAAGAAAGAACAGGGAAAAACTCCCCAGAGAGGCCTAGAAGGCATCAGATATCAACCAGGCTGAGCCCAACTACTAGGCTTCTGGCCCCAGAGGCAGTGGGGCTGCCCAGGCCCTCTAGAAGAAATCTGGGCAGAGAGCAGAGCCCTGGTGGTAAGTGGAGGCATCCTCCCATTCATTCCGCATCTGGTACTCAGCTCAGCCACGGGCCAGCAAGACAGGATGGTGGGATTCTGTAGATGGCCATGCAACACCGTGCACCCAGAGAACGGAGATGCAGCTGGGGCTGCCCTTGGAGACCTAAAAGTTCACAGGCACAAGAGGAGTTCTGAGAGAGCATATGAAGAGGTAGCCCCAGGGAATAATGAATGGGTTTATTATGCCAAAACTGAACTGTATCCCCAGCTCATATATCTGAAGGTGCTACTGTTAGATTAGGAAGATTTCTTCCTAACAAAGGCATCAGATCCCAAGTTAGGGGGAGAGCTTCTTAAAAATGTGTACTGGGAGGCTGGATAAACATGTCAGGGATAGAGCAAAGGAAATTTGGGCAGATGGTCATTTTAAAGCAAATAGTCTAGTTCTATACTGTCCAATATGGCAGCCGCTAGCCACAAATAGCTATTGAAATTTACATTAATTAAAGTTAAATAAGAACACACACTTCAGTACATCCGTCACAATAGGCCACATTGCTAGTGCTCAGCAGTCAGGGGTGGCTGGTGTTTACCCTATGGGACAAACAGATATAAAATACTCCCATTGTTGCAGAAAATTCTATTGGACAGCATTGTTCTAGTTGTTTTTAATATAATGACTTCTAGTAGTTGTTTTTAATATAATGACTACTGCTAGATTTGTGCTTTGCCAAGAGAAGGTAACATCCTGTTGGGATAGCTCATGATTAGAGGTGTCAGAACCAGCCAGTCCTTTTCCACTCACACACATGGGCCCGGGGAGGCCCAGGGAATGAGGGCTGTCCTGCGTGACCGCTGTCCTCCACTCACTCACTATGTGGCATTAAGTAAGCCACTTCCACTCATCCTGTAGCCCCTCTGTTGCAAAATACTTACCTTGGGAGTTATTTTGAGGAGTAAATTCTATAAAGGAGCTAGTTTTCGGTAAGTAAAAGCAACTTTCCACTAGAAACATGACGACGAGCTTGGGATTTGCCCAGATTTCAGCTACCATGTATCCGTCAGTCATTGTGCACGGGACATTGTGCTGGGCATCTCATGCAGTTTCCCTTGCTCTTCCCCTCTGCCCTGGCGCTGTCCCGCCCGGGAGCCCTACTCTGCTCCTACTCTGTATTGTGTACCCTGCTCGCCATTAGCCCACCAGGCAGTACCTAGAATATTTCCACTCATGCTCTTGGAGCTTTGGGCTGAAGCTCTCCCCTGGACAATGCAAAATTGTTCTCCCATTCACATTTATTTGTAAATTATGACCTGTTGGCACCTCTAACAACTGCATCTGGGTGCAAATAGATCCAGAAGTTGACAATGCATAGTAATATGTGCATGGCCGTTCACACAGCAGGCGCCAATCAGGCTCCCCTCCCCACCAACAGGTATGGTTGGCCTCATAGTTGCACCTGAGCCACTCCTGACCAACTCAGATTCTTCTGCCTGTGATCAAACGGCAAGAGCTTTCTAGAGAGGCCCTTAGAGTATTAATTATGGGTTATCAGGGCAGTGTTTAATTTTTTTTTTTTTTTTTTAAGATTTTATTTATTTATTTGAGAGAGAGAATGAGATAGAGAGAGCATGAGAGTGGGGAGGGTCAGGGGGAGAAGCAGACTCCCTGCTGAGCAGGGAGCCCGATGTGGGACTCGATCCCAGGACTCCAGGATCATGACCTGAGCCGAAGGCAGTCGCTTAACCAACTGAGCCACCCAGGCGCCCAGGGCAGTGTTTAATTTAACCCTATTCACTGAGGTGAGCGAATCTCACACCTTCCCACTGCACGCTAAAAAATTAATGTACTGATCTATGGGTGTCAGTGTGAGACTTATGCACACCATTCTGAATTATAAATAATAATTACCTACTTGGATAATAGGCAGTAGTCTCATGGAATGATAACCACGATGTACTTTTTAAAGTAGGCTTCTGTTTTAAGGGAACTGGTATTACCAAAAACATGTTGTCTAGCCTCATTTGTTTATTTACCAAACTTGAAAAGCCCTATTTTCTCATACTACTCTCTGAAAACAAGTGTTCTTTGGCCATCTTTGAGGCCTGGAAAGAAAGAGATTGCTTCAGCCCAGCAGGCCAGAAAAATGCTATTGGTGGCAGGCCAGTTGGAAAGCTCACTTTCTGGAAACCACCTCTCTAGAAGAGCTTCCTAAGGCAGAATTCCTTGATTCAGACCCTCAGAGGAAGAGGGGTCCCAGGCCTAGAGCATCTGCGGAGAGGTCATTCATTGGGCTGAGGCAGCCCAGAAGCAGAACTCAGGAATAGCTTGACTGATGACTGAATTAATCCTACCTTGAGGAAACCCCTTAGTGGGCAGGGTGGGGGGTTTAAGGAGAACTCAGATGAAGAAAGGCAGGGCATACCCATCCCCCTACTTCAAGTGTTCTTAGCCTGGGGCTATGGACATTTAGACCATGCAAGAGTGCACTCTACGGGGTCAGTGAACTCTAGAACTTAAAAAGCCAAGGAGGAAAGGTGTTTGTGTTCATCCTGCTGGGGAGAAAAGTCCACAGCTTTTATCATGTCCCCCAAAGAGATAAAAAGCCACTAACAGCTGCACCTAGGTGGCTCAGTCAGTTAAACATCTGCCTTTGGCTCAGGTCATGATCCCAGGGTCCTGGGATGGAGTCCCGCATCGGGCTCCCTGCTCCATGGGGAGCCTGCTTCTCCCTCTGCCTGCCACTTCCCCTGCTTGTGCTCTCCCTCTCTCTCAAATAAATAAATAAAATCTTAAAAAAAAAAAAAAGCCACTAACAAGTTTAAGTTATGGTATCATTAAAATTAGGTCGTTTTTCCTTAAAAATTTTAAATGGATGACTTCCTTTTTTCCTTATGATAGTTCATTAGAAAAACCTTTTGGGTTATAATCTTAGACTAATTTGAGGAATGTGCGGTTTTTAAAGAGTTGTTATTGTGGGTGCATATTACTTGAAATAAGTAATTCCTCTGTTGGAACTTGGAGATCCTATTACAAAGTCAAGTTTGTAATATGATTTATTTGTAAAGAAGCTTTCCCTGAGTGATCGAATGACAAAAAATGAGGATTTCCTTTCTATAAGGGTTGAAGCTGAGAGGAGAGGGAAATTCAAAATTTTGTAAAAGCAGTTCCTACTCTCATAGCCCAGTGGAACTAGATTCTTAGATAAATATAAAACAAAACAGGGGCGCCTGGGTGGCTCAGTCAGTTACGCATCTGCCTTTGGCTCAGGTCATGGTCCCAGGGTCCTGGGATCGAGCCCCGCATCGGGCTCCCTGCTCAGCGGGAAGCCTGCTTCTCCCTCTCCCACTCCCCCTGCTTGTGTTCCTTCTCTCGCTCTGTCTCTCTCTGTCAAATAAATAAAATAAAATCCTTAATAAAAAAAAAGTAAGAAGAAGCATAGACACTTGAACACAGAATATGGAGGCTTAATAGGAAGGATTTCAAGCTGTGGTTTAGAAAGAAAGGATAGAAAAGAAAGGTTTCCCCATTTGAAATGCTCTATCTCTGAAGCTTTGGAGCCAGACAGTTGTGCTCAAACCCTGTGTTTACTGAGCATGCAACTTTGAGTGAGTTACTTAACCTCTCCTGTCCTCTGGAATATGAAGATAATACCTATCACATAGGGGGTTTGAAGGGATTAAATGAGTTAGTGTAGTGTAAAAGGTGTGGAACAACGCTTGGAAAAGGGACATTATGTAATGCCTCAACTAATGCTATGATTTGTATTAAGCCTAAAAACATGGTGGTAGCAACGTGAACTGAAACAAGAGACCAGATTTAAAGGCACCGAGGAAATCTTACAGCTAGAGATCACAACGATATTTAGTCAGGAAATCCTAAGTGTCTGTGTTGGTTTCTTATTGCTGCTTTAACACATTGCCGCCAACCTAGTGGCTTAAAAAGACACACACGTATTACCTCATAGTACTGGAGATCAGAAGTCTGAGATGGATCTCATTGAGCCAAAACCAGATCAGCAGGGTTGTGTTCCTTCTGGAGGTTCTATGGGAGAATCCATTTGCTTGCCTTTTCCAGCTTCCAGGGGCCTTGCCCATATCCCTTTACTCCCGGCTACTTCTTCGATCATCAAAGCCAGCAAAGCATCACTGTTCTCTGTGTCTGTGCTCAGGGCTCCTTCTCTGATTCTCCTTGCTTCCCTCTTTCCTTTACAAAGACCCTTGTAATGACTTTGGGACCACCCAGATAACCAAGGATAATCTCTCCATCTCAAGATCATTACCTTAATCACATCTGCAAAGTCCCTTGTGCCATGGAAGGTCACGTCTTCACAAGTGCCATGGATTAAGATGTGAGCATCTTCAGGGAGCCCCTATTCTGCCCGCCACACGATCTATCACCTAATACATGATATACTTCTTAAGCCTAACCGTTTTGTAAACTTTGTGTGAAAAGTACATGAAAGCATCCATCCAGGGCATATCAGCTAAATGAGACCACCATATATATGCAGTACTCCCTGAAGACTTCTTTTATGCAAAGATGGATTTTCAATTTTTGTATCTGTTAGATTCTTTAAACTATTAGACTATTTAGACTATAAAATGATTAAGTTAGTCTATTTTAAACCATTTAAACTATTTTTAACTGTTGGGTCTAGCTTCCCCTTTGCCTATGAATTCCATATTTGCTGCTTCCTTTTCATTTAAAATGTTTATTATTCACTTTATAGTAAAACACCAATTCTTTATATACTTGAAATCTCCTTCCAATATCTATAAATGTAAACAAGTACATTTTACACATTTGCAATCAATGTGCTATACATATTTTTGCCTTTTGTGGTACATAATACAATTTTTAATTCAAACACTTGTGAGCACTAACTATAATTTAGGTACTCTGTGAAGGACTAGGAATACAAAGTTGAAAAGACATGACTCCTGTCCTCAAGGAGCTCTTACTATAGTGGAAGGGGGAGGGATACTGATGATAAGAATTTTTAAAAAGGAGAAAACATTTTTAAAATATATAGAATTACCTAGACTTGGACATTGAACGACTGAGGTGTCAGGAAAGAAAGAGTATTGATGATCCGTCTATGGTCTGAAAAACTGGGGGCATGTCAACATATCCAATTGAGAGAGATAATATGGGAGGAAAAATAAATTTGGATGGGGAAGATGATTTAGTTCTAGACATTTTGAATCTGATGTGCCTTTAGAATATCCAGTTGAAGATGTCCCATAGGCAAGCATTCATTCATTCAAATACAACTTGGAAGGTTCTTACAATAATCCAGACAAGAGATGACTGTGGTTCAGACTAGGGGAGAAGCAATAAAGATGGAGGGAATTCAAGATAATCTCTCTACCTGACCTTAAAGGTGTCAGATTGGTCAAAAATCCTCAGGTGAGGAAGATAGAGTGGAGGCAGCTGAACGTATGATTCTGGAGTTCAGGATGATGTCAGGACTGTAGAAAGGTTTAAACAGGGTTATCATGTGGCAAGTAGAGCCAAGTTTGAGAGTGAATGAGATCACATTGGGGCATGTGTAAGGTAGAAGATGAGGCAATACAGGCCAGTTTCCCGAGCTACACAGATGTTAACACACAGACGGGAAGCAAAGAGAAGCAATAATAAAGAGCTGGGCGCCTGGGTGGCTCAGCCGGTTGGGCATCTGCCTTCAGCTTGGGTCATGATCCTGGAGTCCCAGGATCGAGTCCTGCATCGGGCTCCCTGCTTGGTGCAGAGTCTGCTTCTCCCTCTGCCCTTCACCCTGCTTGTGCTCTCTCTCTCAAATAAATAAATTCTTATAAATAAAATAAAATAATAAAGATCCAGAAAGATAGAAAGGAAATCAAAACAGCATGGAAGCAAAGGGAGAAGAGGATTTCAAGAAAGGGAAAGTTCAATGAGGTCAACTACCAAAGACTGGTCAAGTTGGACAAGGAATAAAAAGTCTGTAAAGGAATCTGGCAATTAGGAAGTAACTACTGGATGTGCCAGTAGTTTTCCTAAAGTGTTAGAGTAAAAATCATTTTGTACTCATCAGTATGCATACATGTGCTTATCATTTTAACAAATGCTTATTTATTTTAATGTCTATCATTTTAAAGAAAATATGTGTAGCTATTGAATATGCTAATACAACATGTCAGAATATTCATTTCTCAATTATTTAATATTTGAATTTTTTTAATTTTTCACCATTATGAATAATGCCATAAAAATATTTTTCAATAAAATGTAGAAACTTTTTTTCTGGTTAGTATTTCCAAATGTTATGCACTATTCTTCAATTCAAAAAAAAAAGTACAAGTACATCTTTGTATCTCAAAATAATTTAAATATTCTAATTTGGAATAATTATTCTGCAGAGACTTTTTTGCTCTGTCATTTTCAGATGGAGATAATCACAAATGTCTGGACTATTGTCAAACTTCAGGTGCACACTTCTAGAACAAGCATCTCCATAGCAACTACATGCTGAAACCCTCTTGATGTAGCAGTATAACATAATAATCTGTACATGAATCCATTTTCTTTCTCTATGTTACAGTTTAACACCCATTTGTAATAGGTTTCTTCACTTTCAAATGACTAATTTCCCACCTATTAGCTATTTTTGTTGACCTCACTTTACTAGAGATCCTCAATCTGAGTTTTATTTTAGCAATCACAATTCTCTCATCTAATTAACAAAAAAATTGGGCCATTGCCTCAGTGGCCTGCATTCAACCTTATTTTGACTGGCAATTTTCTAATAATATCTCACTGTCCTTCCCACCCCCATCTTTAGAATAGTAGTTTCTGTTTCATGAAGTTCATCCTCTCCCCCATTCTCTTTTGCCCCATTCTGTTTCTCTCTCTCTCTCTCTCTCTTTGCCTTTCCTCTTCTTTATCTAGTAACCTATCCAAATCTTTCACTGTTACAAATAACTCAAGGAGTATCAAATTATTTATTCAGTAGAAATTCCTAGAATTAGATTAGCCCAGCCAATGGGTGTGCAAAATGTGAAGGATTTTTGCACATATTACCAATTGACCTCTAGAAAGACTATCTGAATTTTTACCCAGTACCAGTTTCCAGTCTTGACACCGTTTTAGAAGATTCTTCTCTGTTGTAATACAAATCCACCTTCCTTTAACCTGGATGTAAGTGCCATATGAAGTAAATCAATCACTCTTTCACAGGGCAATCAGTCAAATACTTCATGATTTATTATTCACTCCTAAGTCTTCATTGTTCCATCTTCAAAAGACTTAGTTCCTTCAGCAATTCTTCAGCAGTCCAGAACTGGACTTTAAGCACTTTCAGCATCCCAAATGACAAATCATATCTAGTTCCAAGAAAAGCAACATCCCTCTTAACTTGTGATATAATTGTGTGAACAATATTTCAGTTGGACTTCACAACGTTCATTGAAAATCTTTAGATATGAACACTCTCCTTCTATCAGTGCACTAGCTTGTCTAGCAGTCGTGCCAGACCCTGTCTTGCACTCAGGTAAAATCTGTACTCCATTTTTTCACGGAAAATCACATTGACATGTTTCTCCCATCCTGAGCTGTACACTTAAATGGTTTGACATAATGTAAAATATCATATTTCTCTTTATTAAATGTCACCTTATAGATATGAATATATCTTTCTAGCTCAGGGCTAGCCTTCACTGTTGTGTAGGTTGTGCATTATCTAACTCCAGGAAACACCATTTATATTAGGAGTTATCTTAGTGTTATTTATTACTATAATTTTCCAGCTAAAGGCAGTAGAATCTTGAGGAAGGGACAGCTTGCTTCCAATTCACCCACCTAAAAGTGCCATTTGGACTACCAAAAAGAATTTTCACTGTTGAAATTAGAGAATATGAAATCTGAAATACAATATTTTAAATATTTTCCCAAGATGTATTATATTGTAAATCTCATAATAGTGTCTAATATATCATCATCAAAGTTAATAATTAAAAAAATGTTCAGAACAGGGCCAAAAACAGAGGCTTATGCATTCAACTACAGACCATCCTATAGTTTTTCATTCAAGTTATGAACCTCCTATCCAGTCTATACTGCTTTATTATATTTACAAGTTTTTCATCTTATTAAATGATACTAATCTGTTCTTTGTACCTGTGAGCTCATTTCTTTTTTAAAAATCAAGTATTGGGGCACCTGGGTGGCTCAGTCAGTTAAGCATCTGCCTTCAGCTCAAGTCATGATCTCAGGGTCCTGGGATCAAGCCCCACATCGGGCTCCCTGCTCAGCAGGGAGTCTGCTTCTCCCTCTCCCTCTGCCCCTCCCCATGCCCACTTATGCTCAATCTCTCTCTCTCTCTCAAATGAATAAATAAAATCTTTTTTTAAAATCAAGTATTATGGGGCGGGTTCATACAGTTAAGATACATTTATTGGGGAGATTTTTTAGACTACATAAGAAAATAAAGAAGATCATAGAAATCACCCAGAGATAATCACTGTGAATATTTTTGTGCTGTTGCTGTTCTTTAAAATACTCATAATATTGAGCAACCTCTGAATAAACTCACCAAACAGAAAAAAAGAAAGCATCACATAAACACTAGTAGGAATGTAGAAAAGAACAAGGACAAATATACAGTAGATATTAAAGCTATCATATGACTAGAAGAGAAACCGACTTCATACCAATATATTAAAAACTTAAGTGATTAATTTCTTAGGAAATTAAATTCTTCAAAATGTGATAGAAACAGAAACCATTGGGTGTATAAATATAAAAGTTACCCTGTCCATTTCTTAATTCCATCAAAAAGCAAATGATAGTTTAAAGTAAAAATTATAACATTTTATTATGGGGTTTATGATGTATTTAGATATAAAATATATGACAATAACATAAAGGATGGGGATATAAATAGAATTACACTGTTCAAGGTTCTCACAGTTTGCATGAAAAGATGGGACATTAAGTTTAAGTAGACATTGATATGTATAATCTTTAATCAGTTTTGAGTTGATTTTTGGGTGTGTTGTTAAGATAATGGTTCAACTTTATTCTTTTGCATGTGGCTATCCAGTTTTCTTAATGTCATTTCTTAAAGAGATTATCCTTTCCCTGGTGTAAAAAAAAAAAAAAAATGAAACCATATCCATGACAATTTATGAAATTGACACATTAATTTAAAATTTACTCAGAAAAAAGACCAGACCCAAAGAGTTCTAGGAAATTTGCAAGGAAGAGGTAATCCCTGTCATACAAAAGTTCTTCTAGAGATCTGAACAAAAGAGATGCCAAATTCATTTTAGGATTTATATAATCTTAGACAAGGGCAGTTTGAAAAAGGAAAATTTTAATGCAATTTTTTTCACAAATCTGATGCAAAAATTCTTTGTTTTAGAATTTTTTTTAAAGATTCATTTATTCATTTGGGGGGGAGGGGCAGAAGAAGAGGGAGAGAATCTCCAAGCAGACTCCCCACTGAGCATGGAGCCAGACACGGGGCTCAATCCCACCCATGAGATCATGACCTGAGCTGAAACCAAGAGTCAGACACTTAAACAACTGAGCCACCTAGGTGCCCCTGATGCAAAAACTCTTAAGAAGTGTATCAATAAAATAAATAATTGTAAATAATTTTAAATAACATGACCAGATGGGATTTATTTCATAATGAAAGGAAGGCTTAACATTAGAAAAGATACTCATGTAATTCACAGCATTAGGAAATTAAAGGAGAAAACACATGACTATCTTAATATATACAAAAAAGATATTTTGTAATATTCAACAGCTATTAATGATTTAATTAAAAATTATGACAAATTAGAAATAGAAAAAGAATTCTTAAAGTGTATCTACAGATAAATAGCTCACAGGAACTTTGTGCAATGTTGGATCATCCCTTTTAAATCCATGAAGAAGATGACAAACCTCCTCTAAAATGTATTAAACTACATGTTGGCCAGTTATTATTATTATATGGTTATATATAATTGACATATAACATTAAATTTGTTTCAGGTATAAGACATAACAATCTGGTGTTTGTATATATTATGAAATGATCACCACAATAAGTCTGATTAACATTCATCACCATACATGATTACAAAAAATTTTTTTTCTTGTGATGAGAATTTTTAAGATCTATTCTCTTAGCAATTTTCAAATATGCAATGCAGTATTATTAACTATAGTTACCATGCTGTATATTACATCCCAGGACTTATTTATTTTATAACTGGAAGTTTGTACATTTGATCTTCAACAATTGCATCCACCCCCAATCCTCCACCTCTGGCAACTGCCAATCTGTTCTCTGTATCTATGAGCTCGCTCATGTTTTTTTGGTTTTTTAGATTCCACATATAAGTGAGATCATACAGTATTTGCCTTTCTCTGTCTATTTCACTTAGCATAATGCCCTCAAAATCCACCCATACTGTCCCAAATGGCAAGATTTTTATGGCCGAATAATATTTCATTGTATATGTACCTCATCTTCTTTATCCATTCATCCATCAGTGGACATTTAGGTTGTTTCCTTATCTTGGTAATTGTAGACAATGCTGCAACGAACATGGGGGCATTGGCCATTGGTTCTTTGCTGACATTTGTCTGTTTGCATCATGTCTGTATATAGCTTGTCCTCTATTATTTTTTCCCCTAGAAAGGTTTGTTTGAGCAATATAACCCAAATTCTCACATGTTCAAAGCTATATTTTTACTTGAGTCTTTATACTTGAAGGAGAGTTTGACTTAGATAGAAAATCCTTGACCCCTCTTCTCTGGGATTGATATCTCAGTGATGTTGTTCTGGTATGTGCTGAGGTTAAGTGTTTGTGTGGGTTATCTGATGTCAACCTCATTTTCTCTCCCTTAACCTGATTTTATCTTTTTGCCAAAGGGTTCTTTCCAATAGTTTTTCTAGGCTATATCTTTCTGTTGACCATTCTGGATGCCTTTTCACTGATAAAATGGGTGCCTTTTCATTAAATATATTTGGGCTTTTTTTATTTCAGAAAACCCTTATTGAATTATTTTAAGATAATTATTTTATGCTATTGCTTTGCTTTTCTTCTTCAGAATTACAGCTATGCACATATTGGATATATTTCCTTGTTTCTCTAATCCTTCTCTCTCTTTTTCTCTCTGCACCATTTCTTTGCTGTTTTTCATTTTTATCTTTTATGTCCCTTCCCTTCCTTTCCTTTCCTTCAATTCTGCCAGTTCCTATTTCATATCCTCCAGCTGTCTACCAACAATCTTTTGTTGTATTCTCACTTCTTCTCCGAGTTCTTATTATTCTTCTTTGTGATCTTCTTTTATAGCTGTAAGTGCTTCATTAATTATTCTTTTGAATTTGGGTTATGCTTTATGGCACATATTTTCCCGGTGCATTTTTATAAGACATCTGTGGCTACCCCTTTTTATATTCCTTATAGTACCTGTATGTGTATTCCTTTTATGTTACTCCTATTTGAGTTGTATTTTCCTAGAGAATCAGAAGGTTCCCTTGGAGGGAATAGTGGGCAGTAGCTTCCCAAGAATCAAGGGCTTCCTTTGTTGTTGCTACAGTTATAAACTGCTTCTTTATAATATGATGCATCTATGGAGTCCCACATCCTCTGACTCTCAGACCAAACCTAGTTCTTTTTACCCTCAATTACTTCATGGATGACCTCACAGGCTGCCTGTCACATGGGGACAAAAATGATACAGTCATTTTTAGAAAGAATTGTCCTGGCCCTTAATGAGATTTGCCCACTTACTCTCCACCACCTACATTAGTCCCAGACTTTTCCACAGCTCTTTCCTTTCAGACTGAGGTCCTTATTGTGGGGGACTGTATGTTTGACAGAGCTTTCTGAACTCTGCTACATCTAGGTCCCCTTTGTCCCTCTTACCTACCACATTATTATGACTTCCCTCCTTGGCTTTCTGCTGGACTCTGGCTTTGGAGTTTGTGGATTTTCTGCTGGGTTTGCTGAAAATGTGATTTGTGGGCTTGTCTTCATTTTGTTGTATTGTTTTTGTTGTTGCCAGGAGGAGAAGAGAGAAAATTCAGTTTCTGTGAAAACCAATCCTGTTAACATTTAGAAATATTTTCCTTCTGTTTTCTTTCTGCAAAGATGACTTTGCATAAGAAAGCTCAGAGCATGTGTTTACTTATCAACCAAGTTGATTTTCTAAAATAAAAATAAAGGGCGGTGCCTGGGTGTCTCAGTCGGTTAAAGCATCTGCCTTCCACTCAGGTCGTGATTCTGGGCTCCCGGAATCGAGCCCCGTGTCATCTGACTCCCTGCTCAGTGGGGAGTCTGCTTCTCCCTCTCCCTCTGCCCGCCCACCCCCCAACTCGTGTTCTCACTCTCTCGCGCTCACTCCCTAATAAATAAATAAAATCTTTAAAAAAAATAAAAATAAATAAAAACAAAGCACAGTCAGCTTAGCATCCTACTTCTTCATAATCCCAGGCTGCTTTTCCTTGTGCTCAGAGACCTTCTATTTAACAGCCTATTCTAGGATGATGCTGCATTATAAATTCAAGCCCATCAAGCTGTTATCTTTTGGTTGATTCAAAAGCCTTGTCCATCTTTGTCTTACTGCATTTCCTTTAACAATCTTTAAGATTCGCCACTTTGATTCTGGAGTCCTACAAAAAGTTCCTTGAGTACATAAAAATGTCATTTGCATAGGCACAAAAACTTAAGCTTAATGTTTATAGGTGTGTCTTTTTAAAAAGGAAAACATTTTTATTGAGAAAATTAATTTATTCTATTAATTTATTAATCTAATAAATCTTATGGTATTTTAAATTAACATCCTGCAAGCAAATTGTATGTGTCAGACTAATAGTGGATCTACCAGGCAGTAGTGACATCACAGCCATGTTGACCAAGGAAAGAGAGAATGGTCAGATTTTATAAACAGGAAGAATAGCCCTGACTCCCAACACCGAATACATGCCTTAAATTATTTTGCTAGTAGCAATTATACTGTCATTACCCTCTCACCACAGTCTGCCAATTTAAGAGCTCTTTCCTATATTCATTCAAAAAAAAATGCTTATTAAATGTGTACTATTGCCAGGCCCTATGTAGTTGCAAAGGATACAATGATGATCAGAAACAGACATGATTCCTCCTCTCATGCTCCTTATTATCTGTCAGTGGGGAGATAAATATTACTAAATTCAATTGCACAAATAAATTTAAATTTACTGCATGGCAGAGCTACTGTTGAACTGGTGGGAACTCCCCCTTGTCTGCAGTCAGTGCTGTCATTTTCTTTACTGGGAGGAATTGGCTGAATTCCGCTCCCCACATGACTAGGGCCGCTATGGATTCTAGGGAATGGGCAACTGGTATTTCTTAACACTCTTAAAAACCTTGCACCTAAGATCAGACTGCTGGGTCCCTGAGCCCAGAATGTTTATTCCCTGCCTTTCCTCCAAGCAATGCATTCTCCATACTTGCCTTAGAAGAGTGACCAATGGAGAGGCAGGTCTCTCCATAGTTCATTTAACTAAGAGACTCAACCCAAGCAGGTCTCTTCAAAGATGCCAAGAGTGTAGTGGCCCACGCACCTTCTGAGCCTACTGCAAACCTATCCCAAGTGACCACTTTGCTCGATACCTATAAAGGAGATTATGATACTCTAATAACATATTGACTTAAGAAGTTCAGGGAAGCATGTCCCAAGAAGTAATGGTTGAGATTAGGTCTGAAGAAAGAGCTAGAGTAAATTAGACAATGAGCCAAAGGGATCATGCAAAGGCAGGAAAAAACAAAAGGGTCAGAGATAAATCTAGTGTGGCTAGGTCATGAAGACGGTGCAAGATGAGTCTGGGAAGATAGGCAGGACTCTATCACTCAGGGCCTGAGGGGTCATGTTTAAAATTTGAATCTTTATATCCATGCTTTTGTGTGTAGGGGGTAGACACAGGGAAAACTGATATCCACTTTGCCTTCTGAAAACATACCTTTAGATGGAGTGAAAAGACAAGTAAAGCAGCAGCAGCAGAAGAAACAAAAGGTAAATAGAGTATTCCAGGTGCAAGACAATGGTGGATGGACTAGGGTGGTGATGGTGATATTGAGGCAGGTGGGATACTGTCCAGAGATTCCAGATCTACGGGACTTGGTGATGTAGAGGGAGAGGGAAGTGTCCAAAATGAAACCTACGTTTCTGACTTGCATGAAAGATGGGGCTTCCATTCACTGAAGTGGGGAGCTCTGGAAGAGCTGCAGTCAGGAGTGGCCAGCGGAGGAGGGAGAAGAAAGTGAACTTGATTTGGTAGGTGCTGCTGTAGATGAAGTGCTGTGAGGTATCTAAGTGAAGTTGTCAAGTACCAAAAGCTCCTATAGGAAATCTGGAATGAGAATATAAACTTATGAGTCATGCACATACAAGATGTTTTCCTGGAATTCAAAGCTCTCTTCACCATGCTGCTGCTTCTTCTTCTACACTTTCCATCTTGTAGATCATTTTCTTTGATAGAGAAAATGAGAGAGTTTGAGAGCTTCATGTTTTGTCGTCTTCCTCCTCCCCCCCCCCACTGCCCTTCCTCCCCTTCCTCCACCTTCATCATCATCTGTTATACCATTATACCATCTGGACCAAGGCTTGGGATTATCCTTGTTCTTCTACTTGTTCCAATTCACATCTTTTTAAAAGGCCTTTTTTTCAACTGTCCTTGGCTTTTTTTTAAATTCCTTTTAATGTTTTTTTTTCTTCTTCTTCTTTTTCTTTTGCAATTTATGAACTTCACTTTATTTGTGCTTTAGCCCTCTTGGTGCAATTCTTATAGACACTCATCACTTACCTGTATTCGTCCTTGATGGAGAACCCATCTCTCATGTCTGTAACAAGCTCCTTTAATATGAACGCTTTAAAACTGTCCTTCTACAAGCTCTTGATTTCTTTAAAGAGCTTATTTTTATTCTCAAACTAGATCATTTGATAGTATATCAACAGAATTAAGGTTTGTGATCCTACTTTCTCCCTTGAATCATCTGCCCTTATCAATCAAAAACAAGTCTGCCCCTTATTCTCCTTCTCTTTTTTCCTTTCTTCTTTCTTCTCTTTCTCCTTCTCTTCCTTTATTGTAATCCTCCTTCTCTTTTTCCTTCTGCTCTCACTCTGTCTGATTTGGGTTTTTTTTTTTCTTTATTGAGAATTAGCTCTGACTAAACACCAGCACAAATGGTTCTTTTGGGTAGGTCTATGGCTCATAGGTCCCCAAGGGTTTCCCACATTTGGTATTATCCTCACACTCTCCCATTTTCTCCCTAGCTACCTTCTGCAGAATTTATTTCATATAATTAATTCTTATCATTACAAACACTATATGGCAGTGTTTCATGACAAGTTAATAATTTTATTAATATGTGTATTGAGACATAATTTACCAACAATAAGATTCCCTTATCTAAAATATACAATTTAATGGTTTCAGTATATTCACAGAGTTGTGCAAACATCACTACAATCTAACATGAACATTTTCATCACCCCCGTAAGAAACCTTTTATTCATTAGCATTCTCCTCCCAGTACTGCTACCCCATGTCCAGGGTGACCTCTAATCTACTAGCTATCTCCATAGATTCTGCCTATTCTGGATATTTCAGATAAATGGTATCAGACAATATGTGACCTTTTTTGACTGGCTTTCTCAACAGCATACTGTTTTTAAGATTCAGTTATGTTATAGCATATATCAATACTTAATTTATTTTTAATGCCAAATAATATTCCATTGTAGGATGTTTCACATTTGTAAAAGATTTATTTATTTTAGGAAGAGAGAGAGAGCATGGGCAAGCACAGAGGGGAGGGGCAGAGGGAGAGAGAGAAAGGATCTCAAGCAGACTCCCCCCACTGAGCACAGACCCAGACATGATGCAGGGCTGAGTCCTGAAACCCTGAGATCACAACCTGAGCCAAAACCGAGAGTCAGATGCTTAACCCACTGTGCCACCCAGGCGCTCTGGATATACCACATTTTTTTATCCATTCATCAGTTGATGGAAATTAGCGTTGTTTCCACTTCTTGGCTATTGTGAATAATGGTGTACAAGGTTTTCTGTGGACACATGCTTTTATTTCTCCTGGATATATGAGTAAGAGTGGAATTGCCGAATCATATAGTAACTCTGTTTAACATTTTGAAGCAAATCCATCACTTAATTATTGCTTTTTCTTTATCATTTTCACTGGAGGCAGCCATGTTCTTATTAATTGAGGAGAGGAGAGTTTTGGGGTCTGGTTCTGCAATGTGACAAAGACCAGAAAGGTTTAAAAGACTTTAAGCTAAAATTTCTTTGCTCAGTCACTTGATAATCTTGGACGTGTCTCATTGTTATGATTGCACATTTTACTTGGTAAAAGTTGGATTTTAATAAATGCTACCTGTTCAAATTCCATGAAGTGAAACACCTGGGAGAGGACCCTGCAATACTTCCTTCGCCTATCTGGGAAGGAGACTCACACTTGAATTAAATGAGATTTTTCTGAGATGTTTTCTATGGAAGTCATTTTTTAAAGAAAGAAAAAGTGTTTGCCCAAAGGTTTCCAAAACAAGCTTAATTCATTTAAGGAAAATTAATGAATTATTAAAGAATATGACTTATTTTTTAAGTGAATCTGATGTCCAGTGGACAGATGCCTATTGTTATTTTCCTATTGGAACCCTAAAGGCTCTCTCTTCATTAGCTACTAGAAGGTTGTATCCAATTTATGTGTGTCTGCACACTTATCATCAAAACTGTAAAATGCATCTGTCTTTCCGTCTCTAGTCAGACAACCAGTTTTTTTTTTTAATTGTAGAGCTCACTCCCCCACATGTATTTCTGCTTGACAGAATATACATTATCCACTGTATGTACTGCAAAGTGAATCAATAGCCTAAGAATCTACTGAGATAATGAAAGAGAGCAATGTAATTTTGCTGGGACAGCGAGCATGCAAGACTCTAACTACAACTGCTAGGCAAAATTGCATGGGCTTGAAAAATCCACACTATTTACTTAAGTGTTATTCTGCAGTTATAAGATTTGATTTCATTAAGTATCTTCATCTGAATGAAAATGTAAAGTTGCAAGTCTAGAGTTGTGAGCCATGGCCAACCACTCCCCACCCCCCAAGTTCTGTGTTTACTGCCTTACTCACCCACTTTGCATCGGCAAATCATAGAGAGAAGCTAAATGCTCTCAGCTGCACTATACCAAATCAAAGCTGAGATGAATAATGAACTTAATTTTCCATAAAGACATTCTGTTTGGCATTTCAGCTAATAAGGTAAGCTAATGGCAATTCGGGGCTATGGAAAAGAAAATGAATAGTCTCTCTTTGTGTTTGATTTCTGTGCTAATCCATAATTTTTCTTTTAACATGCTGGAGTTAATTTCATGTTTCACAATGTATGTGAATTTGGGATGAACAATTTTATAAAGAGTACCCCCAATGTACCCCTTTTTTTTAAATTAGGCTGCTTGTGGTACTAGAGGGGCTAAGGGAGAAATCAGCTTTTTAGTAAGAGTGGCATCTCTGTAATAATATTTTTGCATCATTAATGCAAAATGAATTTACTTAAACGGCGGAATATTTAGATGCAGCAAAGACCGACAAAATTATTTAAGCACTGCTTATTGAATATATTTGGCATGATATATTGTGAATTGATGTTGAATGTGCTCTAGAGAAAGCAGAATACATACATCATGTTGGTTTCTGAGTCATTTTGTTTCTAAGTACATGTTATTCTAGAGAAGGTAGTAATTTTCAATTGCTAAAATTATTCCACAGCTTCCGGTTAGGTGGGTTTTATTTTGTAAGATTGTATTTTTAAAATAGCAGCATACTGGTAATGTGAATTTTCGTTATTATTACTTACTTGATTTACCACGGCTTCAGTGATTTCAGTTCATGTGGAAATGTACTTGTTTGTCCATTAAAGTTCAGGGGACTAAAAACCATCAGACCTCTCTGAGACTTTCATTGCTACCTTGGCTACCATGTAAGCAAAAATAAGGAATAAAACAATTACTGGTTGGCTTAGCTTTTTGTGATACAGGTTTTCAGTGTTTAACACAGGGATTTTTATTTCAGTCAGTTCACAGCACAAACTAGCAAAAACTTAGCAAGATGGGGGAAGAAATACTCTTTTCTTTTTTATAAGAATAACAAAAATGAAAAATGCAATTAAGATTTATGTTTCCTGGGCTCACTGCCACATCACCTGAAAAATCCAAGACTCTATTCTCTCAAAGTAGGTGACCTCAAAAGAGATTTCAGAAGTTCTATGCAAAACAGCAAAAGTATGTGGGAAATTTTGGAGAAATGAAAAGGAAATGTTTCTTCTATTCCTACTGTCTAATCTTCCCATTCTGTTTTTACGTGTGGGAAATGAGCTGTGGGCACCGGATATTTTTGTTTCGTGGAAATCTTTAAACATCACAATCAGACTTTTATAGAAAATGAAGAACTTTCATCCTTCCTCCCTTTAGAATGTTCCCAGTGTCTGTTTTCCCTTGAAGTATAAACAGGTTGCTAAGTCTGAGCATGACTCTGGCTACTACTCAGGACTTAGTCCCTCTTACTGATCACCCATGTTTCACCTACAAATTTTAGGCATTTCTTTTGAAAACCCTCTAATTTAGTAAACCTAGGAGGAGGAGGAATGTGGCATTTTAGTCTATCACAGTTCATTTTTAAGAACACCAAGACAGACATATGTTACTCTTCATCCTTCAAAGTTTTAAGATACGTTCAATTTCACGGTTATTCTCTGTTTGCAGAACTCTGTTGGAAGCCCAAATAGGGTGCATTGTTTGGGATTTGTAAGGTGTTCATTTTCTTTTCCTCTTTTCCCCCTTTCCCTCTCACACCTCATCACCCCAGGCCATTCTTGACTGCCCCATGCACTGTTTTGCTTCCTTAATTCTGATATGTTTCCCCATTCCCCTTCTCCTCAGTATCACTGGCCCAGAACCTCTGCATTGCACCATGTCTATTTTATTTTATTTTATTTTATTAAAGATTTTATTTATTTATTTGAGAGAGAGTGAGAGCTAGAGAGAGAGAGCACACACAGAAGGAGAGGGAGAGGGAGAAGCAGACTCCCCGCAGAGCAGGGAGCCTGAAACGGGACTCGATCCCAGGACCCTGGGATCATGACCTGAGCCGAAAGCAGACGCTTAACCGGCTGAGCCACCCAGGCGCCCCGCACCATGTCTATTTTAAAGCTGGAAGAAACCAGAAAGCAAACGTTTGCAACCACCAAGTTGTTGTTTTTTATTCCCTGTCATTCGTAAACTAAGAAAACTTTTACACCAGCACACCTCTTTATCCACGATTGCTATCCAAAACCAACCTGGTGATGAAAATGCACAAGACTGTTTGACCAGCATCCTTTTCGTGATTCTTTTTTCTACGGTGGTCAACCCACTCATGCTTCAAGATGAGATGCAAAGTTGTTAGTCCTTTCAGACATTCTTAGCGATGCCAACTGCAAGGCATGTGTTATTTACAGACTCACAGATTAACTCGCTGTGCTTGTTAATTTATTAGGGAGAAAATCTAGTGAAAAGGGCACCACCAACTTCCCTATGCCTGCGCGCGCACACACACACGTAGGCATCCACAAAGACCACGGAGTAGCCATCTACTGGGGATGCTCCTAACTGAGCAGCAGTTTTGTCACAGATGGCCCACCATCATAAGAAGTTCTTGGCACTATGGCAAGGAAGGCTGAGCAGGAGGCAGCCAACAGATTTGTTCCCAAATACACGTGAAACCCATTCTTGGGGACAATCAGGATTAAGTGGAGGAGGAGCAAAGATGAGAGGGGCTAAAATATCACCAGACTTGGTTATTAATTGTTAACATTACCTCATTTATGCTCATAGCCTGGGGGACCCCAGGATATCTGCATTATAAAAATAAAGGCATTACTCCAAACCAATCATCTCTATAAACGAGGTTCAGTGTCTTTCCTCCAGACCTCCTTACTCCGTGTTTCCTACCCCTGTAAACAGCACCACTCATTATTTTCAACCCAGAAACAAAGGGGAAAACTTTAATTTTTCTCTCTACCTCACCCTTACATCTCCAAGGTAGACTCATAAAAGTTGGTTGGATGAATGAACAGATGGATGGATTAATCCCCAAGTCCTAGAAATTTTATTTCTATTCACTTCTCTCTGTTTTCTCTGCAACTCTCCTAGTTAAGTCCGACAGTTTCTCACCTAGATGGTTACAAATACCTAAGTGGTCTCCCTGCCTCTAGTTTTTCCTTAATCCAGACATTTGTATATTCCAGCTCAAACGATCTTTCTAAACTACAAAGTGAATCACTAAATCTTCTGCTTATAGATCCTTCAATGGTTCCTCCTTACCCTCGGGATAAAGTCCAAACTCCTTACGGGGAACAAAATCGGGGAATTTTTTCCTCCACAGCCTCGCTGCTTTATGTGCCCTCTGTTGACTCACATCAGCCACACTGATCTACTTTTAACTTTCTCATAGGTGCAGTGTTCTCCTGCCCAGGGCCTTTGCACGAGCTGCTTCCTCTTTTGTCTCTTCTATCCATCCAGCTCAAACTCCTTTCTTCTCTACTTAGCCCCTTTACAACTTTCTCATCTGGTCTGAGACGACGCTTCCTCCAGGAAGCCCTCACTGACCAGCCAAATTTGAGCCCCGTCCCCTCTCCCAATAATTCTCTTAGCACCCATTATTTCCCTAACATGCTTCTGCTCTTATATCTAGGATTGCCTATTCCACTAGCCTATCAGTTCTGTGAAGATATCCAGCCTCTTAGTCACAGCTGTGGCCATGAACAAGTGCAAAGTCAATTCCATTTGAATACATGAATAGATACTTGGACTCCTTAACAAGCTTCATTACCTTTTGTTCTGATGAGGTTGCAGAAACCAACTGCAATGATTCTTTGTTACTCATTCCTCCAAAGTACTGTGCTAAAGCAGTTCCCATAAATTCTTCAGTCTTGTTCTTATTCCCATTTTATAAATGAGACCACTGAGGATCCAGTTGCCATAAATGAGCCCGATATTAAGGCGTGGGCCCCTCACTCTGATTCTAGGGGCCAGCTCCTTCTATTCTGCACACGGTCCACTGCCTGCTTCATGTGAGAAAACATTTAAACCTTAGAAATGAATTATGGATTGTTCATAGGCTTTCTGACCTCCAGTAGTCTGCTCTGAATGTATTTTTTCCTTATTGTTAATCTGAAGGTAACTTTCTTTGTGCCATATTCTTTATTCTCAGGCTTTTTTCTACAGGCCCTATGTCTGCAGTGTTTTCTGCCTTTCTTGCTCTCTCTGTAGTGAGAATAACTGGGCCTCTTATTTCTGTTTCATTTCCATTGTCCTTTTTTGGGGGGGAGGCTTTTTTTTTTTTGAGGGAGAGAGAGAGAGGGCATAGAGAGGGGGAGAGGGAGACAGAGAATCTTAAGCAGGCTCCATACCCAGCACAGAGCCACATGGGGGGCTCGATCTCACGACCCTGAGATCATGACCTGAGTCGAAATCAAGAGTCAGACACTTAGCTGACAGAGCCACCCAGGTGCCCCATTTGGGCTATTTTAATGTTTTTATTACAGGCTATAAAAGTATGCAGAAAGATAAATAAATGTGATGTAATGATATATATCCTAATATGGAGAACTTTGTTTCAGTACATTGTTTTTCTTCACAGTAGTCCATTGTCCTTTTCAACACAGGTTTCTTTCCTGGTCCTGCTCTATGATTACTCTTTCCACGGTGCTTTTCCCTGAGCTCAGTTATGCCTTAATGCTTGTCAGCCGCAGGCTGATGGCAGACTACTTAGGGGGCTTCCACTGGTCTTTCATGGGAAAAGTAAATTTCTTCTTGTTTCCGCCCAGCGGCTTAATTAGCAGTACTCTCTCCAGATGTACAGCTAGAGAAAGAACATACACAGTTTCTGGGAAACAATCCACTTTGTGCTGACCATGATCGTCTACAGTGCTTGTGATCCAAACCAACACACGGACGTACACAGTCCCAAAATGTGAGAGGTGATTCAGCATTGTGTGCACAGCAAATGCTTTCAGATTGGACAGACTTGGGTTTGAACCCTCTTTCTACCATGTCTCTATCTGTGTGTCCTGGAGCAAGTCAATTACCCTTTCTGGGCCTCAATTTCTTCATCTGTAAAACAGAGACAATAATGGTGCTTCGCTCATCAGAGTAAGTATTCACCATGATGACAGTGTGGGTGCTTGAGGTATCTGGAAAAAATAGCCCAAATATGGCCACATCTCAATCCCAGGAAGTTGTGAATATTACCTTCTGTGACAAATGTGGCTTTGCAGATGTGATTAGTCAAGGGAGTTGGGAAGTTGGGTTATCTGGGTGGGCCCTAAATGTAATAAGTGTCCTTATAAGAGGGAGGAGAGAGACCTGACCACAGAAGAAGGCCACATGACCACAGAAGCAGAAGAGAGATTTGAAGATGCTAAGCTGCTGGTTTTGAAGCCAGAGGAGAGGGCCTAGAGCTGAGTAATGCAAGGAATGCAGCTCTAGAAGGTGGAAAGGCAAGGAAATGGATTCTCCCCTAGAGCTTCCAGAGGAAGCTCAGCCCTGCCAAGAACCTGGTCTCAGCTAAGTGAACCAATTTTGGACTTCTGGCTCCAGAACTGGGAGAGAATAAGTGTGAGTTGTTTTAAGCCACTAAATTTGTGGTAATTTGAAGCCACAGCCTCAGGAAAGTAACACAATGGTGATATTTTGGGAAATGAAAGATGACTCCAAATGAGCTGATAACATAAGAAAAAAGGCATTACTTGGGGCGCCTGGGTGGCTCAGTTGGTTGGGCGACTGCCTTCGGCTCAGGTCATGATCCTGGAGTCCCTGCATCGAGTCCCGCATGGGGCTCCCTGCTCGGCGGGGAGTCTGCTTCTCCCTCTGACCCTCCCCCATCTCGTGCTCTCTCTCTATCTCATTCTCTCTCTCAAATAAATAAATAAAATCTTTAAAAAAAAAAAGAAAAGAAAAAAGGCATTACAAAGGCTGATATGTGGGGTGCCTGGGTGGCTCAGTCGTTAAGCGTCTGCCTTCAGCTCAGGTCATGATCCCAGGGTCCCAGGATCGAGTCCCGCATCAGGCTCCCTGCTTGGCGGGAAGCCTGCTTCTCCCTCTCCTACTCCCCCTGCTTGTATTCCTGCTCTTGCTGTCTCTCTCTCTGTCAAATAAATAAAATCTTAAAAAAAAAAAAAAAAAAGGCTGATATGTGGGGTGCAGAGGCCCTCCGGGTATTCAGTGTGTGGTTGGAGATACGGCAGTGTCGTGTGTCCAAGGGGGGCCAGAAAGAAAAGGGCATAGGGTGAAGCCATGTGCGGGGATTTAGACGTGAGCAGAAGTGAGGTCCTGCGGCGAAGTGAGTGCCGGCCGGTGGCTGGGGGTGGGAAAGGGCGGCTGAGCGAATGGTAGAATGCTCTGTTCAGGCAAGAGCAATCAGTTATGAAGGAAGGCTGGTGTGGGGACTCTCCCTGGGCCACCAGGCATGCTGAGGGAAGGAGGAAAGGCGGATTTAGAAAAGAGAACCTGTGTCCTGGAAACAAAACGAAAGGAGCCATTTTCTCTTGTTCTCGGCGCCATATTCCCGATCAAAAACCACAGTCCCAGGAAAGGAATTCTGAAAAAGATTTGTTGTGCTTGAAGCCAATTCAAGACTATTACCAGGCAGTGACTGAAGGCCTTCTACTTCATCTATTTCTAGCCATACCCAGGGAGGTGTAGGCCAAAGTAGAGTGAGTGCATTTGCACTCTCCACATGTTGTACATAATTTGGTATTTCCTACAGAACACACTGTGCCTTTTCACACAGCCATGCCTCCCTGTGCGCCATCTCTCCTCTCCTGTAAGACCTTCATCTGCCTGGGCCCCACTGGCAACGTCTTGCCCATCATTCAAGTCTTGAATGAAGTCTGACCTCCTTGAACCAGCTTCCATGTTAATTGCACTATCTAGGATGTATTTGCTAGCAATTTCCGCACTTCAGTGTAACCACACTTGAATGATTGCTCCCTCCCCTGTACTGATTCCACTCCCTCAGTAGACTGGGGGCAAATGCCAGTCTGTTGATACCACAGGGCTTGGCATGTAGGAAGCATTCTATAAATGTGAATGGTTGCTAAGAAAGGGGATCTTAAATGTCCTCCCCACAAAAAAGGGGGGGAGGGGATATTTAATTGATGGGATGAGGTGTTAGATAAAGATAGGTGGTAATCGTGTTGCAATATAGAAGCATATCAAACCAATACGTTGTATACCTTAAACTTACACAATGTCATATATCAATTATATCTTAATAAAAGTGGGAACAAGGGAAAAAGAAGATTTGAGGGGGCTTCAAGAACAAAAAAATAAATGTGAATGAATGGATGGATGAATTGATTCACTAATTTGTACCCTACAGGCAGAATTATCATGGGATAAGGAAAATAATAAAATTTATGAATCCCAGGGTCAGTGTCTAAAGGAAGAAAGGCCTTCCACCCAGTTCTCTTGAAAGTAAGAAATTATAAAAGTAAGTAACACCAGAACTGCTCCATGCATGATGTAGGTATTAATTCCTTTATCATCTATTGTATAGTTCAAATCACAACTCAATATCTGATCTAGAATTTAAGAACAGATTTTCTTCACCTTCCAGACTGAATTTGCCATTTCCTTTATGACATGATTTTTTTTTTTAAATCAGGGCAGGCTACAAAAGGAAAATAAAATACCATGTTAAATGCACACTAATTTATTTTCAAGTATAATAAAACCACAGGTTGATTTTTACCTATTGTCTTTCACATTTGAGGGCAAATTGTCTAAAATTCACAACTGTTTTCTTTTCTTTTTTTTTTTAATTGTATTTATTTGTCAGAGAGAGAGAGAGCACAAGCAGGGGGAGTGGCATGCAGAGGGAGAAGCAGGCTTCCTGCTGAGCAGCGGGCCCGATGCAGGGCTTGATCCCAGGACCCTGGGATCATGACCTGAGTGGAAGGCAGACGCTTAACCGACTGAGCCACCCAGGCATCCCCACAATTGTTTTCTTAAAAAAAGATAACTTTATCATGTGCAATGGATGCTACTATTACTTATGGTTGCTACTATTATCTTTTTATTACAAACATAAATAACAAGAGCAGTAGTAAAACATGTCACATTCACATTTGGAATAACATGACCTTATGTGAATTAAATGCATCACTAAGAAATTATCAAGTGACTGAACATGTATAGCATCTACCTACAACAAGCAAGCAACTGAAAAGGCACAATTCGTGTGCCCAAGTGTCAGGGACAAATTATCAACTACTTTATCCTCATTGTACATCCATCTGAAATATTTAGTAAATTTAGAATGACATAGTTAATACCCGGCTCTAAGAGTTCACTCATTACTCTGAGCAGAGAAAGTGGCGGCTCGTTACCAAATAGAGTAAGGGGGGGGGACATGAAATCCTCTACTTCCCATCTACAGGAAGCACATATAATGTGAACACTTCCTATGTGTGGAAGGCACAGTGCCAGGCATTGTAGGTGGTACAAATATGCGTACCAAGCATGCCCAGTCACTGTGCTTGACAACTGTTGAGCATTTCTAGTTACACTTGTTTATAAGCCATCCGATGGGGTATTTCATAGCAACTGAAAGACCCTGAGCAGCATGACTGAAACTGATGAATGGCTAAAAGAAAAGTTGCCTTGAAAAAAGAGCAGCTAACATCTTAGGATTTCCTTAGGTCAAGTAGCCTAGTTATATTTTTGCTCGCTTTCATTACACCAGAATCAAGTCCTGTGCTTGTGGAAGGAGAATGATTTTGTTGGGCTAAAACACCAGGAAAACTGTTCTTTTACCCATTCACTGAAGATTTCTTACCGCAGATGGGTGACTATTATTTCTGCCCTCTGCCTCTTTCCTTCCCCAGTTTTAATTCCATGGCTCCATCCTAATCTACATTGTTTTTAAATTGCTTAGAAACAAGATGTCATCAACTAGTGATGTGCTGGGTAAAAAAAAAAAAAAGAAGAAGAAGAATGTCTCTTTTCCAAACTATCATAGAATCTAGAAAGAGAAAAAAGTGGTTAGTACTTGCTGCATTCCTCCATGCACATGACTTTAATAATCTGGGATATTTTGCTTTCTTAAAATGAAATGATAGGGGCACCTGGGTGGCTCAGTTGGTTAAGCGTCTTCCCTCCACTCAGGTCATGATCCCAGGGTCCTGGGATCCAGTTGCGCATTGGGCTCCCTGCTCAGCAAGGAGCCTGCTTCTCCCTCTCCCGCTCCCTCTGCTTGTGCTCTCCTCTCTGTCAAATAAATAAATACAATTTTTTTAAAAAAAGAAATTATAAATTAATGTTTTTAAAAGTTTGGTATATTTGGAAGTTTTATTTACAAAGAGTATATGTTTATATAAAGTATAAGATTAATAATGTCCCTTGCTTGCCAAAATTAATATCTTCATGCCAGAGTCAAAAATCACATACAAATAGAGCTGAAAAGAGTCATAAAAGGGGATATACTTAAATTTCACATATGTCTAAGTGCTTCATTTTTATAGAAAAGAAATAAATACTCGAAGTTATTGAGGAGGGAGAGTTAATTCATTATAGTGGAGGTTTAAACATAAAAGGAAGAAAACAACATATGCTTGGATTCCAAAATCCTGTTACATCATAACACCCCAAATTGGAAAGAAGATGGAAAACATATCTTGAAAGCCTAGTCCACATGCTTGGCACCCCCTCACAAAACCCCTGTGCCATTTTATTAACACACTTTTTCACACGTAGCTGCTGGATCTAATGAGAGGCTAAATCTTGCCTTTGTGGTAGAAATTGATTTATTTTTCCCCCTCATTCTGAGTTCTCTTGTAGCCAGCCCCAGGGCTTCGAGAGCCTGCTTCATTATTCATCATTAGTATTTATCACTTTTACAGAATGCCACGGGGTACTCAGAACTATACCTGCCTATTCAAAAGAAAACACAAAATCCCCGGCTCTCGAGAGGAGTGGGGGCAGGGGGACCATTAAAAGCATTCTCAGAGTCTAAGAAAAGGAAAATACAATAGTGATGAAACAATATGCCCAGTAGGAGGGCCACTTAGGCTACCTCTGAGAGGTAGATTCCAAGGGGAGAGGAAAGAATGTGCGGTTGAGGACTCTTTTTCCTTCTTAACCTAACCCCCTCCGTGCTGACTTCAGGTCAGTGCGCTACCTCGGAGCATGAGCAGGGGGCAAGCCGGAAATGGAGCAAGCCAGGTATTCGAGTCACGTAACAGGAGGGGCGAAAAAATGCAGGGCTTCCTAGGTGGGCAGATACCATTCACCTGCCATCTGTGTGACCTCATTCAGAGTCGGGAGGAGGCTTGAGAAGGGAAGAAAGAGAACCTAATCCCATTACCTTTTATGAGTACTCAGAGAAAACATCTATAAAAACGGAGGATAAAAATGTTGCAAAGTAATAACATGCACCCGTGGTCTCACACGAACCTGATTTCCTCTTTCATATTACCCAATAAATGCAATTTCCTCCTGACGTGTATTTTTTTAAATAAAGAAAATCAGTAGGATTCTACGATAGGTGTATTTTTCTGGGTGGGAAAGTGATGCATTTGGTTTCATTTCCTCCTGGTGTCGTAATCCTTTGCCATCAGCAATGCTACCAAGATTGGAACGCTGATTTTAATATTTCATACTTTAATTGACTGTAGTTCTCCCGTATATCTATTCAGTTTGAAATTTTGGATGACAGTATATTTTCAGCTCAACCTATTTTAATTCTTATTCCAGACTCTGTGGAATCATATGACAGCAGGTTTAAGGCTGATATTAACCACTTCCTATTTTTGGCAGGTTGGTATAAACATTACTAAATAGGTCTATAAAGTCAGGTAAAATATACTCAAAATCACCTTTACATGCATTTTCATAACCACAGTGGCTGCCTCAGAGCTGACACCCAATAGATAGCCGCTGAAGGAATGATGGGGGAAAGTACATAATTAGAAGGGTGAACCAAGAGACAAGCCTCCATCTGCAATTATAAGAAACTCCTTCCCTCCATGTTTAGGCTTCCATTAAATTACAATCGCCGAAAAGTAAAACTCAGATGAGATGCCCTTCTACACCCAGTGATGGTGATGGGTTCCAAAAGTGCTAGAGTTTATATGTTAGAAAGGAGAATAATTCATGTGAGGTCCTCCTAACATAAAACTTGTCTTTCTTATATAATATCAATGGTAAATGTGGCATTAGAGTTCTGCTTCTTTCTCCAAAGGATATTTTTTTTAAAACACCCACAAATGTCATCCCATCTATTTTTAAGCAGAGTGCTGCTGGGTAACCAGCTGAGTCGTCTAAACCCAATAGGAAAATTCTACGTTTAAATAAGCTGTTTTATCTCATTGAAAATAAGTGGTGCAGACTGACACAGAACATATGGATTTTTGCATACAGTAACATGTAAATTTTCTTAACTTTGAATATAAAACTCTAGCCCAAGCTGAAAAGATAGGAAAGCAAAATATATTCTTTAGTAATGGCTCTTTAACGGTTCCAATTTCTGCTTCTCCCACCCAACTTTCATCGATTTCCAGTGAAAAACCTGTTCCTTGGGTTCTCTTTGCAGGTGACGAAGTAATATTTGTAGATTGAGATACTGTAAAGACAACACAAATTCTAAAAAACAGACCTAGATGAGTTATAAATTTTTCGTTTTTTCATAGATTTCATTTTTGTAATGGATTTGCAGTTTGTCCACAGAATTTATTTTTCAACACAAGTTATATTTGTTAATTCTGAAAAAAATACTGACAGTACAGAATGGTATAGAGTTAAAAGTAAAAGCCCTCTGCTTCCCAGCTCCCCATTTCTACTTCCGAAAAGAACCACCACCATTATCATGTTAACATTTTCCTTCTGATATTTTATGCATGTATTCAAACACAATATGTGCACACATTTCCTTTCTTTCTTTTCAACAAACCAGTTTCATACTGTAAGTTACTGTTCGGCGCTTGGCCCTTTTAAACTTTATAACATATTTGGTCTTCTTTTCATGGCAGTACATTCAGATCGCCTCATTCTTTTTAATAACTGTGAAATGCTTCATTATAGGGGAGTGTTCATCCCTTTTGCAAATGTTTAATGCTCATCCACCATGTGCCAGGCACACTTCCAGACACTAAGAATACAGAACTGAATAAAACAAAATCCCTGCTTCACAGAGACCACATTCTACTGTATTTTAACATTTGAGGAACTGGCATATTAACAATACATAGTGAGCAGCATTATTCACTCTCATGGTTTTAACTGTTACAAACAATGCCATAAGAAATCACCCAGTAGGGCGCCTGGGTGGCTCAGTCGGTTAAGCGGCTGCCTTCGGCTCAGGTCATGATCCCAGGGTCCTGGGATCGAGTCCCGCATCGGGCTCCCTGCTCTGCGGGGAGCCTGCTTCTCCCTCTCCCTCTGCCTACTTATGTTCTCTCTCTATCTCTGTCAAATAAATAAATAAAATCTTTAAAAAAAAAAAAAAGAAATCACCCAGTAAATAAATCTTTATACTCATTGTCAGTTGAATAAATTGCAGATATTATTCTTATTCACTCAGCCTTTCAGTCAATTCTTTCTTCCTATCATCAACTTCTCTAGGACTGGATTGTGAATGTTTTAGTGTTAATTAAATTAATGCAATAATAGAATTTTTACACTTAGGTACTTGACCTTTGTAAATCTACCTCCTTAAGTACCTTAATAAAGATACTAAAATTCATCTGAATTGAATCCTTCTGAACCAGCCTATGATAATGCTCCAAAGGAGAATTAGGTCAGATAAACCACTTTCCCTCCACTTTTATTGATCACATGTGCTGAAAACTCCTAATTTAAATATTTCATGATAACCAAATGCTTCCCAGACACAATTTTTATGTCTCCTTTTAGCTTCTGTGGGGCATAAGAACAAAGGAAAGATGTTTTGTAAATCAAAACAAAACAAATAAATGTATTTCTCCATTCATAGCAAATTCAAGAAAATTATGCCTTCTACAAAATTGGGCAAAAAAAAAAAAAAGAATTGTTACTTAGGTGATTCTTATTCAAAAACCCATCCCTCAGAAACCCCAGAGAGGAAAACTCATAGTTTCTACTGTCTTTATGCCCCATATATTTCTTGCAACTGAAATCAGGTCAAAATTTACATCTAGGAGCACCTTGAACGAAACTAGAGAAGGAATTCACGTTGCCAGATGGGGGGTGTACCAGGGAGAAAGTAGTCTCACCCCCTCTACCTCAGTGGTTGGAGGGGAGGGTCTCCCATTCCTGCCCCCTATTCCCATCCCCAGAAAGTATTCCCTATGTTTCAGACTTCCAGTGATATCAGGAACATTTGACTGGTTTGAGTAGAAACAAGGAAGCTACTTAAATTTTTTTTCCTAATTTAAGAACTATGTCCTTGTAGGAAAAAAGTTCCCTGTGGACATTCTGACACAAAACCGTTTTGTTTTGCTTCGTCCAAATCTGTCTCAGGGAAAACAAAAATAATTTTTTTGTCAAATGGGATATCATAACTGGAGCTCAATTTAATGTTTTGCTATTAATTCAAAATTTTTTACTCTGCACAAACAACTGCCAACTTGAGTGGGAGGTTAAGGGCCCACTCGACCAGCTATAGTGAGGGGTGTGTGAATTGCAGAAAGCCGGCATGGTTACTAGGGGAGGCATGACTATCTGAAGAATCTGAATCAGGTCAGTTTGACTTATTACCAGAAAGGTAAAGAAAGAAAAAAGGCCAAAAAAAAAAAAAAAGAAAGAAAGAAAAAAAGGCCAAAAAAAAAAGCATTTCTCAAAAGAAACATATCTGCATTGTTACTGTCTGTAGGTAATTCGCAACTTCTGTAATAGGATAAACATCATCCTCGAATATGAAATCTGCCTGTGTGTTCATGGATGTGTGAGAGACGAAACACCGAAGACTGAATTGTAGTCAGTATTGGCAATAGAAGGGATAATGGCTGGGCATGCCATCCACAGAGATTCTTTTATATCCAAGATAATCATTTACCATCTTGAGTAAGACACTCTTACCTCGTTACAGTTTTTACTATAAAAGGTTGGCATGATCTAGGTTTATGATAGAAAATGCAAGCCATGTGACACATACCTATCCTTATAGATCAATGCCACTTTCATTTCTCTGTTTACTGTCTTTCATTTGCACAGATTTCTGGAGTGAAACCAGTAATGACATAGACTTGACACAAAGTCTAAGCTCCCAGAGCCTGAATCTTGTTATGGTTCTTCCCTTCTATACATGGAGACCACCCTCCATTTGTCCTCTCCATACCCAGATAGGGAGATAAAACCATTTACAAACTATGATAAGCACTCATTTAGATTAGCCATTTTTTTTTCATTTTGTTGAGTCCAGTGGATAGATAAGTAATTGCATTATACTGGAGCTGAAACACAGGTCCAAGAGAGGAGGGACCTGAATTCTAGCCCAATTCTGCCACTTAATTAGCCATATAAACTGTAATTTACATTCTGGGTGTCAGTTTCTTCATGTGTAAATGATGATATGTATCAAAACATGATGTGAATAGATCATTAGCTGAAGAAAAGTTATAGAATTTGATAAACTAGTGACATACTCAGGTTTCTTAATTGGCAGACATCCCATGATCTTTACGATGCTGACATGGATGGCAACTCTCCAAGAGAACAATGCCGTGTAGAGTATCTCCCAAACCTCTTGGAACCCTCTTCCATGAAGCATCTCTATGGATGCGTGATCCATGAAGTATGTTGTAGAATACACTGGGTGAGATGACAATTTTAGGATTCTGCTTGACTGGTCCTGCCACAATCTGGTGATGGGGCTGTGTGGGCCTAGTGGAGTTCCATCAACCCTGCTGTGGAATGTGGTTGTGGTTCCCTGGAGACCTTCACAGAAACATCCAACTTCAGCTCCCTGGAGGCCACCACGGCCTCTCCTTTGGATGCTGGTTATACGTCCACCCCCTACCAAACCCACCACAGATACTACACCCATCCCCATCAGCGTCATCATGGACAGGGCCCCTCCTGACCTGTTCTGCTCTGGTCCCTCCTGCTTGCCCACATTGGATGCCACGTTTCTTCCCTGCATTGGTGGAGAAAAATCCAGGACTAAAGATTCCCACACTTACTTCTCAACCATTTAATAAGTCAGGTATATCTCAGGTGATAGAATAAAAGATTTCATGAGCATTTTTATTTTATCTTATTTTCTTATTTCCTATTTGATACTCTGCTTGGAACTGGGTATATAGACATGAATAAGACATAGTTTCTGCCAGACAAATGATATCACCCCCCTCTCAAGTTGCTCACAGATTGGTGGGAAGAAAGATTTGTAAACAAATGGTCTTAAAATATTGTGATAGTGTCACATTAGTAGTATGTGCAGGTTGTTACAGTAGATCTTAATCTTTTTAGGTTAGCTCTATATTTATTTTATTAAGGCAGGTCATTATGGAATTCCTCATCTTTTTCGAATGTAGAAGGGCTTAAATAAAGGATTTGAAGCTCCTATTTATTTCATGCGGTGTGATAGTTCAAGTGACTAGATTTTTCTGTTCATCGGTCAGCAAGAAACAAACATTTCATAAATGGCTTCCCTGCTCTTGAAAACCTATCAATTAAATTCAGAATGACTTATTTCATCTTATTAAAGAGAATGCACCTGTCAGGCACTCTGCTATGCACAGGATCACTCTGCTTCGATGGCCTGTGTGGACCTTCTGAACAGCTGATTAGGGACTTGGTGTTTACACTTAGGTCTTTGGCCCAAATTAACTCCTTAGAAGAATGAATGGAGCATATACAGCCCACAACTGAAGAGAATCTACATAACAGTAAGCACTGAGGCGGCCCTGTCTGCCTCCGGAGTCCCGTGCCCATTACCCCGGAGGCTGCCACTTGAGGGTACTTCTGTGTGGCCACCTGGCTAGACTAGAGTACCCAATTATTTAATCAAACATGAATCCAGGTGTCACTATGAAGGAAGTTTGTAGATATGGCTAATATCGACAATCAGTTGCCTCTAAGGAAAGATTACCCCCTGATAATGTGGGTGGGCCTCATCCAATCAGGTGAAAGTCCTGAGAACAAAGCTGAGGCTTCCTAGAGCAGAAGAAACTCTGCCTCAAGACTCAGCTCCTGCCTTAAGTTTGAAGACCACCAGCCGTCCCTACAAATTTCACACTTGCTGCCCCCCACAACCATGTGAGTGAGTTCCGTAAAACAAACCTCTTTTTTTTCTGTCCTGCTCTGAGAACATCTTTTGATCCACTTTCCCTTACACACCAGCCTTGGAGATTTTCCCAAGTGCACTGATCTTCCCCATCCCAAGCCCGTTCCCACCCCGAGGCTGAAAGAGCCTTGAAACTATTGCATATTCCTCTATCACAGTTCAGCTCCGTTATGAATTAAATAAGCGGTAGGGGTTGGCCCCATAAGGGAATTAACCATCATGGATGACATGATTTCTACATGAAAATACCTTTTGAATTCCAAAAAACAAGCTTTTATCTAATAAGAATTTTATATGCATTTTTTACATCACTTATGTCCTTGTAGTTAGTTCCTGATACATGCGTAGTTACGATCCTCATTTTGTTTGAGAACACTGAGGTTAAAAGATGTGAAGGTCATTGGACCAAAATCACACATCTGGGAAGTAGCAGAGTCAAATCTGAATCCGTGTTTACCTGATTCCAAACTCTATACTATATTCCTTGCACCATGCTCCTTCCCTGTAAGTGAAAAACTACCTGGGTAAGAATTACCTGGTAGGAAAATATTCCATTTTTTTCTGTGACACTTTTATAGGAGTACTGTATTGAGAAGGATTGAAACATTACCTAAGTGACAGATGTTTCATATGGACATCAAACACCATATCAATTATAATAAAAAGACAGGATTGTTCTAAGGTGAATGAAAACCTTTTTAGAAATTATTTTAGCTTTTAAAAATGTTTTGAACCCTACTGCTCCTGGCCCTCAGTGGCTGATATATCAAAAACATGCAAAGGCATTTCAACCCTCAGGCTGCCTTGACCTGGCCTTGCAGAGTTTGTCCTAACCCAACTGATGGACTCCGTCCATCCGCTTAGGCATCCCCGCCCTGGGCCAGTGCGTTCTCCGACTCTCGGCTACACAGGGGCCCATTCAAAAAGGACACTCCTGTTGTCCTCATTCTGAAGTTGGAGAGCTGTTAAGAATATTCTTCTATGAAATTTCAACCAGTGAAAGTAAAGGTAACTAAGAGAGAGCTCAATTCTAGAAGTATTACTTTAGGGTCTCAAAGCTATTCATTCAACAAGCACATATTAAACATTTACTGTACAGGAAGTACTTTGGGAAAAACAAAGATGAATCACATTGTCCTATGATTAATAATGAACGTGGCGGTGCTCTGTGCTAGATGCTCTAAAAACAGTGCTTTCAAGCCAATGATAGCAACCAATTAGTGGTTCACGAAATCAGTTCAGTGGGTCACAAACAACATCATTTTTAATTAAGTAGAATACAATAGAAGAGAATAGAAAAGAAGATAGAGTACATGGCCACAGAGAGGTTAAGTCTTTCTTTCTTTCTTTCAGTTGTATCTGTGCATATACTGGTTTCCAAAGGAAGATGTATCCCTTACTGTGAAACGTAGTCAAAACCTATTTAAAAGCTACTACTCTAGAGAGAGCAAAAGAAGAAAACAAAAGCTTTGCTCTCAAGAAGCTTGCATCTTGCTGGGAAGATAAAGCTAATTAATGAACAGCAGAATCCTTTGTATAAAGCAGCTAATGACTAAAGGGTACAATGAATGTTGCTGATTTAGTGTCCCCGTGAGATTAAGACCAGGGAAAAATCACTGTGACAGTTCATTAACTCCTTCCTCCTTGAAAAATTCCTCACTTGGCTTCCAGGACAACACACCTCGCTGATCTTTCTCAGAACCCCTCGCTTATTCCTCCTTAGCTCCCCCTCTCCTGTGGTTGAGTCAATGCCAAATGGGTACAGCTCTTAGGCCAATTTTCTCTCCTACCGATACCCATTTCTTAGGTCACCTCAGTCATTATCTGAGCTTTAAATACCATGTGAGGGCCCACATTTGTGTTTGCAGCCCCGACAGCCTGAACTCCCAGCCTTGTATAGCCAGGGCCCTAGTTAACCTCTCTACTTAGATGTCTCGTGGGCATCTCAAAGTTAGTATGTCCCAAATTGAACTCCTCATCTTGGCCACCCCAGTCCACACCTCCCTTAGGGTTTCTCATCTCAGCTAATGGAAATTCAATCCCTCCAGCCGATCAGGCCAAAAATCATGGTTTCGTTCTTGACTTTCCTCTATTCTCAATTCCCACGTCCAAATCATCGTTGAGAAGCCCACTGGCTCTATCTTTTCCTCACCTCCTCCACTACCACCATTCCTCACCTTAAACCCCAGTCTGGATTAATGTGTGAGCCTCCAAACTCTTCCCCAGATTCTACCTTATCCCCTCTAGCAACCTCAACTCAGCAAGCCAAATGATCCTTTTAAACCACAACCGGTCACATCTCTCATCAGAGCCTCTGAGCTATTCCTATGTTACCGAGGAAAAGCCACAATCCTTCCAATGGGCTGTGAGGCCCAGTGATCTGGACCCCATGCCCACCCATCACCACCCTGTGCTCACCTTGTTCTGTCTCTTCTCACTCCCCTGCCCTGCAGGGCCTCCGCAAGGCAGCGTGGCAAGCAGGTCTCCCCAGCAGGACTTTCTTACTCTTCTTTCTGCTCCAATCACTTGCCCTACAGATCTCCCGGCTGACCCCCTACCCATTTGATCTTTACTCAAGGTCACCTTCTCAGTGAGGCCTCCGGGGACCATGCTCTGCAGCACCGCAAACTCCACCGCCCTCCCTCCTCCACAGGCACACTCTGCCCCCCATCCTGCTTTCTTTTTCTCTGCAGTACAGCTCACCATCTAATTAATGTCCATTCTACTTAGTTTATTCATGCCTGTCTTCCTCCTTCTGCATTCCACCATCTGTATCCCCAGTACCTAAAGCAGCACCTGTTTCACAATAATAAGCTCAATAAATAAGCATCGAATGAATGAATAAATCTTTTTAAAATATTCTGAGTTACTAAAAGAAATGGTACTTTTAACTGCACCTTAACCACAAAGTAAAGAAACACCATAATAAAGTTTGGTCTAAGAAACCTCACCTCAAACTCTACAATGAATACTCCAGTTGGGACATTTCCTTTTGATGGAGCCTGAGCTAGTTTGGAAGTACTGGTTCAGACAGATGCTGAGTGTCATACTCATCTGTGCACATGTGTGTGTGACAACTCCTGTTGGTTCTGTATCATGCTGCCTAGCGGAAGTGGGTAGAAATACAGCCTTCAAGTGCAAAAGGCCGTTTCCGCATATGGTAACTATGAAAGTGGAATTTTGTATTACATGTGCATTAAGACACCCAAAATAATATTCCATTCTTTCTGGATGTCAAGGACTACATTCACGCAATTTGAAAGATGATGGTTTCATTGAATTAGAATGGACAGTGTTCATGAAAGAAAGATTCTATTTTGGCCCATTTAAATACAGTATACTTTTAGGTGTCATGAATGTAACGTGGAGTAAAAAATCCAAACAGCACCAAGGTGCACTAGTAATTAGATAAGAGTGATACAAAAAAGAAAAAGCAGGAAATTTTGAACTGTATCTCTTCTTAAATCTTTTGTTTTATTCTAATAGACACCAAATAGCTAAGTTAATGGTTCACAAGTGTAATAATTTATGGCCCATTTGAGAAACTTAGTATCTCAAACTTAATGGTAAACTAAGGGAAAAATATTTGCTGAAATCTATTTCAAAATTTGTAATTTCAGGGGCACCTGGGTGGGCTCAGTCGGTTAAGCGTCAGCCTTCTGGCTCAGGTCATGATCCCAGGGTCCTGGGATCGAGCCCCAAATTGGGCTCCCTGCTCAGCAGGGAGTCTGCTTCCCTGCCATTCCCCCTGCTCATGCTCTCTCTCTCTAATAAATAAAATCTTTAAAAATTCTTGTAGTTTTGAAATTAAGTATTAATAATAGAGATGATTGATTTGATGCAAACTAGCTGTTCCAAGATCATCAGACTTTAAGTTCTAAGGGAAAAGATCCATACTCATTAACATTGACAAGTAGTGGGGTCTCAGAACTGCTAAAAGATTTAGAAGATTTTAGCCAACACCAAAATTTAGTATCGATAAATGGTATTTCTACATCTGGGCTTCTGTTGACTTCAGGAAGACCACTAACCTTCTACCCACATCTCTGCTTTTGAACACCAGACACAGAATTCAAATTTGCCTCAGGGAATTCAATTTTTGGAATTATAGCTCCAAATCACAGGGGATAGAGTGGACAGATGCCCCCACACATGACTGAATCAACGATGGCTCACCTAGCCATTGCAAGCCAAACGATATGCCCCCAGCATGCCAGAAAGACATGTGAGAAATGAACAGTTGCATTAAAAAATAAGAAAGGGCTCTAAATTAGCGTATCTCCTAAATGGTCAATGGAAGTAAACGTAAGATGCTTGCTATGGACCTAAACCTCTGTTTTTTTAATCTTGCTGTCTTTTAGGATGTTTGTGTTCTTGCTTATATTTCACTAAAACTTGTAGCCAACTACAACTGCTGGATGATGAGTACTCTGTGGTTCTTTCAAGCATCTAACCCTCCCTACTTGTTACAGTTGTCAAAATGTTAACAGCATTGTAGCTCCCAGTAACTTAATACTTGAGTTTTATGTTTAATGGAAAATTGCTAAGTTTTAAAACTTACAGACAGCGAATGATATGTTGAAAAGAACATAGAAATTTGAAACAAACCTGCCCTTCAATTCTGAATATGATTTACTAGCTGTACAATTTAGTGTAAGTTATTTAATACCACTAAGTCTCAATTTTCTCATCTTTGCAATGGGATTAATAACAACATAGGGTTTTGTATCACATGAGATAATGTTTGTGTGTTGGGATTGTAAAATGGCTACCAGCAAGTCCTAAAGCTAATTACTTTACTATGGATGTACCGAATGAGAGAGGAAATATCTTTGACTCAGCATTCCAAGCAAAGGTTGAGATGCTTGCTTACAGAGCAGGCTTAGATCACACGCTGAGCCCTGAGCCAAGCAAGGCAACTGGGGAATGTGATGTGTTGATTGGCTAAGCCAACTGCTGTGCTACTCCTGAGACAAATGGACCTCAGGTGGGTTTCCTTCTGGGGAGGAAGGGTTCTCCAGAGCAAAATCATGGAGATGTGACTACAAGAACCAGAATTAGAACCAGGGTGGCAAAACCCACAGATGTCCACTACAATCAAAATGCAGGGCGGACAATAAAGAAAATTAATTTTCCTCCCCTGTCCTCACATTATACCAGAATGTGGTATTTTAGTTACTACTTCTTGATGTGGAATCACAAGGCATCTTCACGACAGACAGCAGCCCCTTTGGTGTCAGCTGTCACCTCACTAACATTTTCTACCAGCCCCCAAAGGCTCATGGACCACTCCCCTCCTTTGAGGGGTCACAGACCTTGCCCCTTACATTTCTCCCACAATGCCTTTTCTCAATGGCATCCACGCACTTCACACATAGACGTTCAACTCCTAAGGAATGGTTTTATCACCAGGGAAGATTTTTAAGAACAAAGTACAAACCCAGTAGGTGAATCAAAGGTACTGAAATACTTCACTCAGCTTGACTTGCTTTAAAGCTATTTTTCCATTTTCCTTCATCTCTCCCCCAGATTTGCCCAATCACTTAAAATTTGTAAACCCCTTTGAGACCAGAGACTGTGCTTTATAAAATGCTTTTGGTGTATTTACCCAGCACCTACTATCGTGCTAAGTACCCTGTAGATACCTATAAATGTTGGTGGGTGAGAATAGTTCCACAGGGTCACAGTGACTGAATCACTATTGCATAGTACTGTCAATAAAGTTTTGTTTAAGAGTGTTGAAACGTTTTTATTTGGAGGGAGATATAGTAAAGGGGCTAAGCCCTATTTAAAAAGAGGTAGGTATTTACTCTTGTCCTAAAAATGTCATTTTTAAGCAACCTGAAGCAAATTAAGTTTTGCACCCCCCTCGGGCTTTATGGGGAGTTAGAAAGGACGGTTGCCAGGGAAATCTGATTGGAAAACACCAATCAGACCTTGGGATCTGCACATCGCATAATTGTAATTTTCCTATTCTTGCTCTTTTTTTCTGCTTTTGCTATGAGAAGAGCAAGCTTAAAAGGCTACAGGGACATTTATGCCAAGTCGCATTTGTCAAGTTGAAAGCTGTGTGGAGCAGAAAAGCAGTTCTCCCAGCTGTAAAGAAGATGCAAAGGACCCGAGTGAGTAGGGAATCTGAGAGCTCACTAAAAGTGCTTAGAAGGTGGAGACATTCACGCCATTTCTGTAACGTTGTAGGCAGGCACTTGAAATCCAGGGGGAAGCCTCCTTACCACTGGGGTGCGTGCAGGCCCCCACAGCCATCCTTGAAAGATGTGGCTGTCCTGCAAGTTTTCTAGTCCCCCCAGCTGTCCCACAACAGTAGTTGCTAAGGGCACCAGGAAGACAGCAAATGCTGTTTTACTTCTTAATTATTTTAGGTATTTATTATTGTAAGCCCTCTTAAACAGTGCTGGCAAATTAGTGACAAGATAATATTTATGCTGATTTCAATAGCTACATTTCATGTTTATTTTAAAAATAAAGTACAGTTGAGTGGGAGCATGCCCTCCCTTCCCCAACCCCATTTATTTGTTCAGTCACTTACTCAATGTACATTCATCAGAGGCAGGGTGACATTAAAGCTTTGATGTCAGGCAAAGCCAGACTCCTACGCATGATTACGACCTTGAGATAGTCATTTCTGCTTTTTGAGTCTAAGTTTTGTAGCAGTAAAATGGACAGAGTAATACCTATCTCATAGGACCGCTGGAAGTATTCACGTAACAAAGGTATCTCTTCCAGCCCTCTGAGGTTATCCCAGAAATGTCAGATTATTCCATAAATATCAGCCTCCTAGCTCTCCTTTCATAAATACAGTTTTTCCCCCTCGTATTTACCCTTCTTCATCAAGCTCAGGTAAGACCCAGTAGGTTGACCCCCTCAGCCATAGCCAAGCGCCCTCATTTACCTAGTTGCTTTAGTAGAAACACTCAGTTGTTGAAGAGATCCACGGCTGCTGAGGAGAGCCTTGCGACGATCAACCTATTATTAATGGCCACCATTTTAATCACTGCTCTAACTTGCTAGATTGTCTTTATTCCTATCTCATCAATTAAATGCCTAAATTATTTCTCCCCGTTTCTCTGGTTCCTGATGAATTAGAGCTTTAAGTCCTACCTCAGCCTTAGATTCTCTGGTTTTCCACCGCAAACCTCTGCCATCCAGAACTGCTCACACAATTACACTGGCCTCCCCTGGTGTATTTCAGGACATACACTCCATTTCAACTGTCCCAGCTTTCTAAGGGTCTGCATTCCTTTTGTGGCTCTCAGATTTCCCAAAATCTCACACATTTTCATCCCTCCAAACCTCACCATTCAACCTCCCATCTCGAGATAATCCGCTCTGCAGGAGTCACTCCCACATGGCTTCATCTCTCAGACCATCATCGACACAAAATGTCTGACTCTCTCTACATGTAGTTACGCTATACTGAGTGCAGCCCAGCAGAAGTGGGGGCTCAAACCCCAAATCCTGTGGAAGAGCCTTTTAAAAGTAAGCCTTCTCATGTCTGAAATTGTATGTCTTATAACTTCTACTTCAAGGCTTGTAATCCTACCTTTGTTTTATTAACATTTTTTTTCCTCCAGACAGGTCTTAAAACCATAGGGAAGTTTTCTTTTTTTCTTATGTGAAATATGTATTATTTAGGTTACCATAAAATAACAATTGTGACTCAAAAGACAGCCAAGATCTGAACACGGCGGGGAAAGGGGGAATCACTGTCTGTGAAGAGTAGACCCTATTTGGGGTATAGTGTCAACCTATACCAACCACTAAGTTCTCTGGACCTCGATTTCTTTATTTGACAGGCTAAGATTAAAATAATTCTTCTTAGCCTTCAAGGTAGTTGTAAGGACGATGAGACATTATGCGAGCTTATGCATTTGCAAAAGCATGACACAGATGAATGCTAATTATTGTTATTAATTTGGTCACCATTAAAGAGGAACATTAAGTTCTGTGGTTACTACCCCAGAATATATCCATTTCTTGTTTTTATTTTTGCACATGTTCTTTAAAAGGCATTTGATTCTAAGACATATGTTTTGCATTTTAGCATCTTTAATACTGGAATGAATCATATAATCTAGGAAGAGTCAGAGTTTAGTTGGTGGCATTGATTTCTTCCTCAGTGGCACAAAAAAAATATTGAGGGTTTTGCACTGGTATCTTCGATTCAGGAAAATGTGGCATTTGGACACTAGAGGAAAGCTGCAGATGGGTCAAAGTAAGAGTCCTTCATCTACTCAAAACAGAAACTTTGTTAACCAAGTGGGGATATGACCCCCCACAATCAGCAAACTGAGACCCTCAGAACATAAGGTGTTATCTTGGATCATATAACTTTTGTTTTGTTTTGTTTTTTAAAGATTTTTTTTATTTATTTATTTGAGAGAGAGGATGAGAGGAGAGAGAGAGTACATGAGAGGGGGGAGGGTCAGAGGGAGAAGCAGACTCCCTGCTGAGCAGGGAGCCCGATGCGGGACTCAATCCCGGGACTCCAGGATCATGACCTGAGCCGAAGGCAGTCGCTTAACCAACTGAGCCACCCAGGCGCCCCGGATCATATAACTTTTAAGGGTTCCCCATGGGAAAGATTTTTTCAAGGACCCCTAGTTTATCATAGCTTTTGCTCACAGATCTCCCAGAATGAGTGTGATCCTCTTTCAACTGAGTTTGGGGAAACCTAAAGGGGAAAAAAAATTGGCAGCACCAGAAGACAGTCTACTTTCAAAGATCCTAAAAGAGACAGAAACACATTTTTCTGTATGAAATTTTTATATTTTTATATAGGATAACATGTATATTCCATCTGCTTATATTCTTACACTAGAACATCTATTTTAATGAGTAGAAGATGGTCAGCTAAAATGCCACTGCTTTTTTAATCCCCAAGTTATTTATGGCTGGCCATACTTTAAAAGTAGCCATGAAGAGACAGATTTCTAACCTTTTTCTCAGATTTTTATGGTGCTTTGAAGTTCACAAACTATGTTCACATACACAATTCTACTATCATGCCCATTTTAGAGATGGAAAAACTGAATCAAGGAGGTGAAGTGACTTATCCAAGGTCACACACATTGAGTGAAAGCAAAGCTGGATTTGTAGTAGGTCCTAGAAATAGCCAGGTAAACCTTAAGAAGCTTGCCCTCCTTTACCTTTACCTTTTCAACCTCTCCCCCACTTCTGTGACTCCGAGCTGCACAGAGCAGAAACTTAATGCAGCCCAGAGGCCCCCAAATTCCCACTCTTGGTCTGGACAGTTCTCATACACCTGGAATACACAGCTCACGGATCAAGGTTTTAAAACAAAAACAAAGGGGCGCCTGGGTGGCTCAGTTGGTTAAGTGACTGCCTTCGGCTCAGGTCATGATCCTGGAGTCCCTGGATCGAGTCCCGCATCAGGCTCCCTGCTCAGCAGGGAGTCTGCTTCTCCCTCTGACCCTCCCCCCTCTCATGTGCTCTCTCTCTCTCTCATTCTCTCTCTTTCAAATAAATAAATAAATAATCTTTAAAAAATAAAAAATAAAAAAATAAAACAAAAACAAAAACCTTCAAATACAAATATACTTCCCAGGGAGGCTTTTTCCCCTCTAGGTTTTCTGCTTTGTGAACCAAAAAGAGGCATTTGGGATTCAATCACTGGGAAGCCAGGCAAGATTCTGGTGGCTCCTCTCTTGGTCCTGCAGAACAGCGATGAGACCCCAGGACAGAGAGCTGGGAGTACTTCCTGATGGGAACTCTCACTTAAAAATGATGGGAATAGACAGTATATTAGGACTTTATGTTTTTGCTTAATCTATTTCAGTTATGTCTTCTCCTCCTTTGAGGAAGAAGATTGGAAGCAGGCATCAGAGTCTTCTTGGAAAGCCAATGTCATCCATCATGAGGGAGCACCTGAGTGCTAACAATAGGGCAGAGCTCCCCTAAAAGAGCTTTACTGAGCATTCCCTATGCACTTGTGGGCATACCTTATTTAATCCATGCCTAACTGTCTATGGGGTAGGAAATGGACAAGAAAATTGAGGCATATGCCTAGTTACTGACACAGCAAGAACTCAGACCTGGGTAGTCTAGATGCAGAGCTCACACCCTTGACCCCCAGCAACACTGCTTCCCCCATTTCAGTGAGCTTACCCAGTAATTAGAGAGATGACACAAAGACACATAAAACAAGTAGTGCATATAAATGCCATTGTGTGATTATGCACATTAAGTACACAGAAAGATGATGTGGATTAGTTTTGGGGCCATAGAGTCTCCAACATGACCATATAACTCAGCCCTTGTAACATGACATCAGTCACAGCCAGTGCGTAATGAATGGGAAGGGCTGTGTGCCAAGAAAACTTTATTTACAAATACAGATGGCAAGCTGGATTTAGTCTGTAAGCTATAGTTTACTGACTCCTTATGTAGAGATACATGCTATAGATTTCATTAAAAAGATCAATTTAATCTGGAGCAGTTGGAGGGAGCTTTAGAATTGCTGAGTTCAGCCCAGAAGGAAGATTTGAGACAGATTTACAAGACCCTACATGACCTGGCTCCGCACCCCTGGCCTCTCCTCGTATCCCTTTCCTCTTGCTGGGTAGTCTCCGGTCACACAGGCATTTTCATTCCCAGGCTTTAATTGCACACCAATCTCATTCTTATTCTGGAGACTCCACACTGGCTGATCCTTTTGCCTGGGAGCTCTTCCTAGCTCTCCTCCAGGCTGGCTCCTTTGGGCAACAGATCTCCTCTGGAATATTACCGCTTTCCTAGTGGCTTCTCCAAGGAACAGGCTAAAGTAGTCCCCCTCCAGCCACGTTATTACATTAACCCATCTTATTTTCCTAATTGCATTTATGATTCCTGAAATTATCTTGTTCACTTATGTGTGTGCTTGATTATCATCTATCTCTTCCTGAACTGCTTCTAGAATGTATGCTCCACAGCATGAGATCAATGTTTGTAACTGTTCACTGCTGTATATTCCCAGCACCCAGACCATGACTGGAAAAGAAACAAGCAAAAATTACTTACTGATGTGACAGAAGAGGGAGAAAGGCAAAGAGAGAGACAGGCAAGGAGATTGAGAAAAATGCAAGCATGCCCCACTAGGTCATGTTTCATTTTCTCCTGTTCTGTAACTGAATAGACTATGGCTATGAATAGAATGACCCATCATTCAGTGCCCATACACTACTTCAATTAAGAACACATCCTCGTCCTGGAATTAGAGGATGATAGCACTTGGTTATCGTCATTCTTTGGTCAGAAGCAAGTCTTCTGTATTTCTGAACTGTGACAAGTGGTCTAAGTTATAGACTGGCTCTTCCTGAAATAGAAAAATGCACACAAGTCCTCATTTTGTTTGATCAAAAATAAAGCTCTCTATTGGAGTTTAATGCTTAAACATATGCATTAAAAAGCAAATAATCCTTTTTCTCTAACTCATAACTATTGTTACATCTAACCTTTATTATATTGATTTTATTATTGTTTCTTTAACATTTGTTGGGTCCAACCACCTCCAAGGTTGGTACAGACATGCAGGACATCTGGCTGGTCTGTCATTAACAAGTGTCTATTTGCTCCAGCTTCCCTTCCTTACTAAGACTTCTATTCCCTTAAACTGCCAGGACCGGTAATACTGAAGGCTTTCTCAAACAGCTGTAAGGTTGTTTCTTTGGATTTCCCTAAATTTTTTCTTTCTGTGCAACTGAGGCAGAAAGACACATCAACTTTTGGCTAGATCCCAGTGATAGCTGTGCCCCATGATTCTCCTCTCTTCCCATTCAAAAGGGAGTAACATTGGGGGTATAGCTCAGTGGCAGAGCATTTGACTGCAAAAGGGAGTAACATTTCACACTCGGGCCCCTTACAAATTGGCATGCCTTCTTTGAAAATTATACACCTGGTCACTGTCTCCCCTTTTGCTTTAGAGTTTAAAAGAGTCAGAATTAAAATTCTGGCTCAGTTGTAGCAACTTCAGCGACATTATTTTTCTTCTCCAAGATCTTAATTTTCTGTTTCTTTGCATTTTTTCCTAGAACTGATTTCTGTATTATTTTATAGGTAATCTTGTTGTAGGCTACCTTTAGGTGTATGAATAATGCATTAATTTTTAAATCCCATTCCATACAGCTTCTTAGCTGCTATCATTTGAAAACTATTTCATTGAGAGGTATACAGATTAAATATTTCCCAGTTGGTTCCCTTAGCAACAGTTGCAACCCGTTTCTAGTGCAAGCTCAAGTTTCTACCATAAACTAACTTTGGGAAAAACATCTAAACAGAAATTTGCCATGTTTTGTTTCATGATTGACATGACCTGATATAAGTTTGTCCTTAGTCCCTGACATATTCCAGAGACTAATGCTTATTTATGAACTGTGCATCGGTACCGAGAAATGGCCAAGTGCTGTATGCATCATCTATGACCCTCAGGTGTACCAACGTAATTTATAAAATATAATTGCTAAGCCAATAATGAGGTTCTGAACATGATCATATCTTTGCAGTGAGTCACCTTCCAGTTGAAGGAAAACAAGACTGTTCTAAACAGCTATAATTTCACTAAGAAATCTTCCTTGTTGCTATAGTGATTTTGATGCTTTTTAGCTAAAAAAGTAAAAACTCTACATTGCTATTACCATGATCAACAAATAGCAAATGGATCAGATGCAATGGATTACAAAGGTGACAGGGGACTACAGTTGTTTGGTTCCATAGGTGCCAAAGATCATAGCCCAGAAAGAGAGACCGCATCACATAGGGGTCAAGAGTAAGGCCCCGGGAGCTGCCAGGTTGGAACTCTGCCCCTTCGTAGCTGAGACTTATGTATCCATACATGGGGCTTGATCTCACGACCCTGAGATCACGACCTGAGCCAAAATCAAGCATCGGATGCTTAACCGATGCTGAGCCACCCAGGCATCCCTCTCTTGTGTTTTAGTGGGACATCTATTCTTACTTCCTAGAACCTATAACATTTAGAAACCTGTGTCTAATATGTGTAGGTGTCATTGTGGACAACTTTATGAACCCTTCAGAGTTAAAATTCATATATTATTAATCATAAAATTTAGGTTAAGTAAATTCTAATCTTTGGAGTCAAACCAAAACGCTTTGAATGCCAGTGCCGTTATGTGTTCTTTTATTAGTTGTGTGTTCTTTGGCACATCCCTTAAGTTCTCTGAGTTCTTGTTTCTCATCTGAGAAATACAAAGAAAAATTATGCTGAGTTGTTACGTTGATAAAAAAAGATACTGTAAGCAAATCCCTTAGCATAGTTAAATGTTAATAACAAAAGAGTATATTATTTGATGGATAATCAATAAGTAGTTAGCATCAAAATATTAAATACCTGTTTACCTTCTCAATGAAACTTGGCCAGTTCCCAGGAGCCCCTCATGGCTACTCCTTCCCCATCACGATTACTGGTAACTCCTACTTCTAGTCTCTCTTCGGTGCATGTTCCATTTATGGCACCCTATCTTAAACTTGCTGATGGGTTGATCTGAAACTGTTCCCAAATGTGTTTATGCTCTGTCTTCTCATGCTGTTAAAGCATGTTAAGGGCAAAAACCAGCCTCCTTTGTTTTCTGGTTTCTTTTCATTAAGCCCTATGCAGTATTCTATGCACCATGGATTGTTTGTTGCTTCTTAATGGATAAAAAGAGTGGTCATTATGCATTTCTTTTACTCAATGGAGGAGTAATGAGATCCTAGGTTGAGTCCATGTTGAAGTGGAAAATCTAAGTGGAACTGAAGAGAAAGTCATAAAGAAGCCCTCTGTAGCATAGTGTAGTGCTCTGCTGAATTCAAAGGAAATGACTATAGAAAAAAAAGGAGCAGTGTACTAAGAACATTATCTTATATGGTACCCCCAGGTGGGGACTTAGAATAGGATCCAGCAAAGCAAGAGGAAAAGAACAATTCAGATAAGTAGCTCTACCAGGTAAGTAGAGAAACTCTTCAGGGGTTGTGGGGGCGGGGGGGGTGTATTCAGAGGCCAAGGAAAATTTAAATTAAGAAAAGGCCACTAGCTTTCATGAGATCATTGGAAACCTTTAAAGACTGCTTTAAGCAGATCTATGGAGGCTGAATTCAAATTAAGAGGGGTTCAGAAAGACTAGGTTATTGGGAAGTCAATGTAGCTGGTTTAGGAAGAAGAGAGATTCGATACAAGACAGTAGAGATGGGAGGTGTGAGGAAGGTGGAGATAAAACTGAAAGATTCTTAACTTTTAAATGACAATTGAAAACAAATAATTGAAAAGTTCAAATAAAACTGTTCTCCTTTCCAATGGCATTCTTATTGAAATTATTTCTTGGAATTCTTCTTATTCTTATTAGCATGAGAAATATGAGAAGTAAATCAAAGCCAATGGTTTTAATTTTTCCTAAGACACAGGATGTTTTAAAGATTATGACATGGATTTGCATGGATTAAAATATTTTCAAACCAATTATTACAGTAAAACACCATTATTGAGAAATGAAAGTCTGAAGTTTTAGATAATTTATCTATATTACCCACATTCAGGGTCATAACAAAAAAAGGAAAAGAAAGGAAAGCAAAGTGTAGAATTTTATTAAAAATGAATTATCTGTTTTCTCTGTGAATAGGTTCCTCAGGATGACTGGACAGGGTACACCCCTCGAGGTAAAGACGACGAAATTCCGTGCCGAAGAATGCGGAGTGGCAGCTACATCAAGGCCATGGGAGATGAAGACAGTGGTGACTCCGACACGAGTCCCAAGCCTTCTCCCAAAGTGGCTGCCCGAAGAGAAAGCTATCTCAAGGCTACACAGCCATCCCTTACAGAACTCACCACACTCAAGTAAGTGTTTCCAATGCTCTACATCTGGTAGTCCAGCTCCTTGTTTTAGCACCTAGAAGCAGATGGTGTGACTCCTAGAGTAACGAAGGCAGAGTCCACCCTATAGATGCAGCAGTGCAATGCACTGAATGGTCTACTGATTTTGACCTGGTGTCTGACTTGTGTATCCAGTGCCTTCAAAGACACGGGCATCCAGGTGTGTTCTGCAGAAATCATAAACTGAACCCCAAAGCCCAAGAAGAAGTTTGAAACAATCCAGAATGGCTTCTGAAATGAATTAAGGCTCCTGGTCAATGAGAAGGTCTATGTCTCTCAACTCTTGGATGTTTTCTTAACCACTAAATCTGCAGGTCAACTCTTCCTTATAAGACCCTTGAATTTTTCAGATAACTGAGTAATATAATAGAGCAGATGATCTTGGAGAGGCTTATAGAAAGTGGCTAGGCTTAAAATTGGGTCATATGTGAAGGTTCTTGATAAAGGTTTTTAATTTGGACACTAAATACATATAATTTATAAGACCTTAAAAATGGTTTTGGGGTGCTCCTGACTGGCTCAGTCAGTGGAGCATGTGACTCTTAATCTTAAGGTTATAAATTTGAGCCTCACATTGGGTGTGGAGATTACTTAAAAATAAAATATTTTTAAAAAGCGATTTTGGGTTTTGAAAAATATGATTATAGGGCGCCCGGGTGGCTCAGTTGGTTAAGCGACTGCCTTTGGCTCAGGTCATGATCCTGGAGTCCCGGGATCTAGTCCCACGTCGGGCTCCCTGCTCAGCAGGGAGTCTGCCTCTCTCTCTGACCCTCCCCCCATCATGCTCTCTATCTCATTCTCTCTCTCAAATAAATAAATAAAATCTTAAAAAATATATATATATGATTATAAGTAGTCCTTACCTCCATTTGTGCTATTTGTAAATAGAGAACAGCACTACAAAAGAAACTACGAAATTGATTATTTTAAACAAGACCTGATTAAATTTTTAATATTACTTATGGAGAGTAAATCAGAACCTTGGAATATATCAGGGCTTGGATCATCATTTGAGAAATATGGGTATTCGTATTTTTAAGTGCCTTTTCCCATATTTTGAGGAAATACATACTACTATTCATGTATTCATATTATGCCACAAAATAAAATATTAAAAGACAAAATAAAATAGAAAAAGGCCAAAGCTCTCAGGCTAAGGAAAACAAACTAAATTATTAACAGAGAACACTGAAAAACAGTGGATTATTTTATGATGGAAACATTTAAATAGCAAAATGCACTGTATCTTAAATAAGTGGACAGAGGGAGTCCCCTCACAAATTTTTTTTCAAGGAATCATGTGGGCCCTCTCCAGATCATTTCAATAGAAAGTTAATACCAATGGCATTAGTAAATTAACCCAACAAAGGAGCTCTTCTTTCTTTCCTTTGGCTTCCAGTTGCCCTTCCTCTTTGCCTTGATTACTGCAGGTATTGGTTTTCTAGGGCTGCATACCAAAGTCCCACAAACTGAGTAGCTTGAAACAACACACTCCTGTAATGTCACAGTTCTGGAAGCTAGAAGTCTGACATCCAGGTATGAGCTGGGCCACGCTCCTTGAGAAACTTGTTGAGGACAATCCTTCCTGCCTCTTCCCAGCTTCCGGTTGTGGCTGGCAATCCTTGGCATTCTTTGGCTTCCAGCTGCTGCACTTCAGTCTCTGCCTTTGTCATCACATGGTGTTCTCCCTTCTGGGTCTTCCCACAGCTGTCTTATGACACCACTCATATTGGATTAGAACACCCCCAAATGACCTCATCTTAACTTAATGAAATCAGCAAACCCCCGTTTTCCAAGTAAGGTCATGTTCACAGGTACTGGGAGTTAGGACTTTGATCTATCTATGTGGGGAATGTAAGTCAACCCATAACAGTGCTACACAAGGTCAAAGTGGATCAAGGATATGAAAAATAGAAATAGGTTTTTGTTGTACTTTGGCACACTTCACAGAGGCTCAGAAAATTAAATATATATGCATTCTGAAAAAAAATTAAAGAAACAACTGGATTTGTAATAAAGGCAGTCTGCCAAGGTGGTTTAAAATGAGGGTGGCCAAGGGTAACTTCTGGCAAATATCTTCTATGGACTTTAAAATATCTCTCCACTAGAGACAATAATAAGCAGACACAGCCATGGTGTTAATTAACATCCTCCAGAGGAAGCAAAAGAGGGAATGCTTTGGGCAAGAAAGTCACTTAGACCTTCAAGAACTCAGTTTCCTCAACAAGCAGTGGGATTCCATAACCTCCAGAGTCCCTTCTTCCACTTTCATATCCTGTTAGTTGATCTATCAGGATGCATTTGTCACATTGGCTGAATGACACGTTAGGTCTCGGGTAATGAGAAACAGTGATTGCCACTACTCACAGTGATACCCAGGTATGAGGAGAACAGAAAGGAGCGGAGCACAAGAAAGCTGAGGGGAGTGCTCTAAGGAGGCTGAGGACAGGGGTAGGTGCAGAAATCACCTCTAACAATTATGCCTTGGGCTAGTCTCCTCACAGCTTCAGGGCTGTGGGGGATCTGCTCTGAAGTCATTAGAACTCTTTCTTTTTCATTTTGCTTCCTACATAGTATCATCTTCCATTCAAGCCCCGGGCCCTATTTTTACAACCATCATATATTTCTTTGACTGCTTCAAGGTTTTAAGAGCAGCAGTTTTTAAGAGTTTTAAGAAAAAGACAAACACGGGTAGTGGCTAAGCTATTGGTGGAGAAGGTCAGCTATTTCAGACACTGAAAACAGTCACTGAGCTGAGTTGAGTTAGTGACTATTTTCTTCCTCCAAACCTACAGAAATTCAAAATGGCAACCACTTTATTGGGGGATTCCTAATAAATTGAGAAACTTCTTTATTTACTCAAGAAGGAATTTCACCAACCCTTCTCTATTCTTTAGCAAGCAAGACAGCATCTGACCATCATTCAAATATGCCCTTATTCTCTTTCCCACCGTCCCATTCCCCAGGCTTATTTCCCATAGATCTGTTTATCTCCATTCATTCCTCCTTGACCTGGTTTAGGGATTCCATTCCTCACTACAGTCTACGTATTACGCTTCCATCATACTCAACTACGGATGAGCCTAGTGAGTTCTAGTTTAATGGTATTTAAAGAGGCACACAAGAAGACAAGGGAAATATACTATGGAGGCAAAAAATTCAAACATGACATGACTTATAATCACTGCTGTCTTTTATTCCTTAATGATGTTTTGACTCAAGACCATTATTTCTCTAGAAGTTTGAAGTATTCAGTCCCTCATGAGAAAAAAATAAAGATCCCCATATCCTGGAATTCTAGTTCCCCAAAAAAGAAAACTATATTTTTGTTCTTACTTCTTTGACATTTAAGTCAATTTTTTTTTCCTCCTTCCTCCTCAGCAATTCACAGCTTTAGGGATGAATCATAGCCATGAACTAAGATAACTAAAATTAGTCAAGTGAGATTGGGGCAACATTTTGTTTGAGGTTTTCAACTCCTATCTTCTGTCAGAAATGTTGGAGAGAAAGTACTCCTGTACTTTCTTACATTGTTTTTCTCTTTTCTATTTTTAAAAGGCATCTTGAGGGTTTATTTACGTCACCTACTCAATGTTAGTTACTGTGTCCTAAGGTCAGTTGAATATTCCAGAGTCCTGAGAAGGCTTCAGACAGTGAACTCCATCTTTGGGCCACAAAATTCCTGTAGCTATTCACTGAGAACCATTATATCTTTCATTCCCTTGTTTCCCTCCATAGCAGGTAACATATCCCTTCACCTCACCACTAGCTTTGCTTTCTTCCTTTGGTATTAGCTAACAATGAACTTGAATTATCACCCAAGAATATTAGTATTTTCAAATAATAACTTCTTGATGCTTAATAGTAAATTCTCAGGCAAGTTGAAGAGAGGTTTAGGGGCCAGAATTCCCTTGTCGCCACAGCTTGGCTCTGGTGAATTTAAGTCTTAGTTGGATTTGTTATGATTTGCTATTTATTCTAGCATTGAGACTACTACCTGCAACCCTGATTAGTTAAAACTATGTCCAAAGCCCATCTTGGACTTTTCCCTCCCAATATTCTGTAGAAAGAACTTTTTAAAAAGTGAGCTGGCATTTAAATTCAACTATCCATTAATCCTAGGCAAATAACACTAAAATTTCTTCATACTTCTTTATCCCTTCATCCAAACACTAAGAAAAATTTTCTCCTGGAGGAAATAGGCTCTAACATTATAGACTTTGAAAGGCCTCTGAAATTGGCAAGGAGGGCTCCAGGCTTCTGAGCAGGTTTGGCTTTGGGGGTGACAAGTTAGATAGAGGTCCTAGCAATTTTGATAAACTATCAAACAAAAGGTTTCAAGAAGGTTCATATTCAGTCCTAAATGTCTTGAAGGTAGATAGTTTTCCATTTTCAGGATGGCTAATCCTCTTAATCTTCATTCTTTTCCTGATCCTGAACCCTTTTTTTTAAAAAATATATTGTGAAATACTAAATAGCTGTGTGACTTTGGCAACTGGTTTTATGTCTCTCAGCCCTAGCCCCCAACACACACCCAAATTAAATGAGAGGCTTAGGCTCTTAGCATGGATGGTACCATTAAGATAACTCCCATCACAACTCCCCCACCCCACCCCAACTTCCAGGCCTGTGGCAGACCAACATCAACCAAACCCAGCATTAACGGGTCCCAGCATGCTTCCCACTGAACACAGACCCGGTTTCAGAACTCTTCTCAACACGATTCTCCAGCCCCCACTTCCCATTGACTGGTGATGCCACGGGGTCCTGTCTGTCATCTACACGGTCTCTGAGAGAACTTTCAGCACTACGGTATATAGTTGTAAGGATGAGGCCCAGAAGATCTGGGAGCTCAAAGTTTAAAGACAAAAGGAGCAGTATTGGTAAATAAAATAATTTGAGAAGAGATAGATGGGGTGTTCTCCTACAACTTTAATTCTGGAAATTTAAATGAAATCAATTTTATATCAGGAACCCAAAACAAGCTTCTTGCTAGAGTCTCTGTTTTTGGTTATCTTTGTATAAACTTCTTGCTCCCTTTTTCCTCTGTAGACATACTGTGTCCTCTGCCAGTTCCTCACATTCCACAAGCTCCTCCTGCCCACCTACAGTTCCTCAGTTCCTTCTCTCCCCAGAAAAAGGGGAGCTGGGGTATATGAACATGAGAGCATCGAAGATCTTTTTCCTAAGAATATAAATCATGTTTATAGCCATATATAACATCCCCTCTTTGTCCTAAGTGGTATGAAATGTCTTTGTTTTCCTTTGTTGTCTGTTTTCCCCAAATGCTTTGACATTTCTCTCCTACCTGACCCTCAGTATAATTTTACACATAATAGTAGATGCTCTTTACAATGGAAGAGAGAACAGAATAACGCAACCCGACACTACAATATTGTAACTATAATTCAGTGATATAAACTCAAGATAGGTTCCCATCCTTTCCCAACCACAGTACTTTCTTCTATTACATTCTATCTTCCCAACTCCCCCACCCCCAGCTTCCAAAATGATAACAACTAAAACTCATTCACTTGCTCATAGAGAAATTATCTAAACATGTTTCAACCCCTTGCTAGAAATAAACCTCGTTGAAAAAAAAAAAACAGTAACTGGTACAAGAAATTGCCTGTTATATTCAGCTCAGATCACCATTCCCAGCTCAAGAAAAATTAATTCCTCTTTGGGGTATGAGTGCCCTCTTCCAAATGAGATGGATGTGTGTGAGCACTGTAGTCTGTACCATATCTTGGTCTCTTGCGATATAATTGCTTCTAGAAAAGCCTGTTTGGTAAGGAAACTTGCATAGATTGGCCTGTCCCTACAATGATCATGACCCCAAAGGAAAGAACTACTTCTGTATCTGTGAGGGAGGTGAAAGAATGAAAGGAAATTCAGACACATTTTAGAGAAAGGAAGATTTTAAAACATTGAAGAGAGATTTAAGTTTTAATGTTCTAAATGCCTGACTGAGTGCTAAGGGCTCTACATTCTTTTTTTTTTTAATCATCATATCTCTAAAAATGAGATTTTCTCCACTTTACAAATGAGGATCCTACATCTCAGGGAGATTAAATAACTTGTCCAAGGTTATATGTCAACTAACCGTCAAAGGGAAGATTGGAGGCCAGGCGTTGAAAGCAGAAAGGATAAGAAGCTGGGTGGCATGATGGGCTTCCCCAGACCACAGAGAAGAGCTACATAAGAGGGGTCAGCACGGAGGAGAAAAGGAAGGTCGCCCAGGTGTGGACACCTGAGAAGCGGCATCCAGGAAAAGAGCTGAGCAAGCAGAGTAGATTTGGGGGTGAAGGGGTGTCAGAGGCTGCAGTGAGGTACATCCCAGCCCAGAAGCACAAGCAGGCTCACAGGCAGCTCAAACACGAAGGGCTTTGAGAAGTTTTGACTCAGGCTTGCCCTGGGGTGAATGAAGAAAGGACCAAAAGACCAATGGATCAGAGATAAAGGAGGTGTTGGCTGATGGAGGTTACAGGGAGAAGTGATAAGCTCTTAGAAGCCTGGGTCCAGCTGCCCTGGGACTATGTAATAACAAACCCTGTCCCTGTATCCGTTCCGAGGCTGTATGGTATATAACCTGAGCAGTTTTCTCAGGACCTGGCGAGGCTCCCAAAACTGGAGAATGTGAGCAGGGAAAAACCCCTGAAGAGGGTTCTGGAAATGAAGATTCCCCAGTCCCCTCAAGTGGTACTGATTGGAAATGCTACCCACTAGCCTGCCAGGAAGACTTGTGTTTGCAGAGACCTTTAAAATTCCTTTACATTGCCTGTCTACTGGCTACCATGCCTTCAATTTTATATCTACATTCACTATTAAAGTGCAGATAACCAGGTAACAGAGAACACCCTGATTATAATCAGAAATGGTATTCATGTAATCACTCACTCATTTATTCAATACCATTAATATTGAAGTACTGTGGGAGACATTTGTACTTGGTTTCAATAAATTTATTAAATGCTTTACTAAAATCTGGTTTTCCATGGTCAAGTAGAAAACACATATATATGTTTTTATTTAGACATATTTTTATATAGACATATATTTTGTTTTTAAATCTATATTGTATATAGATAGATATGTTTTATATAGGCATACATATTTATATAGACATTCTATTTCTACATATTTATATAGAAATACATATATTTTTAGAGATATACTCTAAAAGATACTCTATATAGAGTATAGACTTGAGTCTATATATAGTATACACTCGAGTATATAGATGTGCTCTAAAATCTAAGAATGGTGGAAGAAGGCACTACAGAGAAGCAAACTTAAAATTCAGAGGCTGAAGGTATTAAAGTTTATTATTTTGTTCAGAATTTTTTCTGGTCAGAACAAATCCACTTTACTTGAGAGTGTTTTCTTTTTCTTTTTTTCATTGCAGATTACTGTTGTCAGCATAGTCCATGTTAGTAGTTTTGCTTTCATTTTATATCATTAAAGCAATCCTCCTCATGCCCCTCAGATGGTAGCACACTCTGAAGGAAAGAGAAAAGCTACTTTAAAGGAAGCCTAGGCAGACATATTAGGAGCTGCCTCTAATCCTTTTTGGAGGCCGGATGTGTATGAGTCCTAAATAAATATGCCTTTACAGAGAATGCATATGGAATAGCAAAACCATTGACATTCCTGTATATAAATAAGAGGAAATGAGATCAAAACTACAACCCAAGGATTGAGGTTAGTTGCAAGGAAAACTTCTAATCGCAAAGTTATTAATTATGGAATAAATTCATTTGGGAAGTTGGAGAGAAATTTTTCCAGGCACTTTTGAAAACAACCTGAACTGTGTCTCTCTGAGAGCTTTGATAATTCTGCTGGGTGCCTTGGGTGGAGTTGAACAGAATCTCTGTGTGAGATTTTCCCGACCTGTGGAGCCTAAGATGTCAGCTGAAGACCAATACCATGTTCTTATTGTGTATATTCATCCTGTATTTTTAAGTGAAGCATGCAGGAAGATGAGATTTCTAGGCACCCACGACTCACTGAGAACATCACTGTTCTTCCCGATTCTTCCCCTTCTGTCACCTGAGTTACCATTTTCCTAAATTCAGTCTTGAAACATTGCAGCTCAAACTCTCACCTCTTCAAGCTTTAGGGCTTCACGCCTCATTTGAATGATCACAAGGACCAATCTCTCCTGCTGCCACAGAGCCTGTCTCTTCTATAGACTCTCTACCAGGTTACTGAGACATCAGCTCTGAATCCCATTGTGTCTCTGAACATAGTCCTCAACTGCATTCAGTGTCCCAGTAAGACTCCATTCTTGTTGGAGATCTTCTTTCTGCTGTTCCCTTACACACATTCTATGCTTTGATCAAACTGAGCTACTAATTGATCTTAGGATCTACTTTGCTGGCTTCAGACCCATGCTGGTCAGGGTAGGTTAGATTATGCTAGGAGTAAAAGAACAACTCCTAAATAACAGAGGCTTCCAGTGACAAAAATGTATTTCTTGCTCATGCTACATGTCCATCTTGGGTCAATGGGGAGCTCTGGTCACTGTGATCAGTCAGGGACCAAGTTGTGGATACTCTATATCAACAAAGATTTCCAAAGTCACCAAGGCAGGACAAGAGCACAGCATCTTAATGCTTCCATCCTCAAGTGAGACAAATCACCTCCATTCCCATTTCATAGGCAAAAGCTAGTGGCATGGCAATGTCTATCTTCAAAGAGGGCAGAGAAGGCAATCTTACCATGTGCCCAGGACATGAACACACAAAACAGTATTTGACAAACAGCACTAATGACTACTGAAGTCTATCCTTCTGAGACCAAATATCTGGCTCTCTCCCTCTCCTGCAGGCAAAACATATTCATGCCCCATCACCGCCATCAAAGGGAGAAAACCCAAATCCTAGTCCTATCCTAAACCTCAAAGTTTATGATGTGTGGGTAATGAATGATAGTCTGTAGAGCAGAGAATAATACACTGTCATATCTACATCTGATTCAGATGTGGCTCCTCTACACACCTGGAGACCTGCAAACTCTAACAGAAAATGACCTGCCCCCTACACACCCCATTTATCATGGTGGAACAAGGACAAAACATCCACAATAAGGACTTCCATTCAAAGAGAAGAAGATGGAAGACAACAGTAGTCATTGGTCCATAGCAATTCTGCATTCCTACTGGGGAAGATGTTCAGGCTCCCTACCCTAGGGGAGGCAATGTGTTTTGATTAGGCTACAATTCTGCTCCCTAGGAGCAACTTCCTTGTACATTGTTCTGTCTCCTAACTCCCTGCTCTGGAAGAGTCTTCCATTTCTATTATCCTCCTTGACCATATCCAAAGTACACATCTGGAAATGTGTGCTCCTTGGACCCCAAGAGACATTTTAGGACTCCTCTTGTTACTACATCTTTTAATTTAGGCTTTTGGTTCTTTTAGCAGTATAACTCTCTCACAACTGTAGCTTCTTATCTATGGATTCTGATGAGTTCCCTGTAAAAGTCATCACACTCATAGAACCCTCCTAGATACAACAATTGTCTTTGCTCTATTTGTTTGCCCTCCCACCCCCATACCTCTAAGATACTTATAAATTTATTAGCTGCTTCCCTCTGAATCATTTTGTCTAATCAAAGTATTTATCTAATTGCATCTTCATTCTAAATCATTTTGACTCCATTCAAAGGTTTGAACAGTAGGGTGAGGTAGTCATATCCTTGACTTGAACCTTGCCGCCAGCGCTAGTTTTCATCATACCTTCATCACTCAAACACCTTCTCAGGTTTACCTTTTACAGATTGGGTTGAAATCAGTTGCTTCTTCCAGACCCTTCAAGTCTTCAAATGTCTAGCCTCTCCTTATATAATCTAACCAATTCTTTCTGAATTTATTTCAAACTGCATAATACCTTGTTGAAGGCTGCCAACAGCAACCAACACATGCTATTAACATTGTGTTTTGCAACTACCTCCCCTAGAGTTATGAGTTCAGTTATTACATCATCTACCTTCCAAGTTGTTGCAGACAACAGTTTACCAAATGATTCACCACTGCATAACCTAGATCAGTATGTTTCCAGCCTTTAATAATTACTTGTTGTTTGCTACCAATTTCTGAAGCTATACCCATATATTTTAGGGTATTTTGTTGTTGCTATTCCATGAGTACCCCATTTCTGGTACTAATTTATGTGCTAGTTAGGCTAGACTAGGTTATGCTCTGTTGATAAACAACCCCCAGATCTCAAAAGTTTATTTCTTGCTCACAGTATGTGTCCATTGTGAATTGTCAGGAGACTCTGATCATTGCAGTCACTCAGATACCCAGAAAGACAGATGGTATATCTCAATAGGTGCTTCCATGGTCACCAAATCAGAAAAAGGGAATGTGGTGAATTGAGCACTGTTTCCTGGAAATGATGCATGTCATGTTTGCTCATGTTTCATTGCTAAAACCATCCACATGACCACACTAATTTCAGAGAGACAGAGAAGTGCAATTCTACTATGTGCCCAGAAAATGGAGAGCTCGGTGTATTTGGTGAATAGTAATAATGGTACCTCATGGTCTTTGTTTATCCCCCAGGAAAGCCATCTCCTCTTCATTTATTCATTCAATTAAGACTGACTACAGCATATTGCTAAAGAGCACAGGCTCTGAGAGAAGATTACCTGGGCTCCAAATCATAGCTCTGTCACTTCTAGGTGTGTCGTGGTGGGAAAATCATTTAACCATTCTGTGCCTCAATTTCCTCATCAGTTATAAGGGATGATAATATTTCCTATCTCAAGAGTAATTGTGAAGATTCGATAATGTAACATATGTGAAACACTTTGAACACTGCCCAGCACATGGTAAGCAAACCATACATATTAGCTATTACCATCATTATTATTATTTTTGGCCACCTACTGTGTGCTAAGCATTAGGATACATTAGTAGTCAGGATTGCTAGTATAATAGAACTTACAATGTAATAGGGGAGAAGAGTAGAAAAAAAACTTCATTCTTTTCAATCTTCCTCTCAAATGTAACCTCTCCCTGTTGGCTGTTATTTCTTCCTCCTAAGAATTCCTGAAGTACTGTCTTCAAACGTTTCTCAAGGTAGTTGTAGCCTTCTTACCTATGTTTCTATTTTCTCTGTCCCCACATCAAATGCTATCTGAAGTAGTGTTTGCAAAGCACTGGGCACAGGGTCAGCCCCAAGGAGGTGCTGAATGAATGCTAACTTACTACTAAACAATCCCTATATGCCTCAGGTGGCTTGAACAGTAGCTTTGTAGAGTGGCTTTAACCCATAGTTTTTGAGTTGAACTTTCATCTAATATCTGCCCATCACCCTTTGGCTGTGTCTGTGCTCAGACTCTTTACCTTCCCTGTGCTTCTGAATCTGTGGTTCTCTGCAAAGTTCCCAGTTCCTTCTCAACCCTACTTAGCATCACCAGCCCACCTGGAGGCTGGGAGCTCAGTCTGGCAGGTACACATTAGCATGTTAAAAATATCTATGCAGCCATCCCGAATATTGTCATCCACTCTGCACTTTAGCATATTTCTGTTAGTTCATCTGGGGAATCCCTGTTCATTCTAGTTCTCTTAGGAGGAGGGGAGAGGCTATAAGACCAACATTAACTAGTCCTTTTAGAATTGGAGAAGGATTCTCTGCAATAATCACATTAATGCTTCACATTCTTTCAAATTGACTTGCTACCCAAATAAACCAACGAGGAAGAAATATATTTGATCATCTATCCTGATAATAAGTAATATTTTAATATTCTTTCAAGCCTACTTTTCAAACTAAAAATTACAAGTAATAATTTATCAAGTGTTTTCAATGCATCTCATTTGATCCTCCCAATGGTCTCAGAAGGGAATTTAGAATTGATCTTTACCAACACTTAACCAATAAACCAAGGGTTCCACATGGTTATGAGCCTCAGGAGGTAGAGCCCAGCTTGGTCTTGGGTCTTAGGCTCTAGCCATCTGCTTTCCATTCCAACTTTCATCCTTCTGCTGCCTCGTGAAGCTCTGGGAACTTTTCCCCAAGTAAGACTATCTTCACCATCTGGACATTGTTCTGAGCTTCCAACTCAGAAACTTCTTTTAGTTCTTTGGACCACTTCTCTTTCTCAGAAGAGGCAGAGCTGAGAGCTCTAGGCATAGATCCAGGTTACCACCTGCATATGAAATTGCCACCACCTCGGTAGCATCATCCCTGGGCCAGATTTTAAGAGAAATGGATGCTGTGCTACGGGTTTGGGCTCCTGAGGAGACTGGGCTGATCCTAGAGCTCATGTCTGGAGAGGCGGAAATTAAAAAGCCAAGAGAGAACTGCTTTCTTGTATTGTTTCCCTTGCTTCCTTTCACCTAGTGAAGAAAGGTAATGTCAGGGTTTCAGAGTAAGAGAAGCTGAGAATTAAAATAGCCACATTAAAAGACCATTAATTAATTAATTAATTAATTAACATAAAATAAAATAGCCACGTTCTGTGCCCTCATCACTGAAAGAAACCGTTCGGCGTTGTTGGCTGGTCCAGTTTGCCAGTGAGAGCCAATGGTGTGCACCTCTCCTCAAATCCAATGCCATTGGCCAAGATGGGACTATTTACACCACAGAAATCAATAGACCCTACAAATCAGAGATTTTTTTTTCCTTCTCAGAGAGCCAGGTTTTAAGCATTTACCTGTATACCACTGCACAGTATCTTCGTGTAGCCATCCTTCAGAAAAAGGACAAAAGGAAAATCTTAGAAGCAAAACCAAGAGGAACCTCAGAGATCATTCCAACCCAGTTATATTACAAATGAGGAGGTGGAGGCCCAGAGAAGAGCAGGGACTTGCTTAAACTATTTGACAAATTTTAGGATCCAAGTCTTCTCACTTACAACTAAGAATTCTTTCCAGAGAAATCAAAGTTTTCGAGCTGCTACATTCCCTGAGGGAGACAAGAGAAAGATAAGGCTCTGTCTCTACTACATTCATATATGATTAAGTGCCATCAAAATGAAGAAAACAATTGTGTATAATTATTTGTAAGTTTCAAAATAACATTATGCATGTTGCCTCAGACTAAAAGTACTGTAATTGTTCAGAAAATACAAAGATATTACGATAGAAACAGCAAGGGGTAGCTTCATGTAAGAGAAAGGATTCAGCCTGGAATTTGAATAATTACCCAGAGATAAGAGACTGGGGAGGGGGAATGTAGGGGAAATGAGTCTGAATATAAAGGAACCAAGCTGACTGATGCAGGAGAAGGGGTATTTAAAAATGGGAAACTATCTTCGGAGAGAGAGTGAAGACTTTTACAAGCAAGATTCTTAAATTAGAGAATTTGTTTTGTTTGAATCCAGTTAGCGATAGCGAATCGTTGATGACAGAGGAAGAAAATAATGTCAGTGTTGTTTTAGAACAATGGCCTACATAGCACGGAATTTTAAAAAAGCCAATTACAGGAGAACTTTTCTCCCATCTAGATGAGAGAATGTTCTACACTATTTACATGGGGATCTACATCTGGAACGATGTTTTCTAACATCTCAGTAGTCATTCTCTCTGTGAGGAGAGTTTATGGGTAATTTTTGTTCCCTGTCTTTTGCTTTTCTCTATTTTTTTTTCTTTTTGTTTCTTTGGGGTTTTTTTTCCCCTAATTCCTGTGTTGCTAATTTTAACAACAAAAATCACCTCAAAGGATAATGACTAACACCTAGAAGCACTTCCTATACACCAATACATATAGTAATTCTAACGTACCTCAAGACAGGAATTATTATTATCCTGAATTATACAAAGAGGAAACTGAGACACAGGAGGTTAATGGACTTACCAAAGGTCGCAGAACTAGACGTCCATAGGCAGGATTTAAATCCAGAGCCCATACCATTAACCACTATTCTACACTGCCTCTGGATGTGAGAGACACAGGCAGACAGTGTAAAATCAAGTAAATGAGCCCAAGGAGAGTCATACCGATCCAGGCATGAAGCACAGAAGTATAGACTGGGATGATGCCAGAAAGGCCTGCTAAGAAGATAAAGATACTAAAAATCAAAAGTCAACTAAGAATGGTCATGTCCCTTGTTGTTGTTTTCTCTTGTATGTTGTGGTGATACTCTACACCACAACAGATTTTATGCCTACACACATCTCTTTTCTGTTTAGGAATAATGGGAAGATTCCCATTTTTACTATTATAAAAATACTTGTAAGAATTTCAACAGCACCAACAAGTATTTTAATAATATGTAAAAGTCTTCCTCCCCCTCCATCCCTTTTTATCCTTTAGAGGTAAGAATTTTAACCAATTTTTGTGTATCCTTTCAGAAATGCCCTATGCAGACATTATATAAACATATGTCTATACTTTCTTTATATGCATGGTTCTGCAATTTGCCCTTTTTGCTTAAAATTATTTCTTAAACATTGTTTTATATACATGCATGTAGATTAGTTTTTTAAGAAATTCTTCTTGACAACTGCAAAGTATTCCATTGTATGGGTATACAATAACTTAGGTAACCACTTCCCTTTTTGCATGGAGAATATTCTTTATGCAAAGCCAAAGAAGGCAAAAAGGCTTAGTTATAAGAAAAAGAGATATTTACAACATACCAAAATGATTATTGGATTCTAACTCTTGGGTAAGAGGGTAGGAATGAGTAAGAATTTTAAAGTAATTTCCATAAACATGAAGGCTTAGGATCTCAAAGCACTTGATCATTTGAAGAGAATGAAGACAAACAAAAAGCATGATGTAAAGTGAAATGTTCCCAGCCATCAAAATCAAAGAATATAATCACAAAGGCTGCCTTTTCAATTCCTTGCAGGCAGGACTGGGTTCTAAGACTATGCCACTCAGAAGGTGAATATAAACAATCTACCATTGCAAAAACAATCCAAGGGGCCATTGTAAAAATAAGTGAATTTTTGTTTGTTTGTTTGTTTTTGTGACTTACAGTCATGGTGGTATTTGATCAATAGCTAGAAACTTCCAGGTTATTTTCCTTTTTGAATATTTTGAGATCAGTTGAGCTGTTTAGAAAACAGATTAAAATCTTCCTATTCTTTCCCTGGCTGTCATGGGGGAAAAAAAAAGAATAAGCAAAAAAGCAATCATCTTAGGTAAAGGGAAGTCTTAGTATTAGCAGGAAGGAAAAGTGACCCTTGCGGGGGGAAAAATCTTAGGTTTTCTCATTTTGTTTTCCCAAAATAAGGTAAATCCATTAGATGCCTATGCTGCTTGACCCCCCTGGACTATCCCTGAGTTTATTTAAGAAGTTGCTATGGCAACCACCCATGCTTTAAGTAGCTGAGCTGAGCATTGTGGAAAACAGCTTGGTGAGCCTCTGTCTGGTTCTCATGATCATTTCCTGTACGCTGATGGTAACTACATTATAGCTAAATGACAATTTAAACATATTAATAATGGTTTTTGTTCTCCTTTAGTTTTCTTTAAAGATTTATTTATTTATTTGAGAGAGAGAGCAGGGGGAGGGGCAGAGGGAAAGGGAGAGGGAGATAAGCAGACTCCCTGCTGAGCACAGAGCCCAACTTGACATGGGGGGTGGCGCGCAATCATACCACCCTGAGATCATGACCTGAACCAAAATCAAGAGTCGGACACTTAACCAACTGAGCCACCCAAGGCACCCCTGTTCTCCTTTATTTAAAGAAAAAAAAAAAACACTACTTTTTAAATGACATGATAAAATAATGAAAATATAACATTGCCATTTGAGTCTGCTGGCCGCCCTCAACACTGTGAGAAATGGAATAATCTCAGGAACTAGAGAAATGCAGTGAAGAAACCCCAGCAGGGACAGCACACTTGGCCACCGCCCCCACCCCCCACCTCCTTCCCTTTCACAGTGCCCACTCCTCAAGCACCTACCATGATAGATCACAGAACTGCTGATGTTGAGGCAGCCCAAAGTAATAAGAAAAGGCAGCTCTTGGGGTGTCTGAGTGGCTCAGTTGGTTAAGCGGCTGCCTTAGGCTCAGGTCATGATCTCAGGGTCCTGGGATTGAGTCCTGCGTGGGGCTCCCTACTCAGCGGGGAGCCTGCTTTTCCCTCTCCTGCCACTCCCCCACCTGTGCTCTCTCGCTCTCTCTCTCAAATAAATAAATAAAATCTAAAAAAATGAAAGGAAAAGGAAAGAAAAGAGAAAAGAAAAGGCAGCTCTGAGGACAGATCTGGACTTTACCACTTTGCAACCTTAGACAAGTTACTTAACTTCTCAAGGCATGGCCTTTGTTGTTGTGCTTTGTGGGGTTTTGTGCAGAGGGGGTTCTCATTTTTAAAATAGTTCTGATTATTTATAATTAAATAAATATTGTGAGAATTCAATGAGCTAACAAATATTAAGCACCTAATCTGATATGTTTTATTCAGTAAGCATGTCTTTAGTGTTTCTTAGGCACAAGATACAAATTTTACTTAAAAATAAAGAAACAAACCAACCTAGAAGGAAAAAAACAACTGGAAAACCATAAAAACAGATACATTTACAGAGAATAGATTACTCACACATGTGCAATGTGCCAAGCCAATTATGTAGACCCTGGCCGGCTCTGTGAGATTCTTCCTCCTTCCCAAGTCAGTCCTGGACTATATTTTTCTTCTATTTTGTATCTGCCCTTGGTCTTTGATCCCTGTAGGCTCATCCCTGGTCTCAGGCTCCAAATGGAAGGTACTTCCCTGACTGACCTGAAGGCTGCTTGGCTGAAGGAGCAATCTGCTTCTACCAAGCCCTCCCCATGTAGACCTATATGGCTGAGAACATATATGCCTTCCCTGGAAATCCTGTGTCTGTCCTTAACCCACTTCTCACTGATGCATCTCCTCTGTTGGAAGATTTCACTGGCAGGTAGCTGAGACTGATCTGTGGTTTGGTGAAGTTAAGTGTTTTACTTACTGTTCTAAATTAATATCTTTGCCTGTGTTTCCAAAAAATCAGGGTTTGAGGAGTAGGGATTACAGTGGATCAGATCCTTTGGCTTAGTACCTCATGATGCACTGATTCCTTGACTCACTTGACCAACCTGGGTGAAACCCACCCCTCTGATAGTTTACGGGACAACCTACCTGATCCACCACTAAAATGTTAAGAATGTCCTGTTTTCAAGCTCACTAGCCTTTAATAGTAAAAAAACCAACTTTATTTCTTCTCTTATTGTTCACATTTTCATCGTCTATCTATACTGTCAGGTAGATTCATTGTCTGCCTCTGAGTACAATAGTTAAAGAAACTGCGCTGTTGTACCACTGGAAGAAGAAACTACTGGGAATTGCATTTTTTAATTATTAAAAATGAATTCTGGTGATTATTTTTACCAACAAAATACCTGTGGCTAGAATTTGCTTGAACAGCATGATGAGAACCCACCCACTCCCATTTCCAAGGTGACTTCAGCTCTTAGCTTAGTGGCTGAGAGCTTGTGACTGATAGTCCATACCATATTAATGGACCAAGCTCAGGTGACCTAATTTGGTCTCTTCCCAGGATCTCCTGGATGGATTGTCACTCAGTCACGTTTTCTCTCTTCTAGGCTCCTCAAGAGAACACACTACCCAAGTCCTTTCAGTGGAGTGTCATAACTATTAGAAACATTTTCCTTATGCAGTAACTATAAGAGTATTTCATTTTTATGTAGTTTCTACAGTTTAAAAGTTTGTTATTTATGATCTCATTTGATCATTAAACAGCCTCCCTTCTGCAAGGAGAATCCACTCCACCACTTACAGGTCATGAGCAGAACTGGGGCTTAGCTCAGGTCTTCTTACTCTTCAACCAGAATATTTTCTAAAATATTAAATGCCAATGAGAAACAAGTAAGGGACAGAATTTTTAAGAAGAGAAAGGCATTGTTTCCTCCAAATCTTCACTATGAATAAGTTCCCAAGACAACCTTGAGTCTAGAGTTCTAAGTGCTGTGCCTATCTTAATCACAAATTAACTTACCTCTCTCTATCTCTACCCTAGAACCCAGAACAGATGCAAAGGGAGGACATCAGTAGTCAACCTCAGTGATGATATTTGCCTGAGGTTGCTGGGGAAACCCAGCTGCCAACTGGCAATAGCCCAATAGCCCATGAGTCTTACCTCCTTAATCATGTAATCATGTTAACCCTTTTATCATCAGATGAGGTCTCTCTATCCTTGACCAAGTCCTGTAGCCCTGCTCATTCCACTTGTTCAGCCTTTTAGCATTACTACATGCCTAAAGAGATCATATAATGAAAGAATAATGAGTTTTGTTGTGGGTTTTGGTTGGTATGTACAAAGAGAACGTGTGTGTTATTTTGGGTAATTTGCATTCAACAGGCCATGCAACTCTAAGGGGTAAAAATAAGGGTGAAAATATGTTTTAAAGATATCTAACTTTGCCCCCAATAAGAAAATCCCTGTCTGTTTCAAGGGATTTGGGGACTTCTTCCGAGCTTCTCACAACAGCCAGCTTCCCTGTCCCTTAGGACACTCCATAAGTAGCTCCATGATCCTCCTGATCCAGGCCAGTTATATTATGTCCAAAGAGTGTTAAGGATGACAATTCAGAAGTAAGTGGGTAACTCATGAGGAATGAAGTTGGCTGAAGTTACTTCCTCCTTACCAACAAAGAAGTTTTCATTGGATCATTCTACAGTCTCTAAGATATTCTGTCTTCTCCAAGACGCATTATTCCATCCCAAGGAATGAATGTACAAGCCTCCCAGTGGGACCCAAGGAGACAGCAACTTTGAGGAAGACAGCCGTGGTGGGAGAAGAAACTAGTGACGCACTTTCTCTCCACCATATGTTATCAAATTAGCCAGATCCTGTGTGCTCAGAATTGGCAGAGCTTCCTCTGTTGCTGGATACGTTGGACAGTAGCTCACAGCTACGCAGTTACCTTGATAATTAGGTGACATCCCTGCCAACTTTTGCAATCTGCCCTCCAGGAGGCAGCCAGCCAAAGCATGCCACGTGGGAGCCCATGCGGATGATTCCACCCCATTGTTCTAGGTGAGCCTTTCCTGCCCCACACAAAATCCCCAAGTGTGAGAAGCTCTCTTCACACATAGTGGAACCTTCTACATTCAACCTAGTGGAAGTACCAAATGGGGAACATCCTGGGTTGGTTACTCGTGGGCTCCTCTTCAGGCATCACTTCCCATTGCCATAGTTATGTTCAGTAAGGTGTTAGGAGCACAGTTTTTGTTTTTGTTTTTTAATTTTTTTTAATTTATTTATTTGACAGAGAGAGAGAGAGTTAGCAAGAGCAGGAACACAGCAGGGGTAGTGGGAGAGGGAGAAGCAGGCTTCCTGCTGAGCCAGGAGCCCAATGCGGGGCTCGATCCCAGGACCCTGGGAACATGACCTGAGCTGAAGGCAGACGCTTAATGACTGAGCCACCCAGGTGCCCAAGGAGCACAGTTTTTAACATGGAGGGTTCTGAAGTCAGAAAAAACATACCAGTGCCTATAATTGAAATGGACTTCAAACATATATCGCAATAATGCATGTTGTCAGCTACTCGGAGTCTCTTATTTATATGTTATGTCCTGTCTTATTGCTGGTCCCTGAGCTGCCTCCCATGCTGTCATGGTTAGAAAAGGATTAAAGGAGGAGCCAGAGAGGGGCGGGTATGAGGGTAGGCAGTAATAATAGGCCACCTGGGACCCAGCCACCCAAACCCCACCATTCAAGGGAGAAACGAAGAGATGTGTACGGTTAGGAGTGAAACATTCCAATGTGTGGGATATCTTTGCTTGTTCATTTATTCATCTATTCAACAAGTACTTAATACTTGCTGGATACCAGACACTCTTCTACGTGCTGTGGATACTGCAGGAAGCAACAGAGATAGTAACCCCGTGGAGCTTGTATTCTAGCAGGGTAGACAAAAATAAGTAACATAGATAAGTACAGGGCAGGTCAGATGGGGATAAGTGTTGGGAAGGAAAAAATTAAGCAGGGGAGGTGCCTTTCAGACAGAGTGACTCTGGAAGGCCACCCTGGGAAGAGATATTTGGGAGTAAGGTCTGCAGCTGTCCAAGGGAGAAGGATTGAGGCAGGGAGCAGTAGGTGCAAAGTCCCTGGGGTGCACCTGGTGTGTTTGAGGCACAGCACGAGGGCCTCTGTGGCCAGAGCAGGGTGACGGGTCCCAAAGGGAATGGAGCCAGACTGATGACAGGCCTGAATGTCACTTTGGACTTTATTGAGGGAGATGGAGAGGGAGATGGGGAGATATTAGAAGAGAAATATTTAAGAAGATATTTAAGAAGAGAAAACCAGGAGGGAGGGAGATGGGGGAGATGGGGAGATATTAGAAGGCTTTCAGAAGAATGGCCTTTTCAGATTATTTCCCTGGATGTTTTTTTGAGAAGAAACTAAAGGGGAGCAAGGTATGGAAGCAGAGGAAAGTGATGGCAGTATTCTAGAGAGGGGGTCACAAGGGCTTGGATAGGTGGCAGCATCAGGAGGCAGTGGACAGACGCTGCATCTCTTCTGAAGGCAGAGCCTGTGGGGATCAGATAGGGATCAGTTGGGGATCAGATAGGGATCTGAAGAAAGAGCCGAGGCAAGAGTTCTGGCCTTGGGGTGGAGGGGCAAGGTGAGAAGAGCAGTGTATAAAACCAATCAGAAATCCAAAAAGACATTTACTGGGCATCCTTGTTAAAGGCCCTGCACCATGCCATGACTTAGGCCAGGGGAGATGATGAGGATGAGAAGTGCCTCCCATTGGGTATCCTACCTGCAGTACCAGGGACTCCCTGAAGCCCACAGGAGGCATGTGGAGCCAGAGACATCCCCACTGCTAGCAAAGAGTGGGGACAGTCCCCAAAGAGGGTTTTTTTTTTAAAAGATTTATTTATTTATATATTTGAGAGCGAGAGAGAGTATGGCAGGGAGGGGCAGAAGGAAGAAGAGAGAATCCTCAAGCAGACTCCTTGCTGAGAGCAGAGTCTGACATGGGGCTCAATCCCACAACCCTGAGATCATAACCTGAGCCAAAACCAAGAGTCCGACGCTTAAACGACTGTGCCACCCAGGTGCCCTCCCCAAATAGGGTTTTAATGGGGTTTCCTTAATGCCTTTCTTTCACAAAACTGCCCACAGAGTATATAGGAAAAACACAAAACTTTTAAAAACATGAACCGATAGTTATTTAAGAAAATTATAAATGCTGTCATAATTTCTTACAAAAAAGGTCCTCATGCAAAATCAAGGCTGTGCATCACTTTTTCTTACTCTCTTCCCAAGCTCAGTCACTAACCCAAGGTCAAGCTCCTCTTCAAGGGTGCCACCAACTTACCACTCCTAAGAGGACCTATTCTGTTTGGGGATGCTAAAAATTAGAAATATCAAGCCAAAACCTATTCTTAGTCCAGGCCCCACAGAATGTGACCTCGCAGAACAATTATCAATATATCTAAGAATCTGCCCATTTTTAGCATAACCCACCTGGCCACAGGTGTGAGACAGGCTGGAACCTCCACCACAGAGCAGCAGGGATCAGAGAAGTTCCAACTGTGTAGAGTCAAGCCTAGGTCAGCTGGTCCTTCGGCAAGGCCATCTTGCTGACTAAATCACATTGTCTGTCTTAACCCAGTCCCCCAGAAATGGAACCTGAGGTAATGCTTCCATGAGATCCATGGAGGGAGGGAGGTGTGAAGCTGGCAAGAAGGCAAAGCAAACACAACGTGAGACAGTACCAGGCTGGCCAGAGCTGTGTGGGAAAACCTAACTGCTTATGTGGTTACCTCTCTGGCAAGGCAATATGGAACTCCCTCATGCTGGAACAGTCCATCAGAGAGAGAAAGGAAAGCAGTTTGTCTGCTACTTCCTTCCAGTTCTGGTCTCTCATTGGTCAAAACATGCTCCACAGAGTATTAACTGGGCCACACTTTTTTTTTTTAAGATTTTATTTTTATTTATTTGAGAGAGAGAGAGCAAGTGAGAGAGCACAAATGGGTGGCGGAGAGGGAGAAACAGACTCCCCACTGAACATGGATCCCCGCGCAGAGCTCGATTCCAGGACCCTGAGATCATGATCTGAGCCTAAGGCAGACACTTAACTGACTGAGCCACCAGGCTCCCCATGGGCCACACCTCTGAGTTGCAATATTTGGCCCCTCCAGTCACCCAGTAAGGAAGCCCGAGTGTCCACAGGCCCAGTGGTTGGTTTCCTGGGAGCTAAGGCTGAGGGGTCACCTGGGAAGTGCATCAGCTGCATCCAGTACATTGTCCTAGCAGTTCGGCTAACTCAGGCCCAATGTGGGCTGCCACCAGAGCCACGGAATCCAGTCTGCATGCTGAGGTGTGGCAGGAGCAATTGCAGGCAGGGGTAACACACACTGTCAGGTCAGTGGCATCACCCTGTCCCTTCGGGTCTGCAGTGGATCCTGGGCCAGCAAGTGAGTTACAGAGCTCAACGTCCCACTTCCAAGGTGGAAGGGGTTGAGAGGAAGGAGGTGAGAGGTCAGAATCTCCATCAAAGAGATCAGTATGACACCAAGGCAGAGTGTCCCATTGTAGGGATGCTTCAGTGGCTCCGTCAGTTAAGCATTTGCCTTTGGCTTAGGTCATGATCTCAGGGTCCTGGGATCGAGCCCCGCATCAGGCTCCCTGCTCAGGGGGGAGCCTGTTTCTCCCTCTCCCTATGCCCCTCTCCCCTACTTTGCTCTCTCAAATAAATAAATAAAATCTTTAAAAAAAAAAAAAAGGAACATCCCATCTTAATGTCCTAGGTACACACAGCTCAGCTAAGGGAAGAAGATTGCTGCTCTGCAGACCTGTGAGTACCCGGGCCAGCCCGTCGTGTAGCTGGGACATGGGCACCTGGGATAAGATACCGCCATGTTGGATATGGATTGAGTTGGAGCTCTAGCTGGCTAAAGGTGGAGGGTCCTCCGTGCGGAGGTAGGAGGGAGCAGTTAGGAACTGACACACTGCTTTGCCATTAAAAGTGATAAATTGCCTGTTTCCATTTTAATTGTGCTTCATTTTAATTGCTCACCCTGAGCAATAGGCTTTAAAATGCTGAGACTGTTATACTTTCTAGGAAAATAGATTTTAATTCATATAAAATACATGGCCATTTATGTATAATACCGGATATTACATAATGAGTATCATTGACACCTATGTCCATAGTCTATGTGTTTGTGCATGAATAAGGTTTAAGGTGTCTATCAATATCCACCACCACCTCCCACTTCACACACAAGTATGCACACACATATATCATCTTGTTTCAATAAATGGAATCGTGAAACACAGACTAAATTTGACAGCTCTGGATTCAAGCCAGAATTAGGGAGTCCATAGCTCACTGCTCTTTGTGTTTTTCTGAGCCTGTTGTAGTAACAAATGTGTATAAAATTATAAGGAAAAAATGCTATTTTTCACAGCTTTCCCATCTATGCTGATTTCTAGTGAGTACCACGGTGCTGTACCAAGCCAGTTTTGAATAGTAATTATCATCATGCCTTGCAAAGTTGCTAGAAGATAAGGTGCTTGTCAAGTATATTATTACAATGCCTGTCCCTCCTTTTCCAAGGGATATCATTTCTCATATCCTGATGAGCTGCCACCGATTCCCCACCTGTTCTCCAGAAACATCATCATCATTGACAGGTCTTTATTGCCTCAGCCCAAAAGCCATGCCCATGGCAGACCATGGAGGTGAACCTGCACTAATTGATTCTGTCATTTCTAAGAGGCAGAAACCACATCTGCAGGAGCCTGGGTGGTTCTTTTGTTTTAATGAAGTAAACATAGCTTCCATGTTTGTCTATGCCTGTCTGCAAAGTGACAGTGATTTATCTCATGCTGAAAGCAAGTTCAGGGGCCTCCTTGAGAAGCACATAAATCTACCAGCCCCCAGTGACAGATGTTGAAGCCCCGCCAGATACCCTCACAATGAGTCCTTCGGAGGAAAAGTTGCTCACCTCCCAAATGCCAGAAACTTCGTGCCCGATTCGCGATCCCTCTTTTCTCCCCAGATGCCCTTTCCAAATTCGGTCGTGGACACATTGCATTTAAAAGAAATGCAGGCAAATGCACTTCCTTCAGTTAAATCTAGTGTCTGCCTCCTGCTTTCCCTAAAGCAGCTAGATAATAATCACAATCTATTCCAACATCCTCATTTTAGAGACTAGAGAAACAAAGACTCGGGGAGATTTTGAAACTGTCCATACAGAGAAGTGGCATCCTTCACCCAGGCACCTGCTTGCTCTACCACTAAACAAAGAGAAGGAAGTTCATTCTAAAATCTCTTTGGAGATTTAGAATTTTAAATTTTTCTGCTGATTCTAACATATCATTTGAGGCATTTTTCCCAAACTAAAAACAAACCATACTTAGTAAGCATTTAAAAGCCATGAGGGGCTTATCAACATTTTCTTTATATTTGGGCTAAAAGAATCTTCGACCCTGAAATAACTTATGTACTAGACTTACTGCTTATAACAGTTTCCAAAGTACAGCTTCTGACAAGTAAAAATATTATTGCCTATTATCTTAGTATGGTACCTAAATTCTAATATTTCCTTCTTATTATTTTTTATTCATTCAAACCTATTTGTTTCTCAGTGTGACACTGTATGTCACCTCTTTTTTATTTGTCATTAACTCTTTAATCCTCATCACTCTTGAGATCACTTGTGTCTTCCCAAATGCTACAGGCAAGGGACGTTTCTGAGTTCTCATCTTTTTTGACCTAATATTTTACACTGTTGACCATGATCTTGAAACTCTTCTGTTGGCTTAAGTGACACTCTTCTCTCTTTTCTCTCCTAAACATCGTGCCATTCCTTCTCGGTGTCTTCTAGAGGCTCCCTTACCCTCCCATCCCTTCAGTTACTGCCATGCCCTATGCTTCTCCCTTAATCATTGTCTCGTCTCAGGCAATGCCCTCTTTATTTTTTTTAGATTTATTTATTTATTTTAGAGAGAAAGAGAGCACATGTGAGCTGGGGGAAGGGCAGAGGGAGAGGGAGAGAGAGAGAGAATCTCAAGCAGCCTTCTGCACTGAGCACAGAGCTTGACAGAAGGATCCCCCCACAGGGCTCAATCCTGAGATCATGACTTGAGCAGAAACCAAGAGTCAGCCACTTCACCAACTGAGCCACCAGGCACCCCAATGCACTCTTTAGACAATCTCAGTTACATTTGCAGATTCACCCATTGTCTTTGGTTTTCATTCTCAAGACCCAACTCTTCAGCCCAGTTTCCTGAGTGGTACAACTTTTAGAAGTTTCCAGTTACCTCTGACTGACTCACTGGCAATTCGGTATTGAAAGTTTTCACAACTGGGTTCTTCACTCTCACAGACCGCACCTCTCCCCTCCTCTCTGCTTCCTACCTCCGTGAATGACATGTGCATCCCAAGCCTGCCTGAGGTACACACCCAGGCTCCTCTTCGCCACCTCCCTTTCTTCTAGTTTCTATTTCAGTAGGTTATGAAGGTCTGTTAATTATGTCTCCTAAATATTTCTCTAATAAATTCTCTTCTTCATAAGATTCTTCTTCAAAGCTTTTGCTACAGGATTTATCTCACTGTGTTGTGACTATTTGTCTACATGTCACTCTCCCCTACCAGACTAGAAGCTAGGATAAATTGGTAGCTAAGATTGTCCTTCCCATCTGTTTCTTCGGGGACTAGCACGTAGATGTTGGCCCACAGTAGATACTAAATTAATTCTTGTGTGAATGAATGAAACAATAAATATATCACCAATAACATTAAAAGATTTTTGAAAATGGGGGCGCCTGGGTAGCTCAGTCATTAAGTCATTAACCTGCCTTCGGCTCAGGTCATGATACCAGAGTCCTGGGATCGAGCCCTACATCAGGCTCCCTGCTCAGCGGGAAGCCTGCTTCTCCCTCTCCCACTCCCCCTGCTTGTGTTCCCTCTTTGGCTGTCTCTCTCTGTCAAATAAATAAATAAAATCTTTAAAAAAAAAGATTTTTGAAAATGGAAAAAATTAACTATAATATCACCACATAACAGGGGTGGCTTTGTTGTTCTTTGTTATCAGGTCTTTTCAATGTTTTGTCTGTAGGCACACATTTTTTTGGTAGTTATAATAATAACAGACATAATTTTGTGTTCTGTTTTTCACTGAAACATTGGTTCATAACCCTTTCTCCATGTGTGTATATGGGCTTTATAGTTATCTTTTGTAATGGCTACATTATATGGCAAAAGTAATTCTAGAATGATAGTGACAGGATTGCCAAACCAACCCATAAGGATTATATCTGATAAACAAAGTTGAGTGCCAGAGGAGCCTGCCAAAGTATAATGACCTTGAAAAACTACTTATCTCAAAGCCCAAATTTTCCCATTTGCCAAATAAACTTAATCATAGTTGTTTGCAACCCTCAAAAGGTGCCATACAAGTAGAAATTATTTTTAGTATCTTATAGGCTTGAAATATGTTTGCAGAAAAGAAATAAGTCACTTTTCCTTTGTCTCTGCCTTTGAAGGCAGAGCAGGGTAGTGATAACCTACCTTCCCAGAGCAGCAAGGATTGAGAGGATTAAGTGGGGAGGCAAGGAAGAAACATTTAATTTCCTTTGCTGTTTTGGAATCATTATTTTCATCTTTTAAAAGTTTTCTCCCTGCCTTCCCCCACGATATTATCATCTTTGCCTGAAATGATCCAGCTTTAGGGTGCCTGGGTGGCCCAGTTGGTTAAGCAACTGCCTTCAGCTCAGGTCATGAACCCGGAGTCCTGGGATCGAGTCCCGCATGAGGCTCCTGGCTCAGCAAGGAGCCTGCTTCTCCCTCTGACCCGCTCCCCTTTCATGCTGTTTCTCACTCTCTCTCTCTCTCTCAAATAAATAAATAAAATCTTTAAATAAAAAGAGAAAAAAAATGATCCAGTTTTAGCGAGGAGTTATCCCTAGTCCAATTCTCATGTTTCAGATGAAGACAGAGAGTTTCAGAAACCCTAAGCAATAGAAAAGTCCACACATCCTTCCTCTCCATGCCCCTTCCAGAGTGGCTTATTTCTGGCAAAATTATGGAGTCAAAAGAGTGATCTTCCATGAACTCTTCAGGAGAAATGAAGACCAGTAAGAATGGAAAAACCTCTCAGAAGAGAGTGAAGTCCCCACTGTCCTCATAACAATACTATATTCCTATGACTCATCTGTTAAATAATACTAAGCACAGTGAAATTACAAGGAAATCCACCATGTTACTATAAGTTCATTTTCCTCTTGTTTATTTAATGTGACAATATATATCTGCCAAAAAAGACAAAGCCATTTTGTGATGTTCCTGCTTTGATTATCATTAGCATTTTTCCTAAACTTTGTTTCAGAAACATAAATTGTCTCGCAATGCTCATTACCATTTGTTGCATAAACAACCAGGCTTAATTCTCTAATTTTTGTCTCAAAATCTACTCTATTATAATAGCCATTTTCATTTATGACAATGTGAAAGTGCAAATGATACACTCCATGAAATCTCTCTTAAGTTGCTTTCCCCATTGAAATACACATGTTTGCCACTCTTTTTTGAAATGACGATTGTATATATTTAAGGCAGACAGCATGATGATTTGATATACATATGCATAGGGAAATGACTTCAACAGTCAAGCTAATTAACATATCACCTCCTCAGCTAGTTACCATTATTATGTGGTGAGAACACCTGAAATCTACTCTTAGCATATTTCTGGTATTCAAGACACAGTTATTAACCATAATCATCATGTTGTGCATTAGCTCTCTAGACTTATTCATTCCACATCACTGCAAATTTGTACCCTTTGACCAACATCTCCCCATTTCCCTCACCCCCAGCTACTCTCCACTTCTAGGAGTTGACTTTAGATTCCACATGTAAGAGAGACCATGCAGTATTTGTCTTTCTGTGCCTATTTTGCCACTATACTTTAACCTTAAGCTACAAGCCAGAGTTCATCATTAATATCAAGCTTTTGGTAACTATACAAGACATCACCTAAAAACTTCTTGAGCTCAAATGCCTTGTGTTCTGCAAATCATGCAGTGCCTGAAAGTAATTTACAAATGAAAATTGTGTTAATTTACTCACGTTGTCTATTATCTTAGCTTATTTTTGAGGGACATCTAAAAGGCATGGTCTCGGGATGCCTGGGAGGCTCAGTCGGTTAAACATCTGCCTTTGGTTCAGGTCATGATCCCAGGGTCTTGGGATCGAGGCCTACATCGGGCTCCCTGCTCAGCGGGGAGCCTTCTTCTCCCTCTGCCTCTCCTCCCCGTTCCTGCGCTCTCTCTCTCTCTCTGACAAATAAATAAAATCTTTTAAAAATAAAATAAAATAAAAAAATAAAAGGCTTGGTCTCTGTTCAAGTAGGGCCTCAAGTTCTCACCTGTGACAGATGATTACTCAAATGCTGATACTTTCTCGTTAGACTCAGGCACTGTTAAAGTATGTGGATTTCCTGTTGGCACACAGCTCAGTTTGTCCAAACCTTTCCTTAAAAAATTTCTCCAGTTGGACAGCACCCAAACCACTGATAGCCTTCTGCACTGAGGACACCTCTCTTTATCAGAGATTTACTCACTGAACACACATCTACCTCTTTGTAATTTTTACTCATTTGTTCTCATTAGATATTTTAGCATATTTTAACACACATACACAAAAAAACATTCTAAGATCTTCTAGCAAATGAGTAACCTTTATGCTCTACTTTTCTATAAGATCAAGTTTTATGTTACATATCAGACTTCAGTGTTTCGAGCTTTCATTTGTCCCTTAAAAACCTATCAGACAGATATAAGTACATTTTCCTATAGCTGGGAATCAGTACTGAGGTACATTGTTAATATTTCTTCTGGGTTTGTTTCTATTACCTGTAGCTACTTTTTGTTTTCTAGTATTAAATATGTGACTACCTAGTCATCATCATAAAAGTCAAATGGCAGCCTTCGGCTCAAAATAATGCCCTGGAACCATCTCAGCCGTTAACCTCTGTAGAAGGTAGTATAACGACCCCCAAAGATGTTCATGTCTTAATCCTCAGATCCTGTGACTGTGACCTTACATGGCAAAAGGGACTTTGCAAATGGGATTAAGTTATGGATCTTAGACAGAAATGTAATCACAAGGGGTCTTATAAAAAGGGAGGCAGGAGAGTCAGAGTCAAAGAAGAGGTCAATAGAATCAGAGGTTAGAGAGAGAAAGACAGACTGGAGGCTACCTTGCTGGCTTTGAAGATGAAGAAAGGGCTCACAGGTCAAGGAATAGAGGCTGCCTCTAGACAGTGAAAAGACAAGGGACCAGATTTCCCTCTAAAGCATCCAGAGGCGACAGGCAACTCAGCCCTGCTGATACCTTGATTGTGGCCCATAAGACCCACTTTGGACTTCCCACCTCTAGAACTGTAAGATAATAAATTCATGGGCTATTTTTAAGGTCACTTATATCTAATGCAATTATTGATATGACTGGACATAGGTTTATAATGTTATTATGATTTTGTTTTTCTCTGATTTTTGTTCTTCTTTGTCCTCTTTCCTGCCTTCCTTTGACTTATTTGAATACCACCAGTATTCAATTTGTCTATTGGCTCTTTATGCCACATGTACAGAGAAAGTAATGTCCTATATTAAAGCATTACAGGATTATAAAATACATACCAAATTTTCTATATTCTACTTAATTAATATTAATTAATATTTCCCCCAACAATATGACACTTGACTCTCCCCTTTTTGTTAGAATCATCATGTATATTACATTCTCATACACTAAAAATCCCAATTTCATACACTAAAAACCATAAATCATTCTACATTTGCTTTCAACAACATACATATTTTAAAGATCTTAAGAGGTAAAAACAATAGTCTCTTTAGCCAGATATTCACCATTTTAGTTGTTCTTCCTGAATTCTTCATGTTCCAATTTTCCCTCTGGTATCAGTATCGTTCACTCTGAAAACCTTCCCTTAGCATTTTTTTTTTCTTAAAGCCGATCTACTAGGGATACATTCTAAATTTGTGGCTTTTGAAGCCACTAAGTCTGTGGTAATTTGTTACAGCAGCCACAGAAAACTAATATAAGCTCTCATTCAGAACAATTTACCTCAACAGACACAAATAAAATGAATACGCAATTGCCGCACAGATTATGAAGAACATGAGAAGGGGGGTGGCCATTATTTTCTCAGTTCATCAAGTGAGGTGGATATTTAAAAAGGGAGGCAGGGGTTGGGATTCACTTTATAAATATGGAAAAGGCCTTGAGGCAGGAGTGCGGTCATCCCATTCGAGGAACTGCAAGAAGGCAGATGGGTGGCAGGAAGCCAGGAGGGCCAGTGGTTGCCATGAGACCAAGAAGACTGGCAGAGCCCCCGTCATGGGCAGTTTACAAGCCTTGCTGAGAAGCCGGAATTTTAGAATGCTTCTAGGGCTCATTGTCTTCTGGATTTAGTTTTTCACAAGATAAGATTTCCAGAATGGCCCTCCCCTAGCTCTGGCACAGGGCTCTGGCTCCGGGTCTGGCCCCAGCTCTGCACATTTTCCTTGTCAGCTGCAGCCCTGTGTGGGTGCCCTGAAGCACAACGTGGGGGTCGTGCAGTTGGGCAGGAATGGGGCCCGTCATTAGAGTCCTAATCACGGAACACACTGACACTGTGGGTGGCTTGCCATTGATTGGAAGAAAATATCTTCATCATTTGGACACCTGAACAGATGAGTAAAAATAGAATCTCCAGGATTTTTTAAAAATAACACACACACAGAGCAGATCCAAATCTCTCCTGAGACTATAACCACTTGAGAAAAAAAAGAGGAAGAAAATGGAGAACAAACACTGATAGAAAACTAGGGAAGAGGATCGTAATTCCACAGACCCTAGGTTGCTGCTGGGGGTCAGGGGAGGGAGTGGGAGCACTGGAGGAGGAAGCAGCCTAGGTAGACATCTTGTTCTGCTGCCTTAAATGTGGAACGAGCCATTTCCAGGAATCCCAGGGTGTGGTGCCCAGAGACACACTATGGTTTGGAGACCTAGTACTTCTCCCTTAATCTACTTCCTTACACACGTGTGTGCAAACATCCACACACAGTTTCTTTCTTTCCACTCTGGTCTTTGGCAAGGACTCCCATTGTGGATAAGAGACCATTTGTGTTGGACACTCAAGATCTAATTACAGAAAGAAATGAGCCCACCAGGCAGAGGGCCAAGGCAGGAACAACCTTACCTCAGCACTCGAATCATCCATTTTACATAAGAGAACACATAGTATTCCCACCTCCACCACCATCACCACTCCTTCCAGAAATTGCTTTGGCATCCACAGGAAGGGAAGAACCTTATCTCAATACAAGCATGTATGTGAATACAAATAAGCAACTTTAAAAAGATATTACTTTTTTTTTTAAAGATTTTATTTATTTATTTGACAGAGAGAGAGATAGCAAGAGCAGGAACACAAGCGGGGGAATGGGAGAGGGGAATGGGAGGGGGAATGGGAAGAGAGCTTCTTGCCGAGCAGGGAGCCCAATGTGGGACTCGATCCCAGGACCCTGGGATCATGACCTGAGCCGAAGGCAGATGCTTAACGACTGAGCCACCCAGGCGCCCAAGATATTACTTTTTTAAAAAAGATTTATTTATGGGGGAGAGAGAGAGAGAGAGTGAGTGGAGGGAGGGGCAGAGGGAAAGAGAATCTCAAGCAGACTCTCTGCTGAGCCAGGAGCTTGATGCAGGGCTCGATCTCATGACCCTGAGATCATGACCTGAACCAAAATCAAGAGACGGATGCTTGACCAACTGAGCCACCCAGGCACCCTAAAAAGATATAACTTTTTTTTATAACAGTTATATTGAGATGAAATGTACATATACAGCTTGCCCATTTTAAATGTACAATACAGTGGTTTTCAGTACATTCACAGTTGTGCAACCACCACCGCAATCAATTTTAGAACATTTTTATTATCCCAAAACCCCATGCCTTTTAGCAGCCATGCCTCATTTCCCAATTCTTTCTCCACCCCTATACAACCCCAAATCTACCTTCTGTCTCTATGGATTTGTCTATTCTGCACATTTTTGTTTTTGTGGTCCTTTGTGACTGACTTCTTTCATTTAGCATGTTCTCAAGTTTAATCCAGGTTGTAGAATATATTAGTATGTCATTTCTTTTTATGGCTCAATATTACCCCATTGTTTGAACATACAACATTTTATTTATGCATTCATCAGTTTATAAACATTTGGACTGTTTTCATGTTTTGCTTGGCTATGAATAATGCTACTATGAACATTTGTGTATAGACTTATATATAGGCATATGTTTTCGTTTCTCCTGACTATATGCCTAGGAGTAGAATTGCTGGGTCATATGGTAACTTCATGTTTAACTTTTTGAGGAATCACCAAACTGTTTTCTAAAATGGTTGCACCATTTGACATTCCCCCAGGTGTGTATGAAGGTTCTCATTTCTACACATCCTGGCCAACACTTGATATTATCTATATTATTGATTATAGCCATCCTAGTAGGTGTGAAGTGGTATTTCATTGTCGTTTTGATTTGCATTGCCCTGATAACTAACCATATTGAGCAACTTTTCGTGTGCTTACTGGTCACTTGTATATCTTCTCTGGACCTTTATCCATTTTTAATTGGGTTATTTGTCTTTTTATTATTGAGTTATACAAGTTCTTTAAGTATTCTAGATACAAGTCTCTTAGCAGAGATGTGATATACAAAAGTTTTTATCCCATTCTATGAGTTGTCTTTTCATTTTCTTGATGGCATACTTAGAACTGCAAAACTTTTTAATTTTTATGAAGTCCAATTTATCTATATTTCCTTTGATACTATCTTTGTTACTGTAGCTCTGTAATAAGTTCTGAAACGAGAAAGTGAGTCCTCCAACTTTGTTCTTCTTCAAGATTGTTTTGTCTGTTCCAGATCCCTTGAATTTCCATAGGAATTTTAGGATCAGCTTGTCCATTTCTGCAAAGAAGCCATCTTGGATTTTGATAGATCAATTTGTGGAGTTTTGCCATCTTAACAATATTAAGTCTTCCAAACCATGGACATGGGATGTCTTTCCACTTATTTAGGTCTTCTTTAGTTTAACAATTTTGTAGTTTTGTGATTTCAGAATATAAGTTTTGCACTTCTTTTGTTAAATATAGTTCTGAGCATTTTATTCTTCTTAATGCCATTGTAAATAGATTTTTCTTAATTTAATTGTTGGTTTGCTCACTGCTACTATATAGAAATCTAACCAATTTGTGTATATTGATCTTCTATCCTGCAACCTCCCTGAATAAAAGGATACCACTTTTGAACTGGGATTAAAATATACAATTTTTTTAAAACAAGAAAAGTCACAATAAATGAGGTCAAATACATTTTAAAATAAATTTATATCTAAGTTTGAAAAAGAAGTGAAGTCATGTTCTTGTTCATAAAAACAAAGGGGAATAGTACACTGAAGGTCTGTAAAGAGGTATGATAGTTTATCACTGGAATAAAAACATTGCCAATGTTTTTGTTGAGATTTTAACTTTTAGATGATTTAACATAAAGTTCTCTTGGTTCTGAAGGGATTCATTTCCTTGCCACCTCAACACTTTACAACATAAGTCAAATTTCCAGACTTGTTTAGCATCCTAGGTTAGAGGCCACCTTACAATGGCATAGTTGCCACACAAATAACTTAACAAAAATGAGAGGGGCAAGATTTGGTGAACCTTCATGAACCACTGACCTTGCTTTCTTCTTTCTTGAAAACAAGTTATGCCATTCAGAAGGCATTCTGAATCTTTGCCCATATTCTCCCCAAGCTAACCTGACGCATATGCCGTAAGCACCAGCAAAGTCCCTCCTTGATGACTAGTCTAGAGCAACTGGATTGACCTAATGTTTCATACTTAAAATCTTGTAGCAAAAGTGAACCTTAATGACCACTGAAGCATCCTTTGCACCTTCAGACTGAGATGGTTATCAGGGAAGCTTGGGATACATAGATTCCATCCAGAAATCTCTTACACAGTGTTTAAACAAATAAGCAAACAACAGGAGCAACAAGGATAGGTGTGTTATAGTTAAATGAAGGTACACAGATGTGCATCTCCCACATAGGTGAGTAGTAGTTGAATCAATTAGTCCAAAAAAAGAAAAGATGTGAATTTATTGAATTTATAAGAATTTGAACAGCAAACAATCTGTTTTAAAATTTTGACTTTATTTAATGATATGTAATGGGCAAATATATTTTTAAAACTTTAAAATGTCCTTTGAAAATACACATATATCCTTTGCTCCACTCATGGACATCTATGCTGTAGATAGTCTTATCTAAGGGCACAAATATTCAAGGGCAAAAAACTGAAAGCTGCTTATATGTCCATTAATAGGATAATGTTTCAATAAACTATGAAATACTTTCATGGGATACTATGCAACCATTAAAAATAGTGATGGCCTCTAAATGAACAGACATAAAAAGTATATAAGATAATTTTTAAAAACATATAAATATATATATCACATATGCATGGCATCTGACACTTCTTAAAATCATATATTAAAAAATTAATATCTCTCCATAAAGATATTGATATATGGATATAAATTGGAAAAAAAATATATGAAAGGATCTTATGGTAAGACATCCCCCAAAGATGTCCATATTATAATCCCAGAACCTGTGAATATGTTGCTATACGGCAAGGGAGAATTTAGGTTATCAATCAGCTGACCTTAAAATAGGGTGATTATCCTGGATTACCTGGATAGGCTCAATGTCTATATGCGTAAGTGTCCTTAATAAATGAAAAAGGAGGGTCAGGATTAGAATCAGAGTGATGGAACCTGCAAAAGTCTCAACCTGCCATTGCTGGCTTGGAAGATGGAGGAGGGGGTGAATCAAAGAATGAAGCTGCCCGTAGAAGCTAGAAAAGGAACCAGATTCTCCAGTAGAGCCTCCAAAAAGAAACCACCCTACTGACAACTTGATCTTAGTCCAGTAAGATGTGTTTCATACCTCTGACCTCCACAACTATAAGATCACAAATTTGTATTGTTTTAATCCACTAAACTTGGACAAATTTGTTACAGCAGCAATAGGAAATGAATACAGATGCATCATAAAGAATAAGTTATCTTTAAAGGAGTAGAATTAAAGTGTGAAAGAGAAGATACTTTTGGGTTTTTACACTTTACAGTTATTTATCTTGTTTTTATATGAACATATATACCCTTTGTAATTTAAAAGATTTGCTTAAGCCCGTGGGGTTGCCCATGAGAGAAGAGTGACATACAACTCTAAAAAAGAAAGTGTGCACTCTCTCCTCTAAGTAATGTCCTATTAAGGATGTTGGAGAGAGAAGGGATAACTTCATTCCATTTGCATCAGAGCAGGCTTCCTGGTAGAAGTGGGATTTAAACTGGATCTTAAAGAATAGATAGAATATTGGGGCACCTGGGTGGCTCAGATGGTTAAGCCTCTGCCTTCGGCTCAGGTTGTGATCCCAGGGTCCTGGGATCGAGTCCCACATGCGGCTTCCTGCCCAGCAGAGAGCCTGCTTCTCCCTCTCCCTCTGCACCTCCCACTGCTCATGCTCTCTCTCTCTCTCTGTATCTCTCTGTCTCAAATGAATAAATAAAAAAATCTTAAAAAAAAAGAATAGAATATTGACAAGCAAAGACAGAGACATCAAAATGAAGGGATAGTGCGAACGAAGGATACACCAGGCACTTTGGAAGACCATCAGGTTTCATTCTCATGGTATACAGCAGAACAGTAGGACTTAAAGCCTGCAAGACGGTTTCAGTCTGATCCCAGAGGCTTGGATGAGCTCCAGTGCGTATGAGCTTCATTTGTGAGGTGATATAAACCAGTGACAGTGTTGGCATGGGGGGAAAGATTGATTGCATTACTTTTTAAGATGAATCCTTCAGTGTGGAGGGATAAAGGGAGACTGGACAGGAGAACCCCACCAGGGTCTAGGCCTTGAGATAAGGACAAAATGAGAGGGGGCAACGGCTAGATATTTGGGAGACACTGCGGAAGCCAGGTCTGGAGGGCTTAGTTACTCACCAGCTGTGGACTGGCAAGAGAAGGAAGTAAATAGAAAATGTGCACATGACAGCAGGTTGGAATATACTGAGTTTTTGATGCCAGGAGAGTCTCCTGCATAGATGCCATGTGGGAGGTGGGAGAAGGGTGACTTATACAGCTCTGGGACTGGGCGGGCCATGGCCGAAAACTGGACAGCACCCAGGTGCATCTCCACAGCAGGATTCACCTCTCTGCCACATCCTCGGCCCTTCTCTTGGCCCAAATGCTTCCCCTGCCTGCTATCCCAATGAATTTTTATCCCTAGGATAGTGGTCATTTGTTCTTCCCATACCTGTTTCTACTTAGCGTTTCTACTTCATGGATGGAGTGGCTCTGAAGTCTCGCACGCTGGAACATTCTGAAGGGTGCGAGTCTCTCTCCACGTGCGGCAGCTGTGCGCGGGTCTCTCCCTGAGCCTTCCAGCTAGAAATTCCCCAGCAGCCCTGAGCAGCCTGCACTCACAGCCCACACTATTTGGAAATCTGTTTTTATTCCTCACTTGATCCTTCCATTAGAAAGATCTTTTCTTCCCTACGTCTGCTAAAAAGAGAGGCATGACCTGCTTTTTATATGCCTCATAAAAGGTAATTAGCTCGGGCGCCTGGGTGGCTCAGTTGGTTAAGTGACTGCCTTCAGCTCAGGTCATGATCCTGGAGTCCTGGGATCGAGTCCCACATCGGGCTCCCTGCTCAGCGGGGGGTCTGCTTCTCCCTCTGACTCTCCCCCTCTCATGCTCTCTCTCTCTCAAATAAATAAATCTTTTAAAAAAAAAAAGTAATTAGTTCAAGACTCCAATATGCACAATTAAATATTTCTTTTATGGACATTATGTCTTTAATCTGAAAGCCTTCTCAAGTCTCACTGAAAACAGTGCTAAGTGAGCGACTGGTAAAAAGGAGAAATAAAAGAATGGACAGGGCAGACTGCTTCCTTTGGGAGGATTCACTCCATTTGAGTTCTGCAGACATGTGCACACCAACAGGGTCCCCCTGATCTCAGAAGAGGATCTCCCACCCCAAGACTCCTACATTAGATCTGAAGAACCTGTTTCTCATAAGCCTTTTCCTCTTAGTACTCAGAGGGAACAAGGGACCAATTATTATTAGCTTAATTGTGCTATTGTACCAAAAGAAGAATTATTTGATATCAAAATGCAAGACATTTTTCTGACCACATCTTGCTGACCCATTCAAACTTATCCCTGATTTGGAACACCTTTCAGAATTAAACATGCTTAGGGTCTACCCTCAGCCATCCTTGGAATGACATTTTCATCTCTTTACTTTTACAAAAGGAGAGAACCATACCAATATTGCTTTAAAAATTCCAAGTAAGAAGGCTGAGAGTTGCCTTCTTTCCCTTACTTTCAATATGAAATAAAAACCAACAGGACTCTAGGAAATGTAAAGTTTTATAACCTCCGCTAGCCTCTCTACTCAGCCTTGAATGCATATTCTCCATCATCTCCACTTCTATGAAATTATCCCCCTTTTTTTTTTGTCTTCAATATTTTCCCTTCAGTTTATTCTCTGGATGATCACTTTGGATCACAAGGGTTGATACTGAAATGGCCCCTCCTTGGTAAGGATACATTTCATCATAGAGTTCCTGGTCACTGTAGAATATTTCTGAATTTCCCTCTGAACATCCATGTATGCTCCTTTCCCCATTCTCTGCCAAAATACCCCAGCCACATTTATGAATGTGTATTTAAAGGGAAACTGAACTATCACTGAAATACAGGTTTTTAAAATGCATAGGACCTTACTAACTGTACTAAAGCTAATGTGTTTACCTTTTCAAAAAAATAAAAGAAAAAGAAAACTGAAGTATAATATATAGGGCCTTGAAGATGATTTTATGAGCACACATACAAAATTGTTTTTTCAAGGATCTCTTTGAATCAGTTTCTTGAAATGGCAACTGAGCAACTGCTACATCCCGGACTTCATCACCTTCAGGGTTAGAAAAATAATGTAATGTCCCCAAAGAAACATGCTGGCACTGGGGCAGAGGGGGTGAATAGGAAAAGCATTTTCACTTTTAGGTTATGATGGAGAGTCAGCATAGCCCCAAGAGTGGCCAAGGTCCCTAAGCAAAGAAGCCAAGAACTGGGTCGAGGTGAAAAGTGAATGTATGTGTTCCTCCCAGAGGTCAGTCTCTTGGATCTAGGTTGAGGCCACAAGAGCATGGTGAAATGACAAAACATGATAGGCTGCTGACTTCTTGAGGATTCATCTCATTTGAGTTCTACAAACACACACAAATATACCCTCCTGACCTTCTAGAGCTACTTCTCTTGGAGACAGAGAGCTCTAGATGATGATTATGAGACTGGTAAACTTTAAAAGCCAAAATTAATTTTTCCTTTAAAATTAGCCACATGTACTCTTCTAGCTTTCCAAAGATTTATATTCCTCCTCTGGAAGCAATTTTTTTTCTGAATGCAATTTTATATTCAGGGTGCAATCTATGTTTTGGAGGCTGATGATTCAGTGTAAGAATTACACACACTGTCCATTCCCCTCCCCCTCTCTTTTCTTTCTGCCTGATGGCTGGTCATTTTACTGCTCATTCAGTCATGTGCCAGCAGGCGAAATCAGACAAGTTGACAGGTATTGGTGAGGGCTGAGGTGTCTTGGCAAAATGTACAGTGAAGTGAGTACCAGTGCGGGATTGGAAGGACGCAGTTTCAAGCTGTGCCCCTACCACTTACCAGATCAGACAACAAATGGGATGGCTGCCCTGCATTTGGGTTTGAAAGTCACACTCATCCTTGATTGAAACCTCAGCTCTACTGCTTATTGTTGGTGTAACTGTGGGCAGGTGAATTAACTTGAACTCAAGTCAATTTATTGATCTAGACATTGGGAATGATAATGATACCTAACTTATAGCATTGTAAGAAAACAATTCACATAGAAAGCACCAAACACAGGGGCTGATATGTAAGAGGTAACTTGTTATCACAGTTGTATAGAATCAAATGCGTCCCTTAACCCTCTGTCTTCAGTGCCCTCATCTGTGAAATAATGCCTACTCCACAGAACTGTGAGAATTATCCTATTTGATAATATAAAAGTATTATGCACATAATAGCCAATAAAATACTAGTTATAGCAACTTCTAAAAAATTTGAGAAGAACAATAAGAAATCTCATATACTACTTTGGGAAGCTATTTAGCATTATGTACTACAGCTGAGCAAGCACTGTCAGAAAAGAAGTCCAACATCATCAAGGAGAGCAAGGAGTCGTAAGACCCCAAAGGAGACCCCTTGGGTGGCTCAGTTGATTAAGCATCTGCCTTTGGCTCAGGTCACGATCCCAGAGTCCTGGGATCGAGCCCCACGTTGGGCTCCCTGCTCAGGAGGGAGCCTGCTTCTCCCTCTCCCTCTGCTGCTCCCCCTGCTTGTGCTCTCTCGCTCTCTGTCAAATAAATAAATAAAATCTTAAAAAAAAAAAAAGGCCCCAAAAGAGACGCCTGGATAGACAAGCAGGGTGGCTTGCCACAACTCCATAGTTGCCAAAAAAGTGGGCTCTGCGATGTAATAAATCAGAGCAGGACAGTTTACTAGTCACAGCATAGCAAACACTAGGAACATCCCATGGTTGTGCTGGTTCCCCTGCTTCCCAAACCCGCTGGGCAACATGGTGTGCCTACATGGAAACCACTCACACGGTGGGTTGCACCACAGCCGAGGAACATGGGGCCCAGGGCTCAGCACCTTCTGTAGCAAGCAGCAAATCATCCAGTAGCACGATTGCTACACTGTGCTCGCCGTGACTGACACAGTTTCCACATGACCAGCTACAGGAACTGCTCAGCATCAGGTATGGATATGGCTTGAAGTTCAGCACACCAAGGAAGGACGTGCAGGATTCCTTAGGCCCCATGGCAGACTGTCTCTCCAAAATACACAGCTCATAAACCAGTATTACCATTCCTAGCTATATATACAATGGAAATGCATGCACATGTACACCAAAAGACACACAAAATATTCATAGCAGTATTATTTTTAACTGTCCCAAACTGAAACTGACTAAAATGTCCACCAACAATAGAATGGATAAATTCTAAAAAGTATATGCATACAATGGAATACTTATACCAGTTTGGAAACTACAGCTACACCAAACAACCAGGATGAATCTCATAAACATTATGTTGAGTGAAAGGAGCCAGACACAAAAGAATACATACTTTATGATTCCACTTACCTAACGTTAAATGCAAGCCAAACAAATCTATAGTGTTAGAAGCCAGGACAGCAGTGACCTTTAGGGGGAGGAGGTAGTGATTGGTGGGGAGGCTCTGGGATACTATTAATATGCTCTTTCTTGATTGAGAGTTGGCTTCATGGGTATATTCATTTTGTGACAATGCATTGAGCCGTAAACCTATAACTTAGGTACTATTTTGCATATACATTATATTTCAATAATAACAACAAAAATTTTTTTTTAAAGAAGTTAGACCAAGCAGAAAGAATGGAATGATCAGGCCCACCGCCACCATCGTGATGAGCCTTTCCTGCCAGCAACAAGAGAGAAAGCAGCCCTTATCGAGCCAGCCCTTCTAGCAAGATGAGTCGGCCTCCTTTCCATTCCATGGCTCCAGCCACCAGAAATGGAATTCCCTCAGACATCCCACATAGGGACTCTCCTAAAAAAGCATTAAAAAGGACATCATCAACATTCCATGACAGTTCAGATAATAATCATACCATAAATGACTTCTCCGAACTCTTGCTTCTAGAACTCTTGCTTCTAGAATCCCCAATTACCACAGGTGCTCCTATCACTGACCATTACATATTCTTCCTAATTACCTTGTCACTAGAAGGAAAGGGACAATGACAGACTCGAGCCATTGACCAGACCTTTATTAAGGCTTAAACAGGAGATCTGAGCTTCTTGTATGCTAGCACTCACCAAGAGGAAAATTCTGGCAAATGTGAAGAGTGTACGGATGCTACCAAAACCCAGAATTTGGCAATTGCTGCAAAACGTTCTTCAGACAGCTGCTGAAAATTATTTCTAATAAGTAGGAGGATGGAGGTGGGATACCAGCTGCTGGGAGAGAGTGGGGGACGTAAGCAACCTAATTTTGGGATTGGAGACTAGGCAAAGAAATTTTATTTCCCAGCTTGGAGTCCCAATAACAAATACACACACACACACACACACACACAAACACATTATTTCTGTTACTTTTGGCAATTTATAACTTGGCAGTTTATAACATCTAACATCTGACTGTCAGGCTGCACAGAGTCTGAATCTACTTCCCTCTCTCATCTGCTTAAGTTAATGTAGCATCAGTCTTTGGGGCTTCCAAAACACAGTATATTTACTATTATGTAGCATATAAAATCAGTTTAAAATAAATAACATTTAGCAATCAATCAAAATTATTTAACTAGATTTTTATCAGTAGGGCAAGAAGTTATTCCAGAGACCTGTGTAGTTAGTTACACCAGAATTTGGTCCACCAGTTCTCACCTTCATCTCCAGAAGGTCAATAATCATCTTATCGAAATGCAAACAGGAAAGCTGGAATCATCAATTCACACTGATGATATAGAATTGTACTAGAAACCCAGTTTAATAATTTCTCATAGAAATCTTTATCCAAGTATTTATCATTCAGTATTTTTATTGTCCATTTACTTGTCTGTTCCCTCTGAGGACTACAGGCTTCCTAACACCAAAGATTTCTTAATATATCATAAGCTCCAGCATAGTTTCTAGCACACAGCTGGTAGTCAACACATTCCGCTGAATGAACAAATATGGGTGCGTGGCTAGGGAGAACGTAAGTGCTGATTGATTCAGCTCAGCCCACGTGACCAAGGTTTGCCCACCACCTAGTTTTGATCATCGCTACTGTCCACCGAGGTTTGGAACACAATGATCCCCATTTTTCCCAGACTTTCTCATCCTTTCTACATTTTAAAAAATAGACTTTACTTCCTTAGAGCAGTTTTGGACTCAGCAAAATTGGGTAGAAAGTAGAGAGTCTCCATCAACCCCTGCCCCCTCCACACACATGCACAGCCTCTCCCATTTTTTTTTTTTTGACATCCTGTTCCACAGTAGTACATTTGTTATAATCAGTGAACCTACACCAATACATCATTATCACCCAAAGTCCATGGTTCACGTCAGGGGTCACCCTTTGTGTTGTACATTCTATGGGCTTTGAAAAATGTATAATAATCCACCATTGTAGTACCCCTACCTTAAACATTTTCTGTGCTCTGCCCTACTCATCCTTCCCTGCAACCCAACCCCTGGAAACTTGATATTTTTTATTGTCTCCATAGTTTTGCCTTCTCCAAATGTCATATGGCTGGAATCAAATAGTATGTAGCCTTTTCAGATTGGCTTCTTTCACTTTTCATGGCTTGATAAGTACTTATTTCTACTAGTTCTCATTCTTTCTGGGGAGGAACCTACAAATTCATTGTCTCAATCCTGATTGCAACTAAAATTGTCTGGGCAGATTTTAAAGACACAGATGCCCAGGTACATGCCAAAGACTTATTTAATCAGTCTGGGGTGGGTCCAGGCATCAGTATAATGTAATATCTCCCCAAGAGATGCTCCCCAAGTGATATGACCAGAGTTGAGGACCACTGCCATAGTTGGTGCATTTGTTCTAAACACCCCAGAGTTGATGAGTGTCTCTAATAAAGGAGGCTGTGGCTCTTTCCACCACATGTCCCACAAATAATACCTTATTTTAAAATAATCACCAAAGTTATTATCTCACATCCTCTCTAGCACTGCCTAATTTTTTTTCACCTCTGCCAGCTTGTAGTGTCATTAAGAGTGTAGATGACTTGGGGCACTCAGTCGGTTGAGTGTCCAACTCTTGATTTTGGCTCAGGCCATGATCTTGGGGTCATGAGATTGAGCCCCACGTCAGGTTCTGTGCTCAGTAGAGAGATTCTCTCCCCTCTGCCCCTTCCCCTGCTCTCTCGCTCTCTCTCTCAAATAAATAAATCTTTAAAAAAAAAAAAGAGTATAGGGGCTCCCGGGTGGCTCAGTCAGTTAAGCATCTGCCTTCGGCTCAGGTCATGGTCCCAGGGTCCTGGGATCGAGTGCCAAGTCAGGCTCCCTGCTCACTCTCCCACTCCCCCCTCCCCCCACCCCGCCCCGCCACTTAGAAACAAGAGAACAAGGCAAAGGGGAAGAACTGTCACCTGGCATCTGAGGTGGGACCCTAGAAATCTACAGGGAGGTACCAAAGATTAGAGGCTTGATACAGCAGCTTCCTCCAGAACCTGGGCCCTGACAGGCAGGAAGTTGTCCTCCATTGCCTTTTCAAAAGCTAGAGCAGTTCAAGCCAGCCTGCATAACGCCATTCTCTACTTGGAATAGATTCTTAGCATTTCAAGGTGACTTCATGAACTTGATAAGGTTTTCTCATTGTATGTATCATTTGACAGGAAAATACTCATTCCTGATAGAAAGATTTAGAGAAATTGAATGCTTTGAGAATTCTAAGCCTGTGTTAAAAAACAACTAATGCTTCTGCAATTCTAACTCAAAATTTGAGGACAAACAGACAAACTAAATGGACAGGTAATTTTTATCCTAAGAGATGAATCATAAAATGCCTCCACAAGAGGTCTCTCTCTCTCCACCTCTCTATGTCCCTCCCTCCCTTCCTCCCCCTCCTTTCCAGCATTTGTAATTACTATATATACATTTATGAAGAAACTTAGAGTTGCATTAATCTTGACAAATTCATAGAGCAAGGACAGCAGCTTCTTTTTATAAAACTCTTCTAGATAAATCTATTTTTATGGATATTTTATATGCAATCCAAAGATGTTGCACTTTTTTGCTTATTGAGATAGTCCATATTTTTCAGCTTTTTGATTTAGCATTTTGAGATAGCAATCCACTGTCCTCCTTTATGGCATGTGGCATATGCCCAGTCCTTCATATGGCCATGTCCACAACTTCATGGAGAAACTTTAGTCCTGATCCACATCAATTTGCGGTTGACCTGAGTGGAAAGTTTCACTATTTTATCACACGGCTTGGGTCCACAATACCTAATCAGATAATGCCATGTTATATTAGGAGATCTACAAAGCCACTCATTGCAAGAGTTTACATAGAAAAATATCTGTGAATAAGCTTCTCTGCCAAAAACTCACCTTTGACTGAACCTCATTCTTCACACACACTTTTTTTTTTAAGATTTTTTTTTAAAGATTTTTTTTTTATTTATTCATTTGAGACAGAGAGATACAAAGAAAGAGAGAGCATGAGCAGGGGGAGGTGCAAAGGCAGAGAGAGAAGCAGGCTCTCCGCTGAGCAGGGAGCCTCATGTGGGATCACGACCTGAGCCGAAGGCAGAGGCTTAACCATCTGACCCACCCAGGCGCCCCCCACACACACTTCTAATTCACATTCATTTCATCAATCTTCGTCATAAAAATATTTCTAACTCAACATTAAAACAGTCATTACAAAAGATCTTAATTAATAGCTAAATGCCATCATCATTACAGATATTTTTTCATGGTACCATAACATTCCTGTGTTGAATATGAGCATTAAAAATGTTACTTATGGGGGCGCCTGGGTGGCTCAGTCGTTAAGTGTCTGCCTTCAGCTCAGGTCATGATCCCAGGGTCCTGGGACCGAGCCCCTCATCGGGCTCTCTGCTCAGCGGGAAGCCTGCTTCTCCCTCTCCCACTCCCCCTGCTTGTGTTCCTTCTCTCACTGTGTCTCTCTCTGTCAAATAAATAAATAAAATCTTTAAAAAAAAATGTTACTTATGCATGGCTGTACCACCAGTTTCTCTAAGCTTCAGAACAGGACACAGGGGACCTTCTTTTCATCATTACCTGCAAGGACTCTGAAAATGTGGGCACTGGTGCTCCACACCACAGACTGCTGAGGTGTATGGGCTGATGGTAAGCAGCTGTGTGGGCCCCCCTACCCCACCGGAACCAGGCCTCCCAAGTGAGGGGCCTAGCAGAGGCAGCCTGCCAGGAAAACTGGCAAGTGAGGATTTGAATAGTTCTGGAAGATCCCAATCTACTATTTAGAAACTTCTGGACAGATAATCTCTCAAGTCTCCAGGGCTAACATGCTATGATTTGAATAAAGTATGTGTCAAAATACTGCTAAAGTTTACTCTTTTAAGCATGCCAGCATTTACATCATCAATTTTCTTAGCATAGAATAAACCAACAAGCCTGAGTTCCAGTCCACAAATTCTGAAATCCTTAAGCTTAATAGCACTTTGATTTAGGAAGTCATTAGTCCCCAGAACTGATAATTCTCTGGGAATATGTGAAATAAAGTGATATATGATTTTACGTATGGAATAGGGTCATCAGAACAGCGTAATCAAAGATGTTCTACCTACACCCTTTTCCTGATGGCAATAGAGTATTAACTACTTTAGCTAATTAGGAAAACATTTTGATCTCAGACAATAGTTTGTGCATAATGGGTACTCAGTAAATATTTATCTACTATTACTATTGTCAAGGATATTTAGGCACCTCCCATATGCAAACACAGTTTTATCCTTGGTGAAGGAAGGAAACAAAACAATTAGAAGATAAGGTCTCTGAGAATATTAGTTTATTAACAAGGGTTCTTATATTCTGGGAACCGACAGAGTTCATGTGCCTATTAGGGTGCTCTCTTGGATTCCTAGCCCCAGTTCCGATGCATGACGAGGAGGTTTCGCCACACCAGCAAGCGATTCTCTGAACATCAGCAGGGTGTCCTGCCATTCCACTCAACTCTGACACTATCTACTCAGTCATAGCATCAGATCCCACAGGGTAAGGGATCAGTCCTGCAAGACTCCCCCCACCTACCCTCGCACCCAATTCAGACCCCGGGCACAAGTCCAGGTTTTCACCTGTGCTTCTGATGAACTGACTATAGATTAGAGGTTCCAATGACCTCTTCCTTCCTTGGGTTCGATTAATTTGCTGGAGAGGTTCATAGGACTCAGAGAAACATTTCTCAGTACTTACGGGATTACTGGTTTGTGATAAAAGAGTATAACTCAGGAAGAACCAGATGGAGGAGATGCATAGGGCAAAGTATGTAGAAATGGGCAGAGCTTCCATTCCTTTTCCAGGTACACCACTGTCCCCACACCTCATTGACCCAGAGGTTCTCCAAACCGTCCTTTGGGGTTTTCACGGAGGCTTCAATATACAGGCATGGTTGATTAAATCACTGGCCATTAGGGATGATTCAACCTCCAGCCCCTCTCTCCTCCCAGGACATCAGGAGGTGGGACTGAAAGTTCCAACCCTCTAATCACAAGGTTGGTTGCCCTGGCAACCAGCCCCCAACCACAGGTAGGGTCCAAGAGTCATCTCATTAAAATAGTAAATGACACCTTTGTTGCTCTTGTCACTTAGGAAATTCCAAGAGTTTTAAAAGCTCTGCCAGCAATGGTGATGATGACCAAATATATATCTATTATAAATCACAATTTCACAAGTTCCTCATTACCAGTGAGTAAGTCAAGCACTGGGAATGAAGCCCCCTGAGATACTGTTTTGCGTTTTTTTTTTTTTCCAGCTCCCATGAGTTTTATATTCAAACTTTCAAACCTCCCTTATATAATATGTATCATCATTGTGCTCTTTTACATAAAAAAGTTCTATGGAATTCTGCTTTCAGCTTAATTTTAAAGCAGGAGTAATAATGTTGTCTTTCTTTAAATGGGAGAGGCGTAAGTTCATTTTTGGGAGGAACACCCAAGTAAGGACTAGGAGCCTAATTCAACATAAGGAATGAATAGGGGAAGCCCTCTGCCACTTGATACTGGAGTTAGAGAGGGCTCCCAGTTATTCTTTTCAAACCTTAATGCACATAAGAATCACCTGGAAATTCTGTTAAAATGCAAATGCTCATTCAGTAGGCACAAGTGAGACCAGTGAGTCCACATTTCTAACAAGCTCCCAGATGATGCCCTTGCTGCCGGTCCTAGGACCAAATTTTTTAGTAGCTTGCTTTTAGAAATACCCTGAGAGCCTAAATTAATTGTTCTGGGGTGGGGCTCAGAGATAGAGGAGGGCTGAAATTTAAAATAAAATTCCCAAAATGATCACATGAATGTGTAGTTCGGGAGGGGGGTGGGAAGCTTCTGTTTCTAAATATACTTAAAGACAATAGGAAGATAGGCCAAAAAAAAAAGTTTATTAACTGTTTTTACCATTAGAGCCTATGGCTGTTCTAAAATAATCAGATCTTGCAATATATTCACAATTCTATCTGATTTCAAATTTATTCTTGTTTTTTCCCTAACGAGCTTTACCACGTTCAGCTTAAATCCTAAAAAATGCTAATCAGAAGGAAGGAATGTTCTTTTAGCATTAGGTATTTATCTTGTACATAAAAGCAGACAGGGGCCACCTGCAGTTTCAGAAAGAGCCCAGGGGGAGGCTATTAATAGAGGTCAATTCTGGTTAGCTCCGCCCAACTAGCTAGCCCACTGAGCTCTTCTGAACCTCCATTCCTCATGTGTACAATGACAGCCTTAGAAAGGATGACCACATCCATGCAGACCTGACACCCTTTGGTTCTTTGATTCTTTGATTAAGTCACCAATGGCAAACAACAACTTGATCTGTGCGAATTATCTTGTCCTTGAAGGTACCTTTCCTGCAGACTTGCATCATGCCTGTGCTACAAGAGATGCACGAAATCCTGGCCAGAGCGAGCCTCTGTTCATTCCTCAGTGTCGACCGCCCCCTGCAGGCGCCCCCCGGGACTGACTCTTCTCGCGGTCAGGGCTCGCATCCCTAGAAACACAGACTCGCTCTTTCCTTCATTTAGACCATTGGGCACAGGAAAGACTAGGACAGAGCATAAGTGCCTTTTTCATTAGAGAAAAGACAAAGACCAATTAATAAAGACCCAAAGAAGAGGAAGGGCACTCAGGGGTTAGAAGAGGGAAGGAAATGAGGCGAGTCTGAGCTGTCTGGGCAGCGGCCTCTGAAAGGGGAGCTTTGTTTTTGTCTAATCCCCTAGCTCCCTTCTTCCTGTTTCATACACATTACTTATCAGAATCTTGGGATTTTTCACAGCATAATATGTATATTCTATTACATTGCTACCATAATACATTTTGACCAGAAAGCTTTTATCCCTTTTTACGTGTAAGTGAATGTTCAGTGCTTCTCTATGGCAAAGTAAAACCATCCCTGATAGGGATAATATTATGTTTCCATTCCCTTTCATTCAAAGCATAAGAAATTACTATGATTTACCACAGTGCAAGGGTAATAAAAGTGGGTAGAAGTCATCTTTTCAACATCTAAGCATGTATCTAGAAAAGCTTCTGACTGCCAACAGTCCTAATTATTACTTTGTACCTAATCGATTTAATCAGAGTACATGTGGTCATTTCAATACTATTTGATTCTGGTGATAATGGAGGTAGGGCACATTTCCATTTTGCTCACGAATGCTTTAAAATATGTGTCTGCCTTATATCGTGGACGATTGTACTTTCTGCTCAGAATTCTGTGAAGTTAATGATTCTTCCCATTTCCTGGAAAACCTTTTTTCCTTTCTGTTTGGATGAATGAGTAGTTATTTTCCCTAGATCTAAGTTTTAGAAGTGGCACATTTCTACATCTAAGGCTGAGTAACACATAGTCAATGAATGTACATTCATGTGTGTTTCATGGCACATCAACGTTGTATCTTAAATGCCTTTTCCTATGGTCATCTCCAGGCTTTTTATGCCTTAATTAAGGCATCAGGATGGCTATATGGAACTGTAGTAGCCAGTGATGTGTTGGAAAGGCAGGGGGCAATATTCAGAAGAGGAGTCTAGTTATTATAAACTACCTGCGCTTCCCAGAGAAGCAGAAAACAAGAATGCTGCATTCAGGGGATGCCTGGGTGGCTCAGTCGGTTAAGTATCTGCCTTTGGCTCAGGTCATGATCTCAGGGTCCTGGGATTGAGCCCCACATCGGGCTCCCTGTTCAGCTGGGAACCTGCTTCTACCTCTCCCTCTGCTGCTCCCCCTGCTTGTGCTCTCTCACTCTCTGTCAAATAAATGAATAAAATCTTTTTAAAAAAAAAGAATGCTGCATTCAGAGAATAACATGAGTCCCACTACCTCCCTTGGCTCCTGCCTGCCTTCCTTCCTCTCTAGTGACAATAGTGCTGACCCAGAGGGCAGGGAAATGGAATATCCCGGGGCTCCAAACACAGTGACACCTACCCAGGTCCTTGAGCCATGGGTACGTTCTCAAAGTGTACTTTTTTTTTTTTTTGCTCAGTGCCACAAACAGACCCTGGTTCATTGTGACAGAAGTTTTAAAATTTGGAGGTTAAATCGACTCTGCTTGCCCTTAGGTATGAACTCAGTTCCAAACATCTAGCTTTGGACCAGGTGAGGACCACATTATTTAGTTTCTTTGTACTCAGTTTCTTTCTAACCCATTCATTGTCTGAGGATGGAATTATTTTTTATTAAATTTTTATTTTGATATAATTGTAGATTCACATGTAGTTGTAAAAAGAATGCAGAGAGATCTCATATACCTTTTACCCAGTCTCCTCCCAATGGTAACATCTTACAAAACTATAGTATCACAAGCAAGATACTGACACAGCCAAGATACAAAAGCTTTCCATCACCACAAATAGCCCTCAATGTTGCCTTTTTATAGCTATGCTCACTTCCCTTCCACCCCCACTTCTTTCTTTACCACTGGCAACCACTAATCTCTTCTTCATCTCTATGAATTTGTCATTTCAAGAACATTCTATAAGTAGAATCTTATAGTATGTAACCTTTTGGAAATTACTTTTTTCACTTAGTATAGTTCTCCAGAGATCCTTCCAGACTGTTGCTGAGTAGTGTTCCGGGCATGGATGTACCACAGTTTATTTCACCTTTTACCCATTGACAGACAACTGGATTGTTTCCAGTTGGAGACTATGATGAATAAAGCTGCTATAATGTTCCTATATAGGCTTTTGGGGTGAACACAGACTTAATTTCTCAAAGATAAATTCCCAGGAATACTGTTGCTAGGTCATAGAGCAGTGCATTTCATTTTTTAAGAGACAGTCACACTTTTTAGAGTGACTGCACCATTTTACATTCTCACCAGCAATGTATGAGGGATTCTGTTTCTCTAAATCCTAACAACATTTGCTGTCATTGGGGCGCCTGGATGGCTCAGTCGTTAAGCATCTGTCTTCAGCTCGGGTCATGATCCCAGGGTCCTGGGATCGAGCCCTGCATCGGGCTCCCTGCTTGGCAGGAAGCCTGCTTCTCCCTCTCCCTCTGCCCCTGCTTCTGTTCCCTCTCGCTGTGTCTCTCTCTGTCAAATAAATAAATAAAATCTTTAAAAAAAAAAATTTGCTGTCATTATGTTTTTAGTTTAGCCATTCTGAGAGGTATGTAGTGCTACCTCATTGTGGATTTTATTTGCATTTCCCTAATGGTTAATGATGTTCATCGTCTTTTCGTGTGCTTATTTGTCAAATGTCTGTCTCTTCAGGCCTTTTGCCCATTTTCTAATTAGATTTTTCTCCTGTTGGATTTTGAGAGTATTTTGTTTATAGCAGCTACAAGTCCTTCATCAGATATGTGATTTTTAAGATCTTCTCATCTCTAGCTTGTCTTTTCATCTTCTTCATAGAGTCAAAGAGCCAACGCTTTTAATTTTGATTACATCCAATTTATCAGCTTTTCCTTTTATGCGTCATTCTTTTAGTGTCAAATCTAAGAACACTTTGCCAGGCTTAGGATCCCAAAGATTTTCTCTGTTTTTTCCATGTCTTATATTTAAGACTATGATCCATTTTGACTTAGTTTTTTTTTTTATTTTATTATGTTATGTTAATCACCATACATTACATCATTAGTTTTTGAGGTAGTGTTCCATGATTCATTGTTTGACTTAGTTTTTTATAAGGGATGAGACTTAGTTTTAAATTTTGTTTGTTTTTGTTTGGGGTTTTGCCTATAAAAGTCCGATTACTCCAGCACCATTTGTTGAAAAGACTATCTTTCCTCCATTAAATTGCTATTGCAATTGGCGATAATCACTTGGGCATATTTGTGTGGGTTTATTTCTAGGTTCCCCACTCTGTGCCATTGATCTACATATCTATTCCCTACCAGTACCACACAGTCTTGATTACTGAAGCTATACAGAAAGTCTTCAAATTGAGTAGAGTGAAAATAAATAAATAAATATTGAATAGAGTGAATCCTACTTTATTCCTCAAAATTATTTTAGGGGCACCTGGGTGACTCAGTCAGTTAAGCGCCCGACTCTTGACTTCAGCTCAGGTCATGATCTCGGGGTTGTGGGATTGAGTCCCATGTCTGGCTCGGTGCTCAACACAGAGTCTGCTTGTCCCTCTCCCTGCCCCTCCCCCACCCTCACCTCACCCCAAGTATGCACACACATTCTCTCTGTAAATAAAATCTTTAAAAATATTTTAGCTATTCTAGTTCCTCTGACTTTCCATGT
>NC_138381.1:48419127-48432258 GCF_054177405.1 Leptonychotes weddellii | reverse complement strand
TAAATAAATAAAATATAAAAAAAAAGAATTTACATTTTTACTACATTGAACATCTCCATTGATCTAATCTTCTTTGATTTTTTTTTAATCTTCTTTGATTTCTTTCATCAGCATTGCATCATTTTTAGCACACAAGTCTTGAGGATGCTTTGTTAGACTTACACCTAAGCATTGAATTTTTTAAACAGTTGTAAATGGTATTGTATTTCTAATTTTGGTGTCCATGTGTTCATTCTAGTATACAGAAATACAATTGATTTTTATATGTTGATCTTGTGTTCTGGTACTTGACTGAATTTACTTCTTAGTTCAGGAATTTTTTTTTTTTTTTTGTAGATTCCTTGGTATTTTCTATGTTGGCAATCATATCAACTGCAAATAGGACAGTTTTATTTTTTCTTTTCCAATTTGTATGCTTATTTCTTTATTACGCTGACTAGAACTTCCAGCACTATGCTAAATAAGAGTGAGATCGAACATCCTTCCCTTGTTCTAATCTTGGAAGAATTCAGTCTTTCACTATTAAGTATAATGTTAGCTATACACATTGTGTACTATTTCAATTCTTTTTAAATCGGTTGAGGTTCACTTTATGGCCCAGAATATGGTCTTTCTTTATATATTTTCCATGGGTACTTGGAAAGAATGTGTATTCTGCTGTTCTTGGGCAGAATGTTCTTTAAGTGTCTATTTGATTCTGTTGGTTGATATAGTTTTGAGATCTTCTAGATCCTCCTTGATTTTCTGTCTAGTTGCTCTAACAATTGTGGAGAAGTGGTTGTTGAAGTCTCCAACTGTAATTGTGGATTTTCTGCCTCTTTCAGTTCTATCAGTTTTTGTTTCATTTGTTTTGAGATATTTAAGATTCCTTTGTGTTCTTAATGAATTGGTTCTTTAGTTATTTTGTAATGTCCGCTCTGGGCATTTTTCTTTACCAATAACCTTTACTAATAAAATGTCTTTTTCTGATATTAATAGAGCCTGTTTTCATTGTCTGTTTACATGATACAATTTTTTCTGTCCTTTTATTTTCAACTTGTTTACATCATTATATTTGAAGTGAGTTTCTTGGAGACAGTAAATAGTTGGGTCATGTTTTTTAATACAGTCTGCAAATCTCTGTCTTTTAATTAATGCATTGAGACTATATATTTAATGTAATTATTATCTTAGGGTTTAAGTCTCCCATTAGATTTTTTGTTTTCTGTTTGTTATGTTTTTTTGTTTCTCTGGGGTTTTTTTCCTGCTTTCTTATGGGAAACTTGAATATTTTTCAGAATTCTATTTGGATTTATCTGTAGTGTTTTTGAGTATGTCTTTTTGGTATAGCTTTTTTAATGGTAGATTTAGGAATTATAATTTATCACAATTTAATGTTATCATTTTACCAGTTTCAATAAAATATAAAAATAAAGGAAGATAAATACCATATGATTTCACTCATATGTGGAATTTAAGAAACAAAAAGATGAACATATTGGGGTGGGGAGAGAAAGAAAAAAGAGGAAAACAAACCATAAGAGACTCAAACATAGAGAACAAACTGAGGGTTGATAGAGGAAGTTGGGTGGGGGATGGGCTAGAGGTGTGATAGGGATTAAGGAGGGCACTTGTGATGATGAGTACTGGATGTTGTATGTAAGTGATAAATCACTGAATTCTATTCCTGAAACCAATATTGCACCATACGTTAACTAACTAGAATTTAAATAAAAATTTGAAAAGAAAAAATAAAATAAAACAAAAGTGTTCTTAGACTCATAAATACAGAGAACAAACTGGTGGTTGCAGAGGGGTGGAGGTGGGGGTTGAGGGGATGGGCAAAATAGAAGTGAAGCAGATTAAGAGGAACAAATCTCCAATTATAAAATAAATAAGCCGTGGGGATGAGAAGTAAAGCATAGGAAATAGTCATTAATATTGCAATAACATTGTATGGTAGCAGATGGTAACTAATTGTGGTGAGCATTGTATAACGTATAGAATTGTTGAATCACTACGTTAAACACCTGAGACCAATACAACATTGTCAACTTTTTGGTTCTGGGTTGGGCTTATGTAGTTGGCCATATTTTTTATGTATACCAAAACCAGGTAACTGCTACAAATAAGAAAACTTGGAAAGCCATGAAAATTTAGTTTCCATCTGAAGGAACTCAGATATAATTGTAGAACCACTACTGGTAATATTTTAGGAACCATGGAAAAAGTACCAGGAAAAAAGTAAGTATTATCTCAGTTTTCAAAAGAGAAGATTCCAAAAGTTGCAAATAGTTAATCTAATGTGAATCCTTGGAAAAATTCCAGAAGGAATTTTTAAACAGATGGTTTGTGATGATTTAGAAAATAAGAACTACCAAGATTTACTAACAAGGCAAATATAGAACTACCTCTATCTCCCTCTTTGAAATGGTTGAGACAGACACATCAGAGGAGTGTAATTGCATTTAGGATAGTATTTAAAACAGCAGATCACTATGGGCTTGCATTAAAGAATAAGGATCAGAAAAAAAATTAAAAATAAAAATAAACATTATAGAAATGTGGGCTGGGTGATTAGGGGAATGTCTGAAACAGCCTTAGAGCAAAAACTATATTATTGATGACTGAGTCAGCTTGGAAGATCACTGATTCGCCCAGTCCCAGTCAACAACTTGACAAGTAACTGGGTAAGAATGGCATCATTGCAGGGAAGGTACGAGATGATTAAGACTATAGAAGTCATACAGATCTAGCCTTTGTTTCTGACTTTACAAACTTGTCAGCCTCAGCTTCCTCATTTGTAAAATAGAGGTAATAATGCTTCATAACTACTATAATAATACAGAATATTGGTGTGATAGATAAGACATTGTAAATAAAGTACTTAAATGGATAGGACCTTGTAATACTCACTGATTTGGGGTATTGCTATGTTTGCTTCTGTTATCACATATGCTGGTGACACATAACTGGCAAGAACAGTTGATCGATTGCATGTATTTCATGGGATAATCTTTTATTTCAATTTGTCTTTTAAAGGGTTTTATTTATTTGAGAGAGAGCGAGAATGAGAGAGAGAACATGAGCAGGGGCAGGGGGAGAGAGAGAAGCAGACTCCCCGCTGAGCCAGGAGCCCGATGTGGGGCTCGATCCCAGGACCCTGGGATCAGGACCTGAGCCGAAGGCAGATGCTTAACCGACTGAGCCACTCAGGCATTCCCCTTTGATTTCATTTTAATAGGAACTAAAGTGTCAAAAATTGGAATGACTTAACATCATTTGATATGAAGATCTAAACGTTGTCCAAAGGGAGCTTACCAGAAGTTAGGAGTGTGCTTATAGGCCAAACAATCCAGAGCTTTCTCAGGCCATATCCCAGAAGGATTTTCTGTAAAATAGATGATAATAGCCATTCTGTATTCTGCACTTGTCAGCCCACATTTGGAAGTTTAAGTTTGGTTCTGGGTGCTTTGTTGTCAAAGAGAAAGTAACAAACTGGCCCGACTTTAGAGATGAGTCGTCAAGGTAGTGGACAGCCTGAAGTCTTGACACAAGAGGACGAGATAAAGGGGGCATGTCACCCGGAGAAGAGAAGGCTTAGCTGGGATAGATAGCTGTGTTCAAAACAACTGAGGACTATTGCATGGAAGAGATGTCTTTTTTGTGACCTTTTGGCAATCCAGTAGTGAGTGTAGACATGGAGCATTTGACAAAGGGGATTAAAAGAAAACCAACATTATAAGAATTATTTAAGAGTCTGTCTTTAGCTGCTTTTTGTTCTTCCCAAAGTGAAGTCAGAATATGAAGCACTTTGTGAAAAATCTATCAGAACTCTTTTACACAGGTTTTAACCGCTCCAATTTGTCAATGTCAACTTACGTCTGTGGAAGTACATCTGCTCTGCCCTGACACTTTTTAAATTGAAGGAAACACTGTATTCAGCTCAAAGCAGCGTTTAGGTCACTGTTCCCCCCGCCCCCCTCCACAGCATCACCGTCATGGGCTTTCTACTAAGGAGTACACTTGAATTGTCATCACAGCTTTCTTAGTGATGACATTTTTTCTTTCCTTACTGGTTCATAAACTGACATTATTGGCAACCGTCTTTCTGCAATCTCTAACTGCTTATGGAATTACTTTTTTGGATGTCTTAATTATTTCGATGCAATTTGTTCTCAGTAATGCTCTATCGAGTTTTAATTATATTACTGTTTTTGCAGTTACTAGAGCAGTAAAATTATACTCACATTTTTACTGTACTTTCCACCAAATAATAGAAGTATCATTTTTCTCTTTTCAACCATAGCAATAATAGTCCCTGAAATACTACTATATTATTTAGTGTGCTTAAAACTTACCCTAAATCGGGCGCCTGGGTGGCTCAGATGGTTAAATGTCTGCCTTTGGCTCAGGTCATGGTCCCAGGGTCCTGGGATCGAGCCCCGCATCGGGCTCCCTGCTCCTTGGGAGCCTGCTTCTCTCTCTCTCTCTCTCTCTCTGTCTCTCATGAATAAATAAATAAAATTTAAAAAAAAAACTTACCCTAAATGATAAATAGTATGTCTTTCCAAGAGAGAAAAAAGTGACAGTTTGTTTTTATTATGTTGGTCCCCAAATTTGTGGGGAGTTTAATTGCCAGGAAATAAAATAGGGAGATTAAGTACTTCTCTTAAAGAGAAATTTTTATTTCTGGGCATATCCTCCCAAGAATTAGAAGCAGAGATTCAAACAGATATTTGTACACCCATGTTCACAGTCACTTTATTCTCAATAGCAAAAAGTGGAAGCAACCCAAGTGTCTGTCAGTAGATGAGAGGATCAACAAAATGTAGTCTATACACACAATGGAATCTTATTCAGCCTTAGAGGAAGTTAGTTCTGCCATGTGCTGCACCATGGATAAACCTTGAAGACATTCTACTAAGTGAAATAAGCCAGGCAAGTACTATATAAGTTCACTTGTATGAGATACACCTACAGTGGTCAAACTCAGAGAGACATAGAGTAGAAGGGTGGTTGCCAGGGCCTGGGGATGAGACTGCTTAAGATCTTCTCTCAGAAAAATACCATATGATCTCACTGATGTGTAGACTCTAAACAAACAAAAACTGAGCTTATAAATACAGAGAACAGGTTGGTGGTTGTCAAAGGCGAGTGTTGGGTGTAGGAGAAATGGATGAAGGTGGTCCAAAGGTACAAGCTTCCAGTTAGAAAATGAAGAAGTACTGTAGATGTAATGTACAGCATGGAGACCATAGGTAACAATACTGTACTATATGTTTGAAAGTGTTAGGGGCGCCTGGGTGGCTCAGTCAGTTAAGAGTCTGCCTTTGGCTCAGGTCATGATCCCAGGATGCTGGGATCGAGCCCCGAGTTGAGTCCATTTCCCCGCTCAGTGGGGAGTCTGCTGCTCCCTCTGCCCCTCCCCCAGCTTATGCTGTCTCTCTGTCAAATAAATAAATAAAATCTTTAAAAAAAAAAGTCTTGAGAGTAAGTCTTAGAAGTTCTCACCACAAGAAAAAACTCTGTGTGGTGCTGGATGTTAACTAGATTTATTAGGGTGATATTTAGCAATACTCACAGTGAATCATTATGTCCTACATCTGACACTGTCAATCTTATATCTCAAAAAAAAAAAAGATCTATTTTCTTTGCAAATTTCAAGCACACAGCACACTATTATTAGCTATGATCACTATGCCGCACATCACATCCCTAGAGTTTATTCATCTGATGAAGTTATACTTTTAGTACTCTATTACAAAGTTAATCATTTTCACTTCAAGGACACTGGTTTCAAATTTTGCAGTCTGAGTATTATTGCATTTTTCTCTTCTTTGGCAACCTTACTGATACACTGGGCCAAGCTTGTGTACGTGGTTGCTCCGTGGCTAACGTAAGGGTGTCCTATCTTTGAGTGCACTTAAAGGGCATGATAATGAATGGGACTCGGCCAGGCCAAAATCTCAGTTCTGATAAGCCACAAAACATTAACTGAGCCTAAGCAATTTAGGGAGAAAAGTGGAAAGAGATAGATGTCATGTGAATAGGCCAACACAGAAAAATAATTAATCTAACATGAGAACTAATATTTCTGAATATGCACATGCCCTTTCTTCTTGGCAAATCACCTTCCTTTTGAGGTGAAGTGAAGTAATCAATACACTATTTCCTGGCATTTCTTTAGTGTTTCTACACCAGCAGCACATATCCATATTGTACATTTTATGTGGAGAGCTCTGGGCTCCACTAAGCGGACAAGGTAAGAGTTCATTTCCTTATATTTAGCGTATGATTAAAGTATGTATTGTTTTATCAGAAATGACTCACCAAAATAGAACTATTCAAACCTTTCTGAATGATTTTTCACTTAGAAATTTGGGAATTATGCCTTATTTCATAACAAGTGACCAGGGTGAATGACTGTTGCAATGATGCCTCATTTGCCCATCTCAGCCAGCAGACACTCATTTTTCAAAACACTGGACTTTCGCTTCTTCTTTTGAATATACACTATTTATGAAATAGTCACCCCCCCCCCATTGCTGCCCCCATAACTATTTGGCACAGCAGCATCATTTATGTTGGCAATATTGTTGCCCTAGGTCAGGTTGCAAAACAGCCAAAGAAACACATTTGTCATCTAATTCTCAAGTTCTAAGGGGACATGAACTTTAGGTTATAAATGCTTCTAGCTAAGTCTCTCTTTTCCTAGAAGAGATCTTTAGGGGGAAATGAATTCTTTGGTTCGTTGGTTCGTTGGGATTGGGGCCATGAGCATTTATAAAGTAACCCCATGTGAATCATCATAATAGCACATAACACATGGCAAATATTTACTTGAGCTGGCAGAGCAAATAGTTCATGTTTGATAGCTACTTGTAGGATCCATAGAGAACATTCATTTTTAGAACCATTTCCCTTTTGTAATAATGATGTAGGAGGTTTACTTTTGCTGTTAAATTCTAGATCTATTTTAATTTGGTCCCTTTCTCGGTGCAATTGCAAAGAGTAGCTGCTCGTCAAATTCCCACATTTTGGTATTATTGAGTCTATTTCTTTTGACTATTGTGTTTAAGTAATTCCATACAAACTTCAAGAATGAGTGCAATCTTATACACTGCAAAGAGGATATTGGGATTGTGGAGATTATCTTTACCATCTGCAGACGTGGACCTGCGTGTGCCCGGATCTGATGTGCAAATGGTGTTCATATTTATCAACATTTCTCTAATTTACTGAGCCTCTGTCCATTTTTTATTGAGTTATTTGCATTATTCTTTAATTTGCTAAGTCCACTTTAAATGTTATAGGCGTGAACCCTCTTCATTACATCGGGTGGTACTGCAAATATGTTTCCTACCCAGTGACTATTATTCTTTTTTTAAAAAAAGATTTTATTTATTTATTTGAGAGAGAGAATGAGATAGAGAGAGAGCATGGTGGGGGGGAGGGTCAGAGGGAGAAGCAGACTCCCTGCCCAGCAGGGAGCCCGATGAAGGACTCAATCCCAGGACTCCAGGATCATGACCTGAGCCGAAGGCAGTCGCTTAACCAACTGAGCCACCCAGGCGCCCCCAATGACTATTATTCTTAACTTTGCTTATGATGTCTTCTGTTGAACAAAAGTTTTAAATTTTTACGTAGTTCTACTTGTCAATCTTTTTCTTTTTTTTTTTTATGGCTTTTAATTTCAACATCCTCTTTCTAAAAACCTTTCTCCACCACTTTCTTTTCATTTCTTAGGCTTTCTTTTTTGTCCTCCATAAGGTTTTATAGTTTTTTCCATAAAATTCTGATAGCTTAAAAAAAGTTTTGGGACGCCTGGGTGGTTCAGTCATTAAGCGTCTGCCTTCGGCTCAGGTCATGATCCCAGGGTCCTGGGATCGAGCCCCGCATCGGGCTCCCTGCTTGACGGAGAGCCTGCTTCTCCCTCTCCCACTCCCCCTGCTTGTGTTCCCTCTCTCGCTGTCTCTCTGTGAAATAAATAAAATCTTTAAAAAATAAATAAATAAATAAAGTTTTTAGGTATAGACGTTAAGATTAAACGGGACGCCTGGCTGGCTCAGTCGGAGCATGTGACTCCTGATTTCGGGGTTGTATGTTTGAGCCCCACGTTGCACGTAAGGATTACTTAAAAATGAAATCTTAAAAAAAAAAAAAAAGATTATAGGGGTGCCTGGGTGGCTCAGTAGGTTAAGCGGCTGCCTTTGGCTCAGGTCATGATCCCAAGGTCCTGGGATGGAGCCCCACCTCATGCTACCCGCTCAGGGAGGAGTCTGCTTCTCCCTCTCCCTCTGTTCTTCCCTCCTCCCCGCCCACTTGTGCTCACTCATGTGCTCTCTCTCTCAAATAAATAAAAGGATTATAAAACACATTCTTCTATAACATACTAGACAACTTTAAATTTGTAAATATTTGATTTTTAATCTCTTAATCTATATGGATAGTAGGAATCCATTTTTTTCCATGTGGACACACAGCTCATCTAACACCATTACTAAGTAATTGATCTCTTCCCTGCTTATTTGAATTACCACCTTTGCAATATACTAAATTCAGATAGACACTCAGTTCTGTTTCTGGAGTCCTTACTTTATTCCACTGATCTGTCTATTCCTTCGCTATACCACACGGTTTTCCTCTTTGTAGTTATAAAGTATATTTGAGATCTGATAGGATATTTATCTCCTTTTTTATTTATTTTTATTTTCTGGCTGTTTTTAGACCCCCTCCTCTTAATCATCTTCCATATTTAATCTTCACGTGGGCTCTTAAATCCATCTGCTCAAGTTCCACGGCTACTTAACTCAGTCCTATCACTGGTTATTTAAATTATTGCTATATTGCAACCCCTTCACAGCCTTTCTTTCTCTCATTGTGCCAACCACAGTCTGCTCTCTGAACTCCCTCCATTAGGAAATTTGATTATTTTGAGGCCTCATATAATTTTTTAAATAGCTTTATTGAGCTATAATGTACATACCAAACAATTTAAAATGTGCAATTCAATGGTCTAGCATATTCAGATTTGTGCAACCATCACAATTTTAGAGTATTTTCACCACCCCAAAGAAAAAAGTCATATCTTTTAGATATCAACCCCCAACCTTGCCATCCTTTCCTCCTCCTAGACATTCCAGTCTAGGCAACCACTAATCTACTTTCTGTCTTTAGAGATTTTTTTTATTCTGGACACTTTATATAAGTAGAATCATATAATCTGTAACTGGCCTCTTCCACTTACCATGATGTTTACAAAATTCATCCATGTTGTGGCATATGTCAGTACTAAACTCTTCCTCATGGCCAACTAATATTCCACTGTATGGATAAACCACATTTTACCCATTCATCAGTTGACAGACATTTAATTTGCCCTACCTTTTGGCTCTTATGAATAATGCTGCTATGAACCTCATATAAACTTTAAAATGAGTTTGTTACACTCAAATAAAAAAAAATCTGTGAAAATTTTTATTACAATTGCATTAGGTTTGTAGAATAATTTAGGAAAATTTTAATTTTTTTTCTTACAATATTACTTCCATCAAGGAAAATTATCTTCCTTTACATTTATTTAGGCCTTACTTATTGCCTTCCATAAAGTTTTATAGCTTTCTTCATAAAATTCTATTGCATTTTTTTATAATTTGTACTCATTTTATAATGTTTTGCCATTTTGAATGGATTTTTTTAAATTTCTATTTGGTGGTGGCAGTGTATAGAAAAGCTATTAATTTTTGTGTTTTTTAATCCTGTATCTAGCTATCCTGTCGATCTCTCTTATGCATTCCAATAGTTTTTCAGATTTTTATCTTCCAGATAATTATATAATCTATGAATACACAAAGCTTATCTCTTACTTCACAATATTTATATTCCCTGTATCTTTTTATTTTCTAATTTCATTGGCTTTGATCTCCAGAATGATAAATAATAGCAAAGATACTGGGTATAGATCTTTCTTATCAACTTTAACTTTTACTGCAAGCAATGTTTCAGCAAAAATAAAAGAAATTTAACAATGAAAGAAAAATCACCCTGAATCCCATGTGAAAGTAAGCTCGAAAAATACTGAAAATAAATTGTTTGTATATGTATAGAAAGGCAGGAAGATGGGCACCTCAGTGGCTCAGTCACTTAAATGACTGCCTTCGGCTCGGGTCATGATCCCAGGGTCCTGGGATCGAGCCCCACATCGGGTTCCCTGCTCAGCGGCGGAGTCTGCTTCTCCCCTCCCGCACTCATGCTCTCTCACACACTCTCTCTCTCTCTTTCAAATAAATAAATAAATAAAATCTTTAAAAAAAAAAAAAAGAAATAAAGAAAAGAAAAGACAGGAAGGATATACACCAGACTGCTACAGGTAGTTCTTTTAAGGGTGCAGAATTCTGGAGCAGAAACAGGGGTGGAGAGGGAGACCCACTTTCTGTTTTATGCACTCCTGTATAGCTTGGCAATGAGCCTTTCCTACTTTGATAATTTTATAATGCATCTTGAAAAAATCCAAAGAGTATAAAGTGTGTAAAGACTTTCTTTACATATCAAGATTTAAAGATGTGTACATTGTTAATGGCTAAAATTTAAGGATTGTTCACTAAGTTCAGTCTCAACTAAATGACACAAAGATTAGATAGACAAGTAGATGATAGAAAGATTGGTAGAGATACTGATATAGTTCAGATGTATACCCACTGTCTGTTACTAGAAAGTCCAAAAACAAAAAGATGGCCACAGAAAGGAAGTGGGTAAAAGACAAAGCTTACAGACCAAACAGGACAGGATTCTGGGATGGGGTAATCAGAGCTATTATCTCCCTCCTCCCGATGCCTGGGAAAATGCGAATGGGGAAATTATTGCATGGGCTGAAGAGAATTTTAATTGCTCTCTGCTATCATCAGACCTTAATGATTTCCTGTCAAAAGTTTTTCCTTCTGAGACACCATGGGGGAGTCTAGTAATCATAGGAAGCCATCTATATTATTCATCCCAGTATTTAGGGTGCCACATCAAGGATAGTGCTCCCACATCTTAGTACTGCTTACATCTTAGAATATGACTAAATGTGCCCCTTCTCTTATTCCCTTTCAGGATTTCCAATGAACACTCCCCCAAACTCCAGATCCGGAGTCACAGTTACCTGAGGGCAGTAAGTGAAGTCTCCATCAACCGAAGCCTGGACAGTCTTGACCCTGCCGGCTTGCTCACATCACCAAAGTTCCGCTCTAGGAATGAGAGCTACATGCGAGCCATGAGCACCATCAGCCAGGTGAGCACCGTGGCTGTGGGCCATTACCTGCATAAGGGTTAGTGGACACGGGGCATGAAGTGAGGGGGTGGCCACTTGCAGAGTAAACCACTGATGGATCAGCCTGATCTACATGCTATGCATGTTCAGTGACAGCAAGCACCTGGTATCAGCAGTCTACCAGGGAAGGGGTCCTCTGCAGACGGATAAAGGACACTGGAGCGAGTCCTTTGAAATTCATCAGCAGTCAGTCAGTACCAGCACACTTGTCATTAGGAAGTTGATGGATGAGGTTATAAAGATGCTTGAAGGATAGAAGGACAGGGTAGACATCACTGGCAAAAACCACGGCAGTGTCTAATCATAAAAGTTCAAATATTGAGCAGGTCATTAAGACAGGGGCCCAGGTACAGGAAGTGACAGACAATCTACTTATCTCAACAGGGTCCCAGATGAATATTATATCTTGGTAATAAGACAAAAGCCACCTCTAAGAACCAGGGATTAAGACTCAATAAAGGCAACTTAATGCTATATCCAAAATAGCTGAGTCCTCCAGTTTCTCCCATTAAAGGTCTCAGAGTGTGGGAGAGGGCTAGGCTACCTAGGATCAGGGGCGGAGAGGACCTGGGACTCTTGGAGGACCTGACCCTGCAGCTTTTGGGGGGCTACCAAAGGAACCGAAGATACCCCAGGGTCTGGCTTCCTCTGGGAGCACAACAAGAAGGGTATTTTTTAAATAATGTGTAGGAACTCTGAATAAATTGCTATCACAAAAATAACTATTATACAATTAATTCAACTAGTATTTATTGAGCAGAACACTGGACCAGATTATACAAGTTATTCATCAATGAACAAAACAAAATCCATTCCCACTAAGAGTTTACAAGAGTACAAATAAGGGCGCCTGGGTGGCTCAGTCGTTAAGCATCTGCCTTCAGCCCTGGTCATGATCCCAGGGTCCTGGATCGAGCCCCGCATCGGGCTCCCTGCTCGGCGGAAGCCTGCTTCTCCCTCTCCCACTCCCCCTGCTTGTGTTCCCTCTCTCACTGTGTCTCTCTCTGTCAAATAAATAAATAAAATCTTTAAAAAAAAAAAAGTACAAATAAGATAAAAGTGCTATCATTATTATTTACTTGAACATCACAAGACACTCTGAGGTAGGCAGGGCAAGTATTAATTATAAGAGGCACCTTTACTGCGTCAGACACTTTGCGAATTGCTTTATATTTTCATAATATTATTTTATAAAACACCCTGTAAGGTATGTAAGGAACCAGATGTTAAATGGGACTTTGTGGTCACAGAATAATCAACAAGATCCTGAAACTAAGGAGAAAACAGTGCTAAGAACCCAGGATTCTAAAGAGAGAGTTTCCAAGCATGCAGTCTAGGAATATACATTTTAACAAATATTCCAAGAGAGTCTAATAAAGTAGTATTTTATCTGAATTTTGAAAAATGCTTCCCTAAAGCATATTCAAGGAAGAGTGAATGTGTTAGTTTTTTTGGAGTTCAAAATACTTGTAGAGGCAGCAACGGGAAATCTGTCCTGAATTTTGCACTGGATATATATTTTTTTAAAGATTTACTTATTTATTTATTTGAGAGAGAGAGAGAGAGCACGAGCAGGGGGAAGGGGCAGAGGGAAAAGGAAAAGCAGGCTCCCTGCTGTGGGACTCAATCCCAGGACCCTGGGATCATGACCTGAGCCAAAGGCAGACGCTTAACCTACTGAGCCACCCAGGCTCCCCTCCCTGGATATATTTAATGCATGGCTTTGCATGCCAGGCCCAGGAGACTGGACTTCATTTATTAGGAACGGGATTGATTAAAGATTAATTAAAACTCCAGCTTTTAAGCAGGCAAGAGATATGATCAGAATTTTGATATGA
>NC_138381.1:48385704-48418627 GCF_054177405.1 Leptonychotes weddellii | reverse complement strand
TGGTGGTGGTGATGGGGATGGTGGTGATGGGGATGGTGGGGATGGTGGTGATTGTAGTGATGAGGAGGAGGATGGTGGTGAGGGTGGTGGTGGTGGTGGTAAGCCGAGCACTGAAGTTGAACAGTAGGCTGAGAACGGATGCATCTCTGATCTACCAGAGACCCTGAAATAGGACCACGCTCTTGCTTTGTCCCTATCATCAAAATAGAGCTCTTTACTCTAAATGCAGTCTTTTTTTTTTAAGATTTTATTTATTTATTTGACAGAGAGAGAGAGAGCACAAGCAGGGGGAGCGGCAGGTAGAGGGAGAGGGAGAAGCAGGCTCCCCACTGAGCAGGAAGCCCAATGCGGGGCTCGATCCTAGGACCCTGAGATCAAGGGCAGATGCCTAACTGACTGAGCCACCCAGGCGTCCCTAAATATTTAGATTTTAAGTGTTCAGACAGGAGAAACATGTCACTTCCCCCATCAGGACATTGCGTCTACACAGCTGCCTGGCTTGAGTCCCTGTGCCACAGATCTGACCTTCCTGAGACACTATCATGTCCCAGTGACAGCCTAGTAAGATAGCAACAAATCACTGAAGAGGCACATGTGGGCCCTGATGCTACGACGGGTCAAGCTCTGCAATTCAGTGGTATAATCATTTAGCCTTAAGTAAAATAAAGAAAGAATAGCTATCCTAAATGGATTCCTAATGATACATCATTTTTCTAGTCCCCATATTCAATTTTCAAGTAACACAATATCTTTAAGGATAATTTCCAACTATTGCAGTCCCAACACTGTCATTATTCAAAGGAGACTAGTTTCTTCTTCAAAGCAATACTACCATATATATTCTAGACTTTTCAAAAATTGGTCAGCTTTTCTGATATTGGGGATATTCTCTTATAGATCTTTAGTAGCAGCTCTAATAGTATGGAATTTAAATGCATTATATCCTATTCCCCTTTAAAACCTGATATATTATTCATCAAAGGCTTTGAAAGATCAAAGTAAAATGTTGTAAGCCAAGATATTGGTCTAGAATAAATAAATTGTTTATTTCTGCCATTCATACCTCATAGAAGTAAAATACCCCTAAAAACAGATTGTGCTTGCATGGTAGAGAAAAACTGAACTTTTTTATATTTATTCCCTTTCTATATTTTGTACTATATATACATCTAATAAAAATAGGGGCTTTTATCAAGTAAAGCTTCAGAAGAAAAAATTTTTAAAAGTCACATTTAAAAAATATATATTTGGTATAATAAAGTCATTTCCAAATTAGCCTAATTTATGTCTTCATTTATTTCAAGTCCAATTCTCAAATATCTTCATCTGGAGTGGTAAATGAGAAGCCCACAGACATTTTTGGCTGGCAGTGTGTTGGATTTCTACGTCATTTTTTTAAAAAGGTGAATAGGCAGTTATTATGTTCAGTGGTAATACTAGCAGGTTAGCGGTGACTTGTGACCTAGACCATCCCTTCATTGTATATATACAAAGAAATAAAAACTCAGATGAATTAAGTGTCTATGAAGACAGCCAGTAACAGAACCCAGAAACCCAAGTATCCTGACTCCTCACTGATAAGTTTCTTCAGTACCTACTGGTATGAAGGTATTGATGGCGACAATATTGCTAATAACAGTAGTAATAACGGAAATGATAACAGTGGAATAGTCATCATGCATTGCTTACGTGATACATACAAGAAGCTTTTCATATTATCTCATTAATTTCATATCAACTATAAAAAAGGTCATTTCTTAATTTTTGAAATTCAGTCTTAGACAATTGGAATAAATTGTTTCATTCTTCCCACTACACTATCTCACAGAACAACATCCACTATTTGTGGAATATCTACCATGTGCCTAGAAATATAATATGCATTTTGAATATTTTATTTTTATCCTTAAAGCATCCATAGGAAATAGGCATCATTATACCCATTTTACAGATGAGGAAAGTGAGGCTCAGAGAATTCAAACAAATTGCCCATGGTAGAGTAGAAAGAGCATTAAACTATACCTAGGGCACCTGGGTGGCTCAGTCCGTTGAGCCTCCAACTCTTGATTTCAGCCCAGATCGTGATCTCAGGGTTGTGGGATTGAGCCCCAGATCCAGCTCTGCACTCAGTGTGGAGTCTGCTTGTCCCTCTCCCTCTGCTCCTCCCCCCAACTCATGCTCTCTCTCTCAAATAAATAAAATCTTTTTTTTTAAGATTTTTTTTTAATTTTTATTTGACACAGAGAGAGAGGGAACACAAGCAGGGGGAGTGGGAGAGGGAGAAGCAGGCTTCCCGCTGAGCAGGGAGCCCGATGCGGGGCTCGATCTCACGACCCTGGGATCATGACCCGAGCCGAAGGCAGACACTTAACGGCTGAGCCACCCAGGCGCCCCTCTTTTTAAAAATAAATAAATAAACTACTCCTTTCCATATAATAAATCCAAATAGATCTCAAATCTAAACAATAACACAAAATGACAAAAATTAAGATTAGGAGAATATGTGTATGATACTGTGGTAAGAATTATATAACTTTTAATAAAATAAGAACTCCGGGAAACATAAAGTAAAAGACTGACAACTAAAAACTATTTCTGTGTGGCAAAAGATATCATAAAGTTAAAATGCCATTGATGGAGGGGGAGGATATTAAACATACAAAGGAAAGTTTCCAGTTGCCTAAGGTATTTCTACCAATAACTATGAAAAGATAAACAACCTAAAAGAATGTGGGGCAAAACTTATAAAATAGCAAATCAGAGGGAAAAAATATAAAGGCCAATAAATATGAGGAAAAAAATGTTTATATATAGTAGTGGGCTGATAAAGACAAACTGAAAGAGCACAATATCATTTCTGACCTATAAGAGTTGCAAAACAGCTAATATCCAGTTCTGCAGACCATGCTGAGAAATGAGCTCCAGCTTCTTGCTGTTTGGAGTGAACTCCTGCAGTTGTTTTAGAAAGTAAGTTGAGAAAATCTACAAAAATGTAAAACATATCTTTTGACACAAGAATCCCACTTTTGGAACTCTGTAATACAGAAATAAAAGCACCAGTATATAAAGATAAATGCACAAAAATGTTGGTCATAGCACAGTCACCAAGGACACATCTGAATCATCATTCACAAAGGAGTAATTGAATAAATTATGGTACCATCATACTATACGATATTATGGTGGTAGTGACTTAGCGTCTCAATTTCCCTGAGTCTCCATATAAAAGACAGAGTGACTAGGTAGAAAAACCCAAAAGTCTTGGAGAACATTTACAACAAAATGAGGTATATCAAGGTATTCCATGAACCCAAAATATAAGTGGATGAGAACAAACCACAAGTAGCCATAAGCCTGCACGGTATCCACATCTGTGTAGGAAGACACAGAGCGAAACAATGACTTTTGTGACAAACTTGAGCACAGCAAAACAAAACAAGCAACACGTATTCACTGGAAAGGTCAGGGCATCTATTTGAGAACAGCAGCTGACACTGGAAGGGATCTGCCTTCTCTAATAGCAGGTCAATTCCAGGAGCCTGCAGGAAGGTCAAAGAAGACTGGAGCAGTCTGAACCCATCTGTACACTGGAAATCAAACAACCAGTGTCTCCATCCAGGACAAGGCCCGGGGGGTGAGAAGAAACAGATGGGAGGAGAATCAAGCATGAGCAAGATAAAGACAATAGCAAAGAAGAAAGGAAAAGGCCCAAGTGAAAGTTAGGGACAGGAGCAAAAGAATCAGGAACTCTCAGAAAGCTAAAAAAATAAAATAAAAAAGGAAGTCCTGGGAATTTGGGGGGATATATATTGAATGTACCACCCTTTCAAGGTCAGAAGAACTAAGTCACTATAAGAAGAAAAGATAGTAAGGAATAGAGTAACATTCCTACAGAAAATGAAAGCATGCAGAAAGACATACCCACAAAATAGATCAAAACTGTAACGCACTACAGTTGACCTCGAACAACATGTGTTTGAACTGTGTGGGTCCACTTATACATGGATTTTTTTTGTTTAAATGCAGTATAATACTGTAACTTATTTTCTCTTCCTTATGATTTTCTTAGTAACATTCTTTTCTTTAACTTACTTTATTGTAAAAATATAGTACATCATACATAAAAGATATGAAATATGTGTTAATCAACTGTTTATGTTGTAAGGATTCTGGTTATTAATAGTTACACTTTTGTGGAGTCAAAAGTTGTATGTGGACTTTTTTTTAAAGATTTTAGGGGCACCTGGGTGGCTCAGTCTGTTAGGCGTCTGCCTTGGGCTCAGGTCATGATCCCAGGGTCCCTGTATCGGGCTCCTTGCTCAGCAGGAAGCCTGCTTCTCCCTCTGCCTCTGTCTGTCACTCTACCTACTTGTGATTCCTCTGTGTGTGTGTGTCAAATAAATAAATAAAATCTTTAAAAATAAATAAATAAAATATTTTATTTGAGAGAGAGAGAGGGCATGACCAGAGTGGGTGGGTAGAGGAGGAGGGAAAAGCAGACTCCCGGCTAAGTGCAGAGCTAAGTGCAGGGCTCAGTCCCAGGACCCCAAGATCATGACCTGAACCGAAACCAAGAGTCGGATGCCTAACTGTCTGAGCCACCCAGGCACCACTATATGCAGATTTTCTTTTTTGTTGGTTTGTTTTTTTTTTAAAGATTTATTTATTTATTTGAGAGAGCGAGAATGAGAGAGAGTACATGAGAGGGGGGAGGGGCAGAGGGAGAAGCAGGCTCCTCGCTGAGCAGGGAGCCCAATGCGGGACTCGATCCCGGGACTCCAGGATCATGACCTGAGCCGAAGGCAGTCGCTTAACCAACTGAGCTACCCAGGCACCCTATATGTGGATTTTCAATCGTGCAGGGGTGAGGAGTCGATGCCTCAAAACCCCATGTTGCTTGTTCGAGGGCCAACTATATTTTAAAATGCACTAAATGACATTAAGAACATGATATAAGACATGAAAGAAAAAGATATATCTGAATTTCAAAACCTTAAAAATGATGTCACAAAACTCAGGAAAGAATTAGAAGTAAAAGAAAAATAATTTCAGAAATGAAGATTAGACTAGAAAGAATATAGGAGCAAGTGAATAAGACATGTCATATACTAAGAAAAATAGAATCTAAAAAGGAAGGACATTTTTTAAATCAAAAAGAAGGGGAAGCTGGGTGGCTCAATCAGTTAAGCATCTGCCTTTGGCTCAGATCATGATCTCAGGGATTTGAGCCCCACATCAGTCTCTCTGCTCAGTGGGAGTCTGCTTCTCCCTCTCTCTCTGTGCTCTCTCCTTCCCTGTTCTCTCTCTCTCTCTCAAATCAATAAAATCTTTTAAAAAATAAAATAAAAAAGAAATGAGGTAAAAAGGATTCAAGAGACATTGATAAATATTTTGGACAGAGATTGAACATATAGATAATAGAAGTCTCTGAAGAAGACAAAGCAAAGAACCAGAATGAATAATAAAAATAATAAAGAAAACTTTAATGAAACAAAAAGATGTTTCAAAATTATATACCGCATACCTGAAATTGACCCAAAACAATAACTAAGACATAGTCTAGTAAAATTACAGGACTCTGATTTCAAAAAAAAAAACAAAATAAAACCAAGTTCTTTGGATTTCTAGACAGAAGAGCAAGTCACTTAAAAAAGAAAAAAAATTGGGGCGCCTGGGTGGCTCAGTCGTTGAGCGTCTGCCTTCGGCTCAGGTCATGATCCCAGGGTCCTGGGGTCGAGCCCCGCATCGGGCTCCCTTCTTGGCCAGGGGCCTGCTTCTCCCTCTCCCACTCCCCCTGCTTGTGTTCCCTCTCTAGCTGTCTCTCTCTCTCTGTGTCAAATAAATAAAATAAAATCTTTAAGAAAAAAAAAATTGATGAATCACTAAATTCTACTCCTGAAACCAATATTACACTATATGTTAACTAACTAGAACTTAAATAAAAATTTGGAAAAAAAAATTCTCATCAGACTCTTTAACAATAATAGTTTATGACAAAAGAAAATTGAGTAATGTTATTATATTCAAGGGGGCAAAATGTGAACAAATATTTTATAGCCCCCCAAAACTGACTTTCATATAAAAGGCATAGACAAACTATTATAAACATGAATGAATATAGGAAACATCATTTCCATGAGCCCATCCTGAGGAATCAACTAGACAATGAGCTTTAGACAACCCCAATGACAGACATACGAACTAGTGGTTTGGACTTATTTCTAGACTCTCAATTCATGTCTATATGTCTGTCCTTATGTCAGTCCCAAACTGTTTCGATTATTGTGGCTTTGCAGTAAGTCTTGAGATCAGGAAGCGTGAGTCCTCCAGCTTTGTTCTTTACCAGGATTACTTTGGAAATTATAATGTATCAATGTATTTTTCTTTGTGTTTTTTTTTCTTGGAATTCTTTGAGCTTCTTGAATTCTAACATCTGAGTAATGGGAGTTCCAGAAAAAATAAATAAAAGGAAGGCAATTACTAATGAAATAATTCAAGAAATGGTCCCAAAACTGAAAGACATGATTTTGCAGATGGAGAGGGCCCACCCAGTACCCACCACAATCGATGGAGAAATATCCACATAGGGAACATCATAGTAAATTGTTAGCTCATTTGGGACAAGATCCTAAAGGGCTTTCAAAAGGGGGTGAAAAAAAACAGTTTATATGGAAAGGCATCCACTTTTCCAAACTCTAGCATACATGGAGGCTAAGAGACACAGGGCAAAGCCTGAAAACATCGGAAAGAAGAAGGGATGCAGGCTAGAATCCTGAATGCAAGCACACTCTCCCTTAACAGTGGGGGTGGAATGCAGATATTTTCATCAATGCCAGGTGGCCGCCTTGTCCAGGAAAGCACTGAAAGATGTGCTCCACCAAAGAGGAAATAAAACAAGAAAGAGGAAACAGGGACTCCACCACAATCAAGATAATGAAGGGCACCCCTACAGTGATAAGGAAGAGAGATCCCAGGACAGCAGTGGGCTTGGCAGTCATAGATCGCAATAGGAGAACAGAGGCTTCAAGGGTAATGCTTTAAGGGCAGGAAGGAAACCAATAGGTTACCAGAGGTCTATGAATGTATCAACAGATTCAATTCACATAAGCAAGTTTTTGGAAATACAGATGCAAATACCGTAAGATCCAGCTGGAAGAATTGAAAGAGCTTGCCTCTGGGGAGGGAGAATCTTGGGGGCAAGAGAGCGAGTAAGGTAGGTTAGGGGTTTGCTCTTTTTCTTTATAAGCCATCTAGAACTATTTGACCTATATCTGTAGAATTTTGATAAAGAATAATTTTTTTACATGAAAAAAGTAGTGGCAAGCATTAAATACGCAGTTATTTATAAGAGACTAATTGAGGGAAGAATATGTAGGTTATGTGCTTGGCAAAGTAAATATAGCACAACTATTTTAAATGAGGAAAGAATAGAGAGTGTATATGCAAAAAATGAGAGGAATTGTTAACTGTTTTCAATAATGACATGGGTATGGTATTATTTGTATGCTATTCTGAGACGGTTGTGCATATGTTATAGAAGAAACAAATGAATAATTGCAGAATATCCCAATTCTATCATCTCCTATGCCCCCTGGGAACCAGGATTTTTAGTATGGAATCAAGGTATAAGTATAAATATAATATAGAAGAAGTTACTTTAAAACTCTGCAGTCTGAGGGACGCCTGGGTGGCTCAGTTGGTTAAGCTTCTGCCTTTGGCTCAGGTCATGATCCCAGGGTTCTGGGATCGAGTCCCATATTGGAGCCTGCTTCTCCCTCTGCCTCCCTCTCTCTCTCTCTCATGAATAAATAAAATCTTAAAAAAAAAATTCTGCAGTCTGAATTTTAATTGGACGTACTCACTAGATCTGCCCACCAAAAAGCCTAGTTTTGCCCACTGAACAATGATCAACCGTAGCAATGACAACGAAGCTTCCTGGGGCCCAGAATGTGTTCTTGTGATACCATTTCCCACTAAAAGAAGAAGGGCATTTTGAAAAAAATACTGACTCCAGGACTGAGCAGGAAAGGTAGATGAGTTAAATACCTTGACATACCTGATACCAAGGATGCTGTCAAAGACTACTCATTACATGTCAAAAGGATTCAGAAAAAAAAAAAAAAAGGATTCAGGAGCCAACCTTAGAGGCTCCTACTAGTTAAAGACCAGACAAATGTGAGTTCAAATTTGAAGTGAATTTAAAACCATCATATATTTTTAAATCTATGAGTTCATTTTGATATTTTTAAAAATTAATTGATCACTTTTGGTAGATAAGAGGGAACAAATTTATTATCTTGAAAATAAGAAGGGGGGGAAAAAAACAAACATTTATTCTGCCATTTCTACAGGACCTCAACCCTTGAGGAACCAAATAATGGGAGAGGAAGCATTTATTTATAAAAATGTTCCAACTAGTAATTGTAAAAGTAATGATGGAATTAGAATATCATCATTTTACAACTCCCAGTGAATTAATGAATCTAGGCGTTGAGCACCAATGACTCCTATCAACATCAAAAGAGAAACAACCCAGACATAATATGTCTCCTGATAAAAGAACACATGACCTCTAGTCTTGCCAAAGGGATTGAACCTGAGTCTTATAAAGCCCCTGGGTCTAGCTTACAATTTTCAGGAAATACAAAAGACAGAGGAACATGCTAAATCCTACCATGAGTATAAAATCAGCAAATCCAGACTGTGGGAAGCTTTACAGGTCAAACAACCCAGATGCTTCCATAAATAAATTTAAAAATGGGTGGAAGGAGGTCTATATGTTAAAAGTGAATTGAAAGATATATTGAAATCTTTAAGTGGGTGTAACTAAACTATAGGGTCCAAGGATGCACATGGGTGAAAAAAACCCTAGCAATTCCTTATGAAAATAATTTACATTTATATAATTTATAATTTATAAAAATTTGTAATTTATAATTCCTATAAAGAATTATTCTTTATAAAGATAAAACTCAGAGTAGCAGTTACTTTTGGAGGGAAGATGGGATTATGGGCTAGGATGGGGCATATAGAGGGGTTTCTGGGGTGCCTGGAAAATCTGTCTTTCTTGATCTGGTTAGTGGTTACAAGGGTGTTTGCCTTATTATGATTCATTAAGTTATACATTCACTTTGTGTGGTTTTTCTGTATCTGTATATAATAGAAACAAAAGGTTAAAAGAGAATGAAGGAGAATCCTGTTAAGATAGAAGTCTAAACCATGAGAGACTATGGACTCTGAGAAACAAACTGAGGGTTCTAGAGGGGAGAGGGGTGGGGTGATGGGTTAGCCTGGTGATGGGTATTAAAGAGGGCACGTACTGAATGGAGCCCTGGGTATTATATGCAAACAATGAATCATGGAACACTACATCAAAAACTAATGATGTAATGTATGGTGATTAACATAATAAAAAAGAAAAGAGAAAAAACTAATGATGTAATGTATGGTGATTAACATAATAAAAAAAAATTTTTTAAAGATAGAAGTCTAATATAGAAGGTTAAATGGAAAAAAAGTGCAGAATTATATTTACTCTATGGTCCAATTTTTTATGAAAAGTAGGGGAGGGGGCATATATACTCTCTGAACAGACAGTCACCCAAGTTTAATAGTTATTACCTTAACAGGGATAGATATTTTACCATTTCTTTGCAATGTTTGACATATTGATTAATAGGGGAAAATCTAATAAATGATATATATATAGGTATATATATATGCACACATACACACGTGCAAATAGTTTTACTTTTTACTTTGAAATTATTTCAAGTTTACAAAAGAGTTCCTTGTGAAATATAAAGAACTCCTATACATCCTTGACCCAAATTCATATTCATATTCCTTTTGGCTCAATTGCTCACTTTCTCTATTTGATAATTAGTTACAAATATCATGTCCCTTTACCTGTGAAAGCACTTCCAAGTATTTCCTAAAAATCAATGATATATATCCATATTGAATTTTTTAATATGGACATATATAATTATTAGCCTTGAAAACATACAGGGATTTTATGTCAAATTAGATAAAGTATGTGAAAATGCTATTTTAAGCTTCAAAGAATCATTAAAAAAATTGATGTCTTTTCCACTTGATATGCCTTAAGGTAATTCATCACTTCTATCTGAAGTTTAAAGAAATTTGCCATTATTGGAGTATATCCTCAGATAACACAAAATTAAGAAATAGTCAAAAGTTGCAATCATTTTCAGTATTTGCTCTAAGCTTATTTGTAGTTTAATCTTAAGTTTCTTTTAACTGCTAAATTCTTAATTACTCATTAATTTAATATTAGGGAAATTAGACATGAAGTTCTAGAGGGTGGCAGATATTTGAAGAATGCTCCCATGTCTCTAACAAATCAGCTACAAAGTGAGAAATTAACGGGAGCACCTGGGTTTTTTTTCTTTTCTTTTCTTTTTTAGGTGGTGCTCAAACCCAATGTAAGTTATGTACAGAGGAATGCAAGTAAATAAAAACTGATTTCCTCAAAAAAAAAAACGAAGACTTCATTTGGAAGATTTTAAAACACATAAATAATCTGTGGACTCTATCAGCTTTTTATAAAGAAGAATGAAACCTTCTTTAGATAGTGTAGATTGAAAATCTCCATAGTGCTTTTCAAAATTTTGACATATCTGGGTTTGGTCTATTTTTGTGCAGAATGAGAGTATCTTGCCAGAAAATATAGGGCCTGTTTCCATACTTTGCACTAAATTAAGCTGCATTCAACACTGAAATTATTTGACAAGCTGGTCAATTCCAAAAAGCACAATAATAAAAATACTAACTTCTAAAATGTTTATACTAAAAACTGTTGCACTGAAACACCCAAACTCTGACCATGGACTAGAAGCTGTTCCCTAGGTTTGCGTTTATAAATAAGGAGAATTAGCACCCGGCAGGCACTGGAAGAAGACTTCCCAGCCCCACCGTCCTTTCCTTGGGAAAATAAAGCTCTTTTTCTTTAGAATTGATTGTTTGGGATTACAAACAAGATGCAGTTCAATTATGGATTGTAACACAGAGGAAATAAGATGCATTGGAGTTTAGTAGAATCGGAGGGGGCTCTCTTGGGGAAGGATGGGGGGTGAAGTTGGGAGATGCTTAAGGGAGAGGGTGCTTCTCCACCAGGTAGGAGTTACGGTACCCCACCTCTGCCCGCAGGTGAGCGAGATGGAAGTGAACGGGCAGTTTGAGTCCGTGTGTGAATCGGTGTTCAGCGAGCTGGAGTCGCAGGCGGTGGAGGCGCTGGACCTGCCCATGCCGGGCTGCTTCCGCATGCGGAGCCACAGCTACGTGCGGGCCATTGAGAAGGGCTGCTCCCAGGACGATGAGTGTGTGTCCCTGAGGTCCTCCTCCCCACCGCGCACCACCACCACCGTGAGGACCATTCAGAGCAGCACCGGTGAGTGAGCAGAACGGCTGTCCCCCGGGGCCCCCTGTGCCACCACAAGCCTGGCCTCCGAGCCCAAGCCCAGGGCTACAGAATGTCCCAAAAGACTGCCCCCGGTGTCCTCGCTGTTATCACACAGTCGCCAGTAACATAATACCACCCGTGCCCTACAAAGAATGGTTGTGCCTCCCTGCCTGCCTCTGTCCCCAGGCTTTGGCCACATACACAGTCGTCCCTGCCTCCAAGCTCTGGCATCGACAGAGAAACTTCAACTACAGGTCCAGAATGGACAGCACTGAAGGGGGGCGGGGTCTTTCCAGGATCCCCGCACAGCAGCATCCTAGCAGCCAGCAAACTCATCCCACCAGCTCCTACTGGCCACGGTCAGGCTCTTTTAGGGGTGACCCTTAGGCAAATCTGTCACCCTGATTGCTGAGCGCCACACCGTGAGAATGCCTTTTATTTTTTTTATTCCAAGATATCCACAAAATGACTATCCCAAAACACCCGAAATATCACTGTAAGAAAATAAGGAAGAAACGGATGATCCAGATATATTAATTGAACATCTTATGAGTTTTCTTTCATTATAACAAAGACAGATTTCACTATTTTAAAACCTTCTGTCATATGTATACAGCACCTCCTTTTCCCTCTAAAGTGCAGTTAGGTTTATGCAGTTAAACTGTATTTTTATCAGATTTTAAGCAGAGAGGCACAGAAGAGCTTCACTGGTTTCCATGACACTGAAACCTGTATGGGAATATAGCCAGGGATTAGATCTATGTGTGTGTTGGGTTTTTTTTTTTATATTTATAACATTTGGGTCCAAGAAGAAAATCCCCTCCATCTTAACTAGGCTTACCTGTATGACATTTGAGTATAGCTCCAACAGAGAGTAGTTCTACAAAAAGATCATCAAACCTCGAGTCATGGTAAATAATAATGAATCAATTAGAAGGAAGAGCCTGTGCCAGAATATTGCAGTATTCAATGTTAGTTCTAGGTGCATCAAATGCCAGTAATTATCATTGAGCCTAGAACTTCTGCAGGCTTGAGAAGTCATAGGTCCTCAAACCGGAGTTAAAATCCTACTAACTAGAGATATGGAATTGAGGTAGCAATTTGTAAGAAACCATTAGAGGTTAAATATGAGGAGTTCATTCCTGACCAGTGCAAACTAAGGTATCAGGATCATGGAAAGGGATGCTTCTAGAGGGCTCCGTGGCTCTGCAGGGAGCCCAGCCACTCTGGCCTCGGCTGGCTGGCTCCAGCCAGATAGTGGACGTGCATTCTGGCTCACCAGGAAATTCTACAAAAACAGCCACAGAAGAGGTTAACGAATAAGGTTGACTTATCCAATGAAAAACAAATTTTCAATCATCCATGGGCATATTTCTGTGTGTGTTTGTGTTCATGCAGTAAGTGTAATTTGAAGATCTGCCCTGTGCCTATAGCATATCGCTGTGTCTCTTACTGTTCCCCATTTTCACCACCCCCACCCCGCCCTTTCCCAGTGTCTAGTCTGCCACTCGCTCTCACAGTCTCGCCGCCTACCAGCTGGTTTCCTGTGCTGAAATCGCTCATTAGATACACAGTATGCGCGTCCTCACCCAGGTGTGCGAGGGGAAGGAAAAGGGCCACCAGCTGACTCCTTCCCCCTCAAGGAGCAGTGTTGTGGATAAAGTGGCAAGAGACTCCTGATTGGCTTTTTTCTGCTCACCTCTCAGAGGATTTGTGCTTTTGTCAGTGAAGAGACAATGTACTTACACCTCCCACATCTGTTCTCATGCTGTGTTCTTCACCCCACACACCAGGATGTCGGAGACCTTTCCCAGATACTCAGGGAGCTTCCTGGGGTTCAAACAATAGGGTTGCTAGATAAAATCCAGGGTGCCAGTTAAATTTGAATTTCAGATAGTCAATAATTTTGTAGTGGGAGGATATCTCAAAGTTGCATGGGGCATACTTATGCTAGAAAATGATTTGTCCTGTTTGGAGTATTTGCTAAATCTGACAAGCCTATCAGAGAAGAGGAGTAGAATCTGGGAGGGTGTCCTGTGTTGTTCCTTTTAGAATATAAATTGACCAGAGGGTCTTTAGCTGGGGGCCCTATGCAGGAGAACACACCAAAATAGAGAGAGGAAAATGAAAATCCCAGAGGTGATTACATCATTCCTTCTCAGGCTCCGTGCGTCTCATCGTAAGTACTGGGCTACATCCACCTGCTTGCAGCTCTCAGGGTGGGAAGGCTCCACTCTTGGCTGCAGCTGCAGGGGGTCAGGGACAGGAAGATGTGAGAAAGCATAAAATATCAGATTTTTGCACAGGGCAGTTGGTGACATCACCCTGCATCACACTAAACATGATAGATGATCTTTACAGTCATGGAAAAATTAACAAGTTAAGGAATAAACCATTGTAGTATCTTTTTTTTTTAAAGATTTTATTTATTTATTTGAGAGAGAGAATGAGAGAGAGAGAGCACATGAGAGGGGGGAGGGTCAGAGGGAGAAGCAGACTCTCTGCTGAGCAGGGAGCCCGATGCGGGACTCAATCCCGGGACTCCAGGATCATGACCTGAGCCGAAGGCAGTCGCTTAACCAACTGAGCCACCCAGTCGCCCCATGGTAGTATCTTCTAAGTAAGCCCATCAGACATTTTATGAATGCAACCTTAAGAATTCTAATACCACCTTGGGTGCCTGGGTGGCTCAGTGGTTAAGCGTCTGCCTTTGGCTCAGGTCATGATCCCAGGGTCCTGGGATTGAGTCCCAAATCGGGCTCACTGCTCAGCAGGGAGCCTCCTTCTCCCTCTGCCTCTCTCTGTCTTTTATGAATAAATAAATAAAATCTTTAAAAAAAAAATTCTAACACCACCTTGCAGTTTCTCTATGCCATAGATTTGTCCTTTTAAAAAGTCATTACTTTATGATATAATAAGGTTCTCCATTCATTCTACCCCTCCCATTACTCCTGTGTGCTCTTCTCTCTTTCACACACACACTTTTCCTTTTCTCTCACATGATCTCAGTAGTATCATAATAATTTTCTTATACTGGTTTCCTTACATTGAATCAAATAGAATTTCCTGTAGAAAACACAGAATACCTACTTTCTCACACAACTTACAAATTTTTGAAAGAATACGCTCATTTGTAGAAATCAGGAAATTACTTTGCTCTAATTTTAACAATTTCCCCCATGTACACAGGTCAGATTTGCATCCGTGTTCAGTAGGATGTGACGTAAATTCTTCCTTTTGCTTCTCTTTTTTGCTCATTATTCTTGGATACTCACAGCCAATTCTCTTTTTCCTAAACTTCCCTTTGCCTGTAAAAAGTTCTTCCGTTTTGTCAACTGCAATTATTAGCTATAACTTTTCCCCCACAACAATGCACATGCACTGAATCTTTGATTTTTGTTCTAATTGTTCAAATTTTCCACACAATATATTAAGCTTTTCTCTTCCAGTCTTGTCTATTCTCCATATTAGCAAGATGAAATCATAAACAAAAATCCACAAGTGTCTGTTACCACGTGAGAGTGTCATGAGGATGGGCTCAGCCCTAGGTGGCCCCAAATGTCCCTAGTGACGTGAGCAAGAATGGTGACATCCTGGCAAATCAGGGCAAATTAGGAACTGAGTTAGAGAGTGACTTATAGTTCTGCTTCTTTTGCTTTATTGACTTTTTGGCTTGTGTAACTATGATAGAATCTTATATTCTCCAGCCCGTAATCTGCTTCCAGCACTCAGATATCTCTCCATCTAATAAATTCAACAAGCCTTTATATAAAACCACTGTACCAGACTATTAAGCTAGAATTAGAGCTACTGTAGGAAAGTACAATTTAACAGTGGAGCAATTAACCTCAGGACTGTGAGAAAACAAGCACCCTTACCTCAGTTGCCTGAATATTTTAGGTAAAAGTAGAACTAGGTGCTGAAACTATAGCCACACGTCTACTTCCGAGTAGTGGATTAAACTTGCCTCATGTGGAATATACCAACCCAATTGTATGTGTTTAAGAAGAATTTTTCTTTTTGCTTCCTACACGGAGCATCTAAGACCTATCAAAAGCATTAGCATGTTGCAGCGAAGACAGACTTGTATCTGGTGAACAAGCAAAAACATAGTATAATAATCATCAGTGGAGACAGCCATACAGATACAGATACACACTTGGTCAGAAAGGACAAAAATAAACTGTTCGTAGTGGTCACCCAGCAAGTAGTAAGTGAAAGATTCAGTGGGCGCAGAGAGAAATATTTTTAAATAAGCATTGCTTTTTATGATTTTAAAAGCCAATATAATGTTTGATTAAAATAATACTCTGACAGAAATCAGGCAAACTATCATGATATAGAATTGTTTTTTTTTTTTAAGAAAAGCATTCATTTTGAAATTACAAGCTTTTCAAAGAAGCTTTATGTAACAATAACACAAATTGATAAAGAATAAGTAGGTTCATTTGCCATACCGTGGCCCTTAAAGTTTGGTGTATGTGCTCTATTCTTTTTTTTATTAGGGGAAGCCTTAAAAGTTGATGAAGTTGAACTGATCTTTCCTTCAAGAAGCCCCCAGAGGGGCACCTGGGTGGCTCAGCTGGTTGAGCAGCTGCTTTCGGCTCGGGTCGTGATCCCAGGGTCCTGGGATTGAGCCCCACATCAGGCTCCTTGCTCGGCAGGGAACCTGCTTCTCCCTCTGCCTCTCCCCCTGCTTGTGCTCACTCTCTCTCCCCTCTCTGTGTCAAATAAATGAAAGGAAGGAAGGAAGGAAAGAAGGAAGGGAGGAAGGAAGGAAGGAAGGAAGAAAGAGAGAAAGAGAAGAAATTGTAAACAAAAAAAAAATTTTTTTTAAGCCCCAGAAAGATCAATGAGGCCCCAGGATAAAGCATCCCCCCAGGCCAGCAGCCAGTGTCCCCCAGCCAGGGAATCAGCACAGTGTACCCTCCTGCGTGTGGCTTGGGGCCACAGTAACACCAATATTTATACTTTTTTTGAACAAGATATTTTCCCTTAAATTGAGACATGCTCTTCTGTAATCCTACTTCACAGTATATCATTGCCGTCATCTCTGACCTACCTACTCAAGTTCTTGCTCAGTTTAGCAAAAGTAGGTACCCTTTGATCAGCTGAGGTCAGGGCTCATGTTCCGAGAGTTCGCCCACTGGCTTGAGTCTTAACCCCCAATCAGCCATCCCATCCGGGATACCCAATCCAGGTACCTTCATGCACCCTACCTTCATGCCCCTTCAGTCCCATACACCCTGCTCCCCACCCACCCCCAATAACAAAAAGCCTTAACACACAAGTTCGTGAGCAGAATAACATTAAGGCAATAATTTATATTTGCAATACACATAGTAGGCATTCAATAATGGAGGAAGAAAGGGGAGAGAAGATGCAAGAAAAAAATACTTGTTTTTATTGCAATATAATTGACATATTACACTGTGTAAGTTTAAGATGTGCTACCTGTTGAGTTGGTATGTTTATATATTGGAATGTGATTACCACCATAGCTTTAGGTAACACAGCCTTCAAGTCACTTAATTATCATTTGTCTTTTGTGGTGAAAACATTTAAGATCTAGGGGTGCCTGGGTGGCTCAGTCATTAAGCATCTGCTTTCAGCTCAGGTCATGATCTCAGGGTCCTGGGATCGAGCCCCACGTCGGGCTCCCTGCTCAGCGGGAAACCTGCTTCTCCCTCTCCCACTCCCCCTGTTTGTATTCCCTCTCTCACTGTCTCTCTCTCTCTGTCAAATAAATAAATAAAATCTTTAAAAAAAAAATTTAAGATCTAGTCTTTTAGCAACTTTGAAGTATATAATATAGTATTGTAGACTATAATCAGAATGCTATGCATCAGATCTCCACAGCGTATTCATCTAACTGCAAGTCTGTGCTTTTGACCAACATCTCAACTCCCCCACCCCCCCAGCCCCTGTAACCACTATTCTACATTAACCACTAGTTCAGCCTTTTTAGATTCCACATATATGTGATATCATATAGTAGTAGTCTTTCTGTGACTTATTTGGCTTAGCATAATGCCCTCAGGGTCCCATCCATGTTGTCAAAATGGCAGGATTTCCTTCTTTCTCATGGCTGAATAATATTCTACTATATATACAAACCCCATCTTCTTCATTCATCGATTGATGGGCTTATCATGGCTTCCATATCATGGCTACTATTAATAACAAACAGCAGAAAAATACTTACATACCTCACAAACTGCACGTTTGATGATTGGATAATCAAGATAACTTTCCTAGAGAAATAGTGTTGCTATTAAAACAAGTTGAATCATAAGATATTAGCAGAAGAAACTTCTACATCATCTAGTCTGAGGGTCTGCAAACTACCATCTATGGACCAAATCCAACCCTCCACCTATTTTTGTAAAGTTTTATTGGCACAAAGCCACACTTATTTGCTTACATATTGTCTGTGGCTACTTTCACTCTTTAACAGTAGAGTTGAGTAGTTGTTGCAGAAAACCAAAACTATTTACTATCTGAGCCTTTATTGAAAAAGGTTACCACCCCTGATCTAATCCACTGACCCCCATTTTAAGATAAGAAAACTAAGGGGGGCTTCTGTCTGGAGGCAAAGTCAGAATAAAACCCCCTGATCTCCCAGCCATAGCCCTTTGCTTGTTTGGGTCCCAGCTCTTGAAGTTATTTATTGCATGACTGTAAAGTTAATCTGAACTAATTTTCTTCATGCGTAAAATGAAATCAGAGTGCTGCTTCTCTTGCCAGCGTTAATGACCACTTTTGGAGCATCCTTAGAGTTCAGAGAAAGCACACTTCTTTCTACGAGGCACTAATTCAATTAATAGGTTGTTTTTATAAAGCAGTGAAGGAAAGGTTCAGAAGTCCAAGGGGACAGACAGCAGCCAGAAGTGTTTTGAACAAAGAGCCTTTCTTTTCTATTCAAGATAAGATCAAGTAATAAATAATCAGATATTGCCTGGACTGGTTCCTTGTTTCGCTGCTAATGAGGTTCCCTTCCTTGAATTTCTCCAACCATCCAAGTAAAACTTGAGACCAGCCACTTACCCCCATCTGAGGAGGCAAAAAAAAAAGGCAAGATTGTGGCACAACCTTATGCCTCTTTATGAGATCACTTGTCTGGTTTTTATATCTGAGAAAACAGACAGTGGTGAGTTTTGGAAGAATTTTGGCTATAATCTTTCCTTTCTTCTGTGGGACACTTGAGTTGGAATTCCTCTGTATTCTAGTAGAAATATTATGAAATCACAAGATGCAAAAGTCTTACTAGATAGAGAAAGAAACAAAGTCTGAAGAACTTAGGCTTTCATCTCCTCCAGTTGTTTTGCTGTATATAAGTCACCTCTAAGGGGCGCCTGGGTGGCTCAGTTGGTTAAGCAGCTGCCTTCAGCTCAGGTCATGATCTCAGGGTTCTGGGATGGAGCTCTGCACTCAGAGGGGAGTCTTCTCCTTCTCCCTCTGCCCCTCCCCCTGCTTGTGCATTCTCTCGTGCTCTCTCTCAAATAAATAAAATCTTAAAAAAAAAAAATCACCTCTCAGGAATAGAGTGGCAAACTTTGAGATGTTGTGCTCTATAGACAGTCCTAAAGTCCACCTTTGCCCATATGAGGGGTTGTCACATGGCCAATTGTGAAGGGGCTCCAAGGTTTTCTGGCCATTAGGGTTAATGTGAGGTTCAAATCAGTAAGGAAGTAATAAATCAATAAGGATGATTATTAAATCATCAGTAAGTATTATGTAAATTACACATTAAAATGCCTCTATCTGGCTTTGATTTTAGATCTCTCAATCTGGCTTACTTCATTAACAATGATAATGGCTAACATTTTAGCACGTACTATTTGATAAGCATTTTGAACCAGCTGCATAGACTCTCTTGTGTAATCCTAATGAATATTCTAGGACATATATGTAATATATTATCATTCTCATCATACAAAAAAAATTAAGGCTTATGAAGTTTACACAACTTGAGCAAGGCCCTACCCCTAGTGAATTACAGAGCAGACTCTTAAATTCTCTTTACTGATCAATGAATGTTTAGTATAGTATACCTTGAAATAATTTAATACAAATCTGTCTGTGATCTAGAAGCTCTTCTTTCATTCTTTCTTCCCACAAATTTTTATTTAGCTCCTGCCATGTTTGAAACTTGTTTCTTCCTTAAATTTTTCTTTAAAAAAAAAAACCCTCTTTTTTAAAAAAAACTTTTGTTCATGTATTATTGACATGGTTTTTCATGTTGGTTTGTCTAAATGTGAAACATCTGTTTAAAGTTAAAGATGTAGGGAAAAAAATAAAGTTAAAGGTGTAGGGACACCTGGGGAGCTCGGTGGGTTAAGCATCTGCCTTCAGCTCAGGTCATGATCCCAGGATTCTGGGATCAAATCCCGCATCAGGCTCCCTGCTCAGTGGGGAGCCTGCTTCTCCCTCACCTGCTGCTCCCCCTGCTTATGCGCTCTCACTCTCTTTCCCTCTGACAAATAAATAAAATCTTTTTAAAATAAATAAATAAAGTTAAAGATGTAAAAAATAGGAGAGGTGGCTCAAGATGGCAGCATAGAAAGATCCTGACCTCATCTCCTCCCACGGACACAACAAATGTACATGTACATATGGTGAAGTACCCTCTGGAAAAGACCTGAAAACTACCCGAACAAGCGCCTCCACAGCAAAGTATAAAAGGGCTATGTCAAGACCAGTTGGAGAGGCAGAGATGCAATCCTGCAAAAAACCCACCGCTGGTGCAGCAGTTTAGTGGGAAAAGATATCACAAATATTGGACTTCTCCCTGAGGAGCAAGGGGTTTGTGCTCCACATCAGAGATCCCAACCCTTGAGACCTGCACTGGAGAGATGAGCCCCCCAAAATCTGGTTTTGAAAACGAATGGGGTGCACATCCAGGAAAGCCATTAGGCTGTAGGGAATGAACACGCCACTCTTAAAGGGTTCGCTTGCAGACTCCTTCACCCCAGGATCCAGTATAGAAGTAGCAGTTCATAAAGTAACCATACAATATAGGAAGGAAATTTATTTGCTACTCTTAAAGCACCTGCTAGAAAAACAGGAGCCTGTTGGGACTCTCTCCGGGGACAGAGATGCTGGCAGGCACCATTTTTGGTATTCTCCCTGTACCTTGCAAGTGTGGGCACTGGCAGGGGCCATTTTTTTCACTCTCCCTCTAGCCTGCTAGCCCTGACATATGTGCCCCATCCTTGCACACCACTCCACCATGACCACATCTAAGCCAGATAGCTGAGAGCTGGCCCTGAGCACTACTCCACCACAGTGCTGCCATAGTTGGTCAGTGCATGCATCCCAAACAGGGGATATCCCTTCAGCACCTGGCTCCAGTGGCCAAGGGGGATTGCATTTTGGGCTCTATGGGTCTGAAACAATTGGACAAACAGTTCTAGGCAGGCTTCCACCCCCAGGGCACTGCACCAACAATAACTGAAACACACCCCCAGTCCTTCTGTGAAAAAGGCCTATCTACTTGACCTGCAGCTTCAGCCTGACAGGCATGCATCCACACATCTAGAAACTATGGAGGTGCTCTCAGGGAATGCAGACTGAGGAATACCATCTTTGAGCTCTCACTTGGCCTTGCTACAGCTTACTAGTACCGCTGAGAAAAAAGCTCATACACTCACTTAGAGTCCAGAGTTTTCAACTGTCACTAAGGGGACACCTCCAGATCACTGGGTCTGGAGGCCAGCAGGATCTATGATTGCTGTCCCACAGGACTATGTATATTTGTCTACCTTAAAATCTGCTGTCTGAGGGTCTACCTCCAATCAGCCTGAAACTAGGTGCTGACTGAAATTCCTCCCTCTGGAACACTCACAGATCTTGGCACACCCTCAACAACTGGGGCCTGTCAAGAAAAAAGGCTGCTTAGACAATCACAAAGTTTCTAGAGACAGCCAGGAGCTAGAGCAAGGTTATAGGATAGGGTTTATCTCCTACACAAGGCCACTCCTGTAAGACTGAGAGAGAGAGCTCTTTCGCCTAATACACAGTAACAAACAGGCTTCAAGCAAAATGAGGAGACAGGGCAATATGTTCCAAATCAAATAGATGAAGTCTCAGAAAAAAATTAATGAAATGGAGATAATTAATATTGCCTAATAAACAGTTCAGATTTATGTTCATAAAGATGCTCACCAAACTGAGGAAAAGAATGGGTGAACACAACAAAGAGATAGAAATATAAGAAAGTACTAAATAAGTCACAAGACTAAAGAACACAATAACCATACTGAAAAACACACTAGAGAGGCTCAACAGCAGACTAGATTAAGCACAAGATAGAATCCATGAGCTAAAAGATAGGGCAGTGGAACTCACCCAAACAGAATAGCAAAAAGAAGAAACACACCAAAAGGTCAAGAGATCTACAGGACAACATCAAGTGGAATATTTGCATTATAGGGTTTCCAGAAGGAGAAGAGAGAAAGGGAAAGAAAACTTATTAGAAGAAATAATGGTTGAAAATTTCCTTAACCTAGGAAAGGAAGCAGACATCCAGATCTAGGAAGCCCAAAGAGTTCTAAGAAGATGAACCCAAAGAGACCCACACCAAGGCACATTATAATTGTCAAAAGTTAAGGATAATGAGATGATGTTAAAAGCAGCAAGAGAAAATCAACTTGTTATGTACAAGGAAACCCCCATAAGACCATCAGATTTCTCAGCAGAAACTTTACAGGCCAGAAGAAGGTGGCATAATGTATTCAAAGTACTGAAAGGAAAAAACTTTCAACCAAGAATACTCTACCAAGCAAGGTTATCATTCAGAAGTGAAGGAAGGAGAAACAGCTTTTCAGACAAACAAAAATTAAAGTTAATGATAAATTTTAAAAGGAGCTCTTTAAGCTGAAAAGGGAGGCACTAATTAGTAACAAGAAAAAAATATCAAAGTGAAAATCTCACTAGTAAAATTAGATACATAGTAAAGGCAGTGGGTAAAATGTGGGAGAGGTAAACCTGCTGTCAACTTTAAATACTTTGTTTTTTATATGGGCTGTTATATATGAGCCTCATGGTAACCACAAGCAAAAATTCATAATAAATACACAGAAGATAATGAGAAAGGAATCGAAGCATAACATTATAGAAAGTCATCAAACCAGAAGAGAATAAACCAAGAGAAGAAGAAAGGAACAGAGAACTACAAAACAGGGGGGAAAAAAACAATTAAAATAGCAACAAGTATATACCTATCAATTATTACTTTAAATGTAAATGGACTAAATTCTCCCATTAAAAGAGTGACTGAATGGATTAAAAAAAATGAGACCCATCTATATGCCGCCTACAAGCAATTCAAGTCAGACATAAGGACACACACAGACTGAAACTGAAGGGACAAAAAAAGGTATTTCAAGCAAATTGAAAATAAGAAAACAGGAGTAGCTATACTGATACCAGAAAAAAAAAAATGGACTTTAAAGCAAAGATTGTAATAAAAGACAAAAATGGGCATTACATAATGATAAAGGGGTCAATTCAACAAGAAGACATAACACTCATAAATATTTAAGAACCCACCATAGGATCACTTAACTACATAAAGCAAATACTAACAGACCTAAATGGAGAAATGGACAACAATACAATGATAGTAGGGTACTCTTAATACCCTGCTTACATCAATGGATAGATCATCCAGACAGAAAATTAATAAGGAGGGGCGCCTGGGTGGCTCAGTGGGTTAAACATCTGCCTTCGGCTCAGGTCAAGATCTCAGGGTCCTGGGATTGAGCCCCATGTCAGGCTCCCTGCTCAGTGGAGAGCCTGCTTTTCCCTCTTCCCCCCTGCTTGTGCTCACTTGCTCTCTCTCTCTCAAGTAAATAAATAAAATACTTTTTAAAATTAAAAAAAATTAATAAGGAAATACAGAACTCAAAAAACACATTAGTGTAAAGGGACTTAATATACATGCAGAACATTCCATCCAAAAGCAGAATACACATTCTTCACAAAAACATGTGGAACATTTTCCAGGATAGAGCATATGTTAGGCCACAAAACAAGTCTCAAGAAATAAGAAGACTGAAATCATATCGAGCATCTTTTCCAACTACAATAGTATGAAACTAAAAATCAATTGCAAGAAAAAAATGGAAAAATCAAAAATATGTGGAGTGGAGATTTTTTCAAAACTATGTGGAGATTAAACAACATACTACTGAACTAACAATGAGTCAAAGAAATAAAAGAAGAAATTTAAAAATTCCTTGAAACAAATGAAGATGGAAATACAACATTCCAGAATCTATGGGATACAGCAAAATTAGCTTGAAGAGGCAAGTTCATAGTGATGTAGGCCTACCTCAAGAAACAAGAAAAATCTCAAATAAACAATCTAACTTTATACCTAAACAGAACTAGAAAAACAAATAAATGCTAAAATTAGTAGAAGGAAGGAAATAATAATAATAATAATAAAAATCAGAGTCTTTTCTAAAAAGAAAAAAAAACAATGAAATTAAGAGCTGGTTCTTTGAAAAGATTTTTTTTTTTTTTAAATCAAGAAGCCTTTAGCTAGACTCACTAAGAATAGAAGCAAGAAGGCTCAAATAAAATCAGAAATGAAAGAAAGTTACAATTCATACCAAAGAAATACAAAGGATTATAAGAGACTACTGTGAACAATTATACACCAAACTGGACAATCTAAAAGAAGTGGATAATTCCTAGAAACTTACCATCTTCCAAGACTGAATCATGAAAAAATAGAAAATCTGATAAAGCAATTACGGATTATGGATATTAAATCCATAATCAAAAAACTCTCAACAAATGAAAGCCCAGGACCCAACAGCTTCACTGGTGAATTCTACCAAACTTTAAAAGAAGATTTAATACCTATTCTTCTCAAACTCCTCTAAAAAACTGAAGTGGAGGCACCCTTCCAAACTCATTCTATAAGGCCAGCATTACCTTGATACCAAAACCAGATAAGGACACCACAAAATAACGTTATAGGCCAATATCCCTGATGAACATAAATGCAAAAATCCTCAATCAAATATTAGCAAACCAAGTCCAGTATGATCAAATGATATTTATTCAAGGGAGGCAAAGATGATTCAACATCCACAAGTCAGTCATCACATACACCATATTAACAAAATGAAGGATAAAAAACCATATCTCAAATACAGAAAAAGCATTTGGCAAAATTCAACATTCATTTATGATTAAAGAAAAAAAACTTTCAACAAAGGGGTATGGGAGGAACGTACCTAAACATAATAAAGGCCATATACGACAAGTCTATAGCTAACATCATACTCAGTGGGGAGGAGCTGAAACTTTTCCCTTAAGATCAGGAACAAGACAAGGATGCCCACTCTTGCCACTTTTTTTCAACATAGTATTGGAAGTCCTAGCCCAAGCAATTAAGCAGGGGGTAAAAAATGCATCCATTTTGGAAAGAAAGAAGTAAAACTATCACCATTTGCAGACAACATGATTTTACATACAGAAAAGTAATCCTAAAGACTCCACCAAAAAATGAAAAATGAATTCAGTAAAGTTGCAGGATACAAAAGTCAATGTACAAAAATAGGTTGCATTTGTATACACTAACAAACTATTACTAATCTTTATAATTACATCAAAAAGAATAAAACACCTAGGAATAAAGTTAACCAAGGAGGTGAAAGACCTGGATTCTGAAAACTATAAGACACTGATGAGAGCAACTGAAGAAGATACAAATAACAGGAGATATTCCATGCTCATGGATTGGAAGAATTAATACTGTTAAACTGTCCATATTACCCAAAGCAATCCCTATGAAATTTTCAATGGTATTTTTCACAGAAACAGAACAATCCTAAAATTTGTATGAAACAACAAGAGATGCCAAAGAGCCAAAGTAATCTTAAGAAAGAAGAACAAAGCTGGAGGCATCATGCTACCTGATTTCAAACTATACTACAAAGTTATAGTGATCAAAACAGTATGGTATCAGCATAAAAACAGACACACAGATCACTGGAACAGAATAGAGAGCCCAGAAATAAATCCAGGCATATACAGTCAATTAATTTATTATATTCATATAATTTAACAAAGTAGGCAAGAACATACAGTGGGGAAAGGACAGACTCCAATAAATGGTGCTGGAAAAACTGAACAGCCACATGTAAAAGAATAAAACTATACCACTATCTTATACCATATGCAAATTTTTTTTTAAGATTTTATTTATTTATTTGACAGAGAGAGAATGAGAGAGAGAGAGAGCACATGAGAGGGGGGAGGGTCAGAGGGAGAAGCAGACTCCCTGCCAAGCAGGGAGCCCGATGCGGGACTCGATCCAAGGACCCCAGGATCATGACCTGAGCCGAAGGCAGTCGCTTAACCAACTGAGCCACCCAGGCGCCCACCATATGCAAATATTAACTCAAAATGGATTAAAGACTCAAATGCAAGATGAGAAATCATGAAGCTCCTAGAAGATAAGCTCCCTGACCTTGGTCTTAGTAATATCTTTTGGGATCTGACTCCAGAAGCAATAACAAAAGCAAAAATAAACAAATGGGACTATCAAACTAAAAAGTTTCTGCACAACTAAGGAAACCATCAACAAAATAAAAAGGCAACCTACTGAATGGGAGAAAATATTTGCAAATCACATATCTAAATAAATGGTTAATTTCCAAAATATATTTTAAAAACTCATATAACTCAATAACCAAAAAAGGAAAAAAATCCAGTTTAAAAATGAGCAAATGATCTGAATAGACCATTTCCTAAAGAAGACATACAGATGGCCAACAGGTATATGAAAAGATGTTCACCGTCACTAATCATCAGGGAAATGCAAATCAAAGCCACAATGAGCTATCACTTCACACCTGTCAGAATGGCTATTATTAATAAGACAAGAGTTGTTGGCAGGATGTGGAGGAAAGGAACCATTGTGCACTGTTGGTAGGAAAATAAGCTGATGCAACTACCTTGGAAAGTAGTAGAGAGGTTCCCCCCAAAGTTAAAAATAGAACTACTATATGATCCAGCAATTCTCCTTCTAAGTATTTAAAGAAAACAGAAATAGTAATTTGAAAAGATATATGCACCTCTGTGTTCATTGCAGCATTATTTATAATGAACCACATATGACACACACAATGGAACACTATCAGCTATAAAAATGAATTAACATTTGCCATTTGCAACAACATGAACGGACCTTGAGAGTATTACACTAAGTGAAGTCAGAAAGAGAAAGACAAATACGATTTCACCTTTATCTGGAATCTAAAAAACAAAACAAATGAACAAAACAAAACTCGTGGATACAGAGAACAGATTGGTGGTTGCCAGAGGGTAGGAAGTCTGGTGCATCAATGAATGGGTGAAAGAGAGTAACATGTACAAGCTCCCAGTTATAAGTCAGGAGGTAATGTATGTACAGCATGGGGACTATAGTCAATAATACTGTATTGCAAATTTGAAAGTTGCTGAGAAAGTAAATCTTGAAAGTTCTCATCACAAGACAAAAAAAGATGTAAAACAAGTAGCAATTAAAATGGATAGTGTCCAACTCTTGATTTCAGCTCATGATCTCAGGGTTGGGAGATGGAGCCCCATGTCGGGCTGGGTGTGGAGGCCGCTTAAGATTCTCCTTCTTCCTATCCCTCTGTCCCTCCCCTCTCCCCTCTCTAAAAATGAATGAATGAATAAAAGAAATGGATAGAGAAAAAGCCTATGAAAAGTCTGGGTTGAAAATTCTGTATTATGTTTTCTCATTTTGACATTATGACAGATTGAGAAGATCAGATATTCAATCCCTTGATCTAGTTCTAGTGTTGTCAGACAGCACTGAATAGAAAAAAGAACTTTTGCCAACTCATGAAAACTGCTCTGCAAACTGAGTAGGTGGTAAAGTCTGTGTTGAAGCTGATAAAATGAACAGAGGTAGTATTTTTTGCTTAGCCTAACAATAGTTATATGTCAATTTTATCTCAATAAAGCTGGACAAAAGTACTACAATAATGTAATGCTGATCTGACTGGTCTTTTGAATGAATTGTGATCATTCACAACTCAGTTACAAAGGTCAATCAGAAAACAATTTAGAAAATCAGATTCCTCGGGGCGCCTGGGTGGCTCAGTCGTTAACGTCTGCCTTCGGCTCAGGTCATGATCCCAGGGTCCTGGAATCGAGCCCCGCATCGGGCTCCCTGCTCTGCGGGAAGCCTGCTTCTCCCTCTCCCACTCCCCCTGCTTGTGTTCCCTCTCTCGCTGTGTCTCTCTGTCAAATAGATAAATAAATAAAATCTTTAAAAAAAAAAAAAGAAAAGAAAATCAGATTCCTCTAAAATGAGTATTTATTAAATGGGAAATTTCTCAAAAAAATTAATGACATGACAATATAGAACCTAACAATGCACTTCTTTATCTCTAGTTACAAAACAGTGTCCATGGAGGTATCGTAAAGAAATTGCCATTTTTAAAAGCCTTTATAATAGTCCAGAGTTTTCTGATCCAATTCATATTAAACTTTAACAAATAGAGCAATGTAATAGCTATTAAAAACCATATTGTAATTAATGCTGACAGTCAGATGACCCTGCACAGTCACTTTAATGGCATTATTTTGCTCTAGGTGGTAAATCCAAGAGCAGAGGTTTTATGTTTGTCTATTACTCTTGCTACTGACATTCAGTTAAGCTTTCTGTACAACCTGTAAATGCTGCCAAGTGTCTTTATTTAGAAATAGATCAAAATGAATAGTACCATAATTTTACTATATTGGCAAATAAGAAACAATCTTATATGCATTGTAATGATGAGTCAATGATCATATAACTATTAGCATTCTGAAAGCTCTCTTTGCCATCTGCTGGTGTCTTACTGACAAATTCTACCAACATATAAGTAACTGGTAGAAAAAAAATACAAAAAAGAAAAATTATCAGTATTTGAGAATTCTAAGAACCTTTCATTTAACTTACAGAAGAAAAGAACTAGTCTAAATTCTCTCTAAGAGTGTGAAAAACTCAAAATTTAGTTTTTACCCCTACAATATGTTATGTTTTTATGGTTTCAGGGGATACATAATATTACTAAAATTAACTTTGCTTAGCCAATTTCGTACTTTAGAGGTATATCTCTGACAAGAGCTGTGATCAAGACAGAGATTCATGAATTTCTGGATAGGATTGTCATCCTGTCTCTCTTAGAGGCCAACCTTGCATTTCTTTTCCAGCTGATATTCTTATTCTGTCACATATTCTCTCCCACAATTTTAAAATTTAAGGAAAATTGATGGGTTCATATCATCTACTGCTTTGCTTCGGAAAAGCTTCTCTCTTCCGAAATGTTGATTATGGCCAGACAATCATAATGAGACAGTTTGTTTGTATCATTTTCAAAGAACTTCTTTCCATCAGCATTTTTAACTTTTTATTTCAAGATATAAATTTACAGGGGCGCCTGGGTGGCTCAGTCGTTAAGCGTCTGCCTTCAGCTCAGGTCATGATCCCAGGGTCCTGGGATCGAGCCCCACATTGGGCTCCCTGCTTAGCGGGAAGCCTGCTTCTCCCTCTACCACTCCCTCTGCTTGTGTTCCTGCTCTCTCTATCTCTCTCTCTGTCAAATAAATAAATAAAATCTTTAAAAAAAAAAAAGATATAAATTTACAGGAAATTACAAAGATAGTACAAAGGAGGATCTCATATACTCCTCACTCAGTTTCCCCCCAACAGTTACATCTTATATAACTATAATACAATATCAAAACCAGGAAACTGACATTAGCACAATATACGGATAGTTCTTATTTTATCACCAGTAGATTCCTGCAATCACTGTAATCAAGACACAGAACTATTCTACAACCACCATCTACAGTTGTCCATGTTTTATCAGTTTGAGGTATAAAATCTTTACTCCTCCTAGTACCTTTGCCCTCTCCCATTTATAATACAATCATCTTAAATAGTTTATCCACATACATTGTGAGTCACATCCCACAATGCCATACTTTGTGCTTCAAATGTCAAATTTGGGAAATTTGTCATAATTTTGGAAATTTTGTCATAATTTAGGAAATTTCAGAAGAGAGGGAAAATCTATTGTAGTTACCCTATTTTTTTGGCAAACCGCCCAATTTGAGAAATTGTCAGCCATTATTTATGACTTTTTTCATCCCCACCTCCCTCCTCCCATCCTTCTGGGACTCCAGTGACACAGTAGCCATGACTCCAATGAGTGATTTGAGCAGGGAAGTTTCCTCAGAAGAGGATGTAGGTGGGCAGGTACTGTTACACAAAAACAGTTGTGTGTGTGTGTTGCCCCACCTAATGTGACCCAACTTTCACAAATAGGAGACAACTCAAAGTTACATTTAGCTACTACATCCTGTATGTAGTGCCTCTTATCACTATCAGAGTCCATTATCTTCCTTCCTAATCCGGTCCAAGTATTATTTCTTACCATTCAGCAACTTACAGGCTAAATTACATACTCCTTTAAAATACCTGAGTACTCAAAACAAAAACTCAACAATCTTGATTTAGAAAAGGAAGACGACAAAGAATCCTCAAGGACATCCGTATCCATTGTCCTTCAAATAATCTAGGATGACTTCATTGGCAGATCAAGTCACAGCTGAACTTTAATATAGCACAACTTGTCTTAAATAATGCTAATAACAGACATTCTGTTTCTAGAGCTTATGGAATTGCCTTGTGTTTGTCAGATGGCAGCCATATCAAGTTTTACTGATGATGCATTTACCATATTCCATTAAATAAAAAGAATGTTGATGTAAATCCAGGTAAAATTCACACAAAATAACTTTCTTTAAAAAAAAAAAAGATTTATTTTTAGAGAGAAAGCACAAGCAGGGAGAAGGGCAGAGGGAAAGGGAGAGAATCTCAAGCTGACTCCCTGCTAAGTGCAGTGCCCAAGGCAGACTCAATCTCACAACCACTGAGATCATAACCTGTGCCAAAATCAAGAGTCAGAGGCTCAACCGACTGAGCCAGCCAGACGCCCCACAAAGTAACTTTTTCACTTGAAAATTAGTTACTTGAAACATGACTATCAGAAAAAGAAAGAAACCCAAAGCCCTTAATATTTCCTAAATTGCTTAAATCAAAGAGAATGAAAGCTCTTGGCTTCAGCCAAGTAGCTATCTTGGAGTCTCTACTACTCTTATATAAGATCTGTTAGTACCTTGTGACCCAAACAATGGGTTAAAGAGTTTAAATGCCACTTAATTTATAGCTTTGCAGTGGTTCAGCAATTAGCCATTGAAACACAAACCTCCTGGGGTGCCTGGGTGGCTCAGTCATTAAGCGTCTGCCTTTGGCTCAGGTCATGATCCCAGGGTCCTGGGATTGAGCCCCGCATCGGGCTCCCTGCTCAGTGGGGAGCCTGCTTTTCCTTCTCCCACTCCCCCTGCTTGTGTTCCCTCTCTCGCTGTGTCTCTCTGTAAAATAAATAAATAAAATCTTAAAAAAAAATAAAGTAACATAAACCTCCAGTGCTCACTCAGAAGAATTGTGTCATGAATATTTGTTGATAATTGATTGATAGATAAAAATGTCGGATTGCCTCAGGAAATTTTCTGCTCAATGAATGCTTGCATTTCTGGGATGATTCTAACACCTCCACAGAAGCAGAAAGTTCTTTTCTTTTTTCTCATACACGTGAAAATAAACAGTGAGTGGGATAGTCACATGTCTCCCCACACTATCTTGAGAAATGAAGTTTCAATAATTTCTTATTTGGGGAAAGAACTTCTAGAAATGGATGATAGCAAGAATCAAGGATACTGGTAAACATTAACTTCTACAAATAAAGGCCTCCACTTTATTCTCTGCCTGTTAATTCCACTTCATGTTCTTTCTCCCCACGCTTTCCAGCCAAAGCCCCACAGAGGTTACATCCCTACCTTTTCCCTCTCCGTGTCTGTAAATAAGGAAATCATGCTAATAGTCCTGATGTGGTCTCATCTACGGCACCTTGAAGCCCTCTTCAAAATTGTATATGTGTGTATGTACACCCAAACACATTGTTTAGAACTATGTCAAGAAATTGTACCCAGGGGGGGAAAAAACTGAAAGGAAATGCACCAGAATGTTACATGGTGGTTCTCATTGGCATTGAAACTCAAGATCTGGTTTCGGGTTTTCTTTATACCCTTTTTTCCAAATATTCTACAGTGAACTTGTTTTATTTTAATAAAAGAAATTTTATTTAAAAAAAAAAAACAGCTAACATTTCATGGTGAGGGCCCTATTTGGAAAAAATAATACATCTTACATCAGCAGATCTCGTGATTTCACCCTTTGCCTTTTCGTTTTTGTAATTAAATGAATTCTCTTGGTTTCTGTGGTTAAATTGGATAACTAAAGATGATCTCTGGAAAGATGCTGCTTTGTGATTGTTATTTATCTAAGCATATAATATCTCCTAGAAAGGAATTCTAAAACAATAAAGTATTTTTTAAAAAAAAAAATCCTCTTGTTTTCCCTCTCATTGTGGTATCAGGTGAGGTTTCTGCAGATTTTGCAGGGTTTTCTTTTCTCCCTTCCGATGTCAGAGGCAGTTAATTTGCAAACGACAGTTGCAGGTGGTTTGCCAAGGAGAAGGGAGCAGAGGACAAAGGAATAAAGCTACATAAAACCAGCTTATGGCATCTTTAAAACCATAAATCCATGCCTTTGTCGCTTTTACTCTGACAAAGCTCACCTCTCAGAGGCATGCTTTCAGCTTTTCCTTGTGTTCCAGCCAGAAAATCTCCCCAAGCAATTATGGAGAGAGAAAAGATTTGTGCCGCGGCTGCAATCTCCTATAATAGTGTGGGCAGCCCACCTGTGTTGTCAGAAAGGCGAGAACCCTGTGGAAGGTAGACAAAGCGAAGTGGCTGAATGGGACTGTGTAGTCATGGAAAATATTCATCATCGTTGTTCACAGAGAAAGTGATGTTGACAAACTTGGACTAAAAAAGTCTGAGGAGCTCTCGCCTCACGAGAAGTGTCAAAGCAACGAAACAAAGGATAGTGCCTTTTGGGATTCTTGCAAACTTCAGCACAGCACTCTGGAGGAAACGGAGGTTTACCTCCTTAACTGGTGACATTTGTCGTTGCACCTGCCTTGCCTGCCTTTTCTTTGCTTCCCCTTTCCCTTCGTTTCCAGAGAGAACTCGAAGGCACCTGGTCATTTCTCACCTATTCTCACAAGAGCTCTAGGGGAATCATTAGGAAAGGTGAACAGAGCCATGCTAACCGATTCTTTCTTGGCTCACGTATGTTCTTCTGAAGACTGAGAGCACACAGCATGAATGAGAGCCCAGAAACAAGGGACTGAGTTCCTTCATTCATATAGTCACCCTGCATGGACAAGAATGCTATAGGCTGGCATCTCCCAGCCGAGGTCTTGTAGGACACACACTTCAGGAGCACTGTGAAGCCTTCATCTAAGGAATGAAAGAAAAGTCCATCTGCTTTGTCTGCTGAATTTT
>NC_138381.1:48348038-48385204 GCF_054177405.1 Leptonychotes weddellii | reverse complement strand
GATGCGGGACTCGATCCCGGGACTCCAGGATCATGACCTGAGCCGAAGGCAGTTGCTTAACCAACTGAGCCACCCAGGCGCCCCAAATATAATGGCTTTTATACTGAGAAACCCAGATGCCCGAAGCAAAGAGTGGAAGAGCTCTGAAAATGATCTGGGGTCCTGGCTTCATGAAGGTGTGCATGCCGCCTGCCCATCATTACCATGAGCCGCTCCACAGTTACTAACCTAATTCCTAGCTCTGCATTGCCAGCACTCCAGTCTCTTCCACTGGTTCTCGAACACTAGAAAAGCTGGTTGGATTCCTAGGGACACAGTTTCTTGATTTCCTAATGGAGGAGAAAAGTTAATAAAGGTTGGTTGATGATAGTAATTCAGCGCTAATGTCCATCTCCCCCTGACTCCAAGACGGGAACTCAATAACAGACAGACTTTTAAAGCTTTAAAGTGCTGAATAGTTAGTAAACAACTGCCATATGCAAATCTCAGCCAGCTTGATCATCTGGCCCTAGCTCGAGAAACAGGGTTGCCTTCCTGGGCCTGAACCACTGCCAATGTGAATAAATGCTGTTAGGTACTGAGTGACCTTGGAGAGCTAATGTCTCCCTATTCCACTGTAAATTGGGAGTGGTGGGGAGGGCATAGTGATGCCTGGTAAAAGAATAAACTGCTAATTAAAATGATAAAATTGCATTTGAACTCTGGAGACCATGAGAACTTTATAATTGACTCTCATAATGTGCTTTGGATGCCCGTACGCAACTATTAATGGTTTGTAGGGAGGGGTGGGGAGTCCATTTTATTTTGTATTAACAATAAAAACACTCCAGGGGCGCCTGAGTGGCTCAGTTGGTTAAGCGACTGCCTTCAGCTCGGGTCATGATCCCAGGGTCCTGGGATCGAGTCCCACATCGGGCTCCCTGCTCTGCGGGGAGCCTGCTTCTCCCTCTCCCACTCCCCCTGCTTGTGTTCCCTCTCTCGCTGTGTCTCTCTCTGTCAAATAAATAAATAAAATCTTTAAAAAAAAAAAAACAATAAAAACACTCCAAAAAATACATATAATGGAAGTGATTACTTCTCTCCTCTTGGGAGAGACACTTAACCTTTGATCTCAAGCTAAATTACATTACCAGAGGCAGCTTATAAACAGCCAGGAATTTGTTTCTTTTGGTATTGTTTTGATGACATGTAAAATGATCAGTAAATTTTTCAGAGTTCTCCTAAGGATAATTCCTCATACATTAAGATGAACTAAAACACAAAAAAACAAAAAACCTTGACTTGAGCAAATATATAGAAAAGTAGGGGCTACCATTATGTCCCATTATCAGGATTTTCTTCCTATCATTCCTTACATGAAATTCCTCAACGCTTTTTTAAAATACTATGGTATGGTGGAATTATGGAATTATTTAGGCCAGTATTTATTGTTAAATTGTTACAAACAATAAATGTAAATACAGGCCAATAAATTTAAAGATTAAAAAAAATGTTTACTTGCTTAAAACCAAACTCGTGTAAATTTAACCTGAGTAATTTTTGTTCATCTGACTCATGTTTTTTCAAATTAGCGTAGTAATTATGGGAATCGTCTAGCCCAAATATTATAGGGAGTTTCCTTTATCAGGAATGGTCTTTATGTGGGTGCTTTTGAGGGTCCCTACTAAACCAGACTCTCATGAATGCCTTTGATCTATACCAAGTGGTGTTTTGTGTGGTGTGCCAATATCGCTCCATGTTCCCAATTTATATTTTTTCCTTACATCATTAAAAGCCAGCCACTCCGCAACTGATGAATTTACTGAACGCTGCATCTGAAACTAAGGATGTACTAGATGTTGTCTAACTGAATTTAAATAAGTAAATAAATACCACTCTGCCTACACCTGAACCACAAGTCTTGGTCTCAGTGAATAATGGCATGAGATGTAGAGCTTAATTCTTTTGGTGGTGGTAGAAAAACTAATAAATTAGGGAACTTGAAGGGGGAAAAAATGAAAACTAAAACAGAATAGACATTATAAGGAAATTCCCTTAAAAAGAAATACTGGAGGATAAAAATGGGCAAACCAAAAGATCAATCACTTCCTTTCCTCGCTGCTTCTTGAATCTCCCTTCTTCTCTAATGTGCTCCTACCAGCCTGCGCTTCCTCTGGACGCCCGCTTACTTCATCTCATACCACACCAGCAGAGATCCTGCACCGAGCAAGCCATTCCAGGCCACTCACAGACCTTGGTGCTGCAGACTCAAAGGTCCCAAGGCCATCTGGAATCCCCAAATATTTTTCCAAGAGCTAAAACCAAGGCCAAGTAAATCTCTCCTTATTTGGTATTGCCCATTCAAATCCTGACCCAGCCCTGGAGATACCACCAAGAATCCTGGAGTTAAGAAATTCTCAACAATGCTTAGGAACTTTACAAAAAAGCAGGCAGCGGTGAGGCTTGTCTGCATTTCTCAAACTGTGTTGCAGAATTTTATGAGGGGTTGTAGAAAAAAAATTTAAAAACAAAAAAATATGTAGCTCACCTATTGAGACATATTTAGCTATACCTCACATGTTATATAAACCTCTTAGGAAGTATCAGTGCTGATTACCATATCGAAGATTCCAAGAAACCCTACAGTAAAGAACCTCTTTGATTCTAACTGACCCAGATTTTTCCAAATTGCTTTAATCACAGTCTCATTTTTTTCTCAAAACATATTTTTATCTCTCTTAGAACTGGTCTTCCAATGCTTACAATCTGGAAGCCATTTGAACAACTATGCCACACTGACCTGGATGTATTTCTGTGGGTCCAAACTCCAGACATGGAAAAATGTTACCTTTAAATCCATCACCTGTGTTTTGGTTTGCTGAGGTGGGTAGCAACTCTCAACATGTATCCGCTTCCCACTGAAATGGTTGATTACCCCCTCTTCTTAGTGATGATGTTTAGAGGAAGAAAATGATAGGCCCACTAAAAGGGACACATGATACATGTTTTCTGGAACACACAAGGACAGAGCTTGTTTTTCAGACATTCAGAGTACCTTCAAAAGGGCAACCTGACCCTGGCTGATAGAAAATCCTAAAATTACATTTCTGAAACCTATTAAAGGTCAAATGGAGAATAGAGCTTATTTGGGGACTAGGTTTTTAACTTTGTTGATCCAGCTAATGAAAAGGTTTGTTGTTTCAGGATATCAATTATAGTCTGTGATTTGAGAGCATTTGGAGCATTTAACATGAGCAGGAATAAATTAATTTCTGCCAGACCACTGATCCTGCTTTGCAAATAATACAATAATACAAAGAATTTTCTTCAAAGATTCTTTTTTAATTTAGTAAACATTTGTTCAGTCTGCAAAAACACTGTGCTGGGAGGAAACAGAACAGAGGGGTAGGACCTTGAGTCTTTCTCAGGAGACATACACAGTTGACCCTTGGGCAAGGTAGGGGCTAGGGGCACTGAGACCCACACAGTCAAAAATCCACTAACTTTTGGCTCTCCGAAACCTTAACTACTAGTAGCTTACTTTTGATTGGAAGCCTTACCAATAACATAAACAATAGATTAATACATATTTTGTATGTTATATTTATTATATACTGTATTCTTATAATCAAGCAAGCTAGACAAAAGAAAATGTTATTAAGAAAATCGTAAGAGGAGGCGCCTGGGTGGCTCAGTCATTAAGGGTCTGCCTTCAGCTCAGGTTATGGTCCCAGGGTCCTGGGATCGAGCCCCACATCACGCTCCCTGCTCAGCGGGAAGCCTGCTTCTCCCTCTCCCTCTCCCCCTGCTTGTGTTCCTTCTCTTGCTGTGTCTCTCTCTGTCAAATAAATAAATAAATAAATAAATAATCTTTAAAGAAAATCATAAGAGGAGGCGCCTGGGTGGCTCAGTCGTTAAGCGTCTGCCTTCGGCTCAGGTCCTGATCCCAGGGTCCTGGAATCGAGCCCCACATCAGGCTCCCTGCTCAGCGGGAAGCCTGCTTCTCCCTCTCCCTCTCCCCCTGCTTGTGTTCCTTCTCTCACTGTGTCTCTCTCTGTCAAATAAATAAATAAATAATCTTTAAAGAAAATCATAAGAGGAGGCGCCTGGGTGGCTCAGTCAGTTAAGCATCTGCCTTTGGCTCAGGTCATGATCTCAGGGTCCTGGGATCAAGTCTCCGCATCTGGCTCCCTGCTCAGCAGGGAGTCTGTTTTTCCCTCTCCCTCTAATCCTCCTCCACCCTTGTGCTCTCTCTCTCTCTCTGTCTCAAATAAAATCTTTTAAAAAAAAGAAGAGAAAACATATTTACAATGCTGTACTGTAACAACTCTGTATATAGGTGGACCCATACAGTTCATACCCATGTTGTTCAAAGGTCAACTGTGTGCATATATACACAACCCAGGGCAAAGTAGGGGCCTGCTGAAGGTATGCTGGGCATGAATGAGTTCAACTCAGGCTTCTAAATTGCTGCTTGACTTTATCAGAAAAACTAGCAGACTATGCTGCCTTCTCTTATTATTTTGGTTGCAATGTTGCCAGCTAATAATGACCTTGTATGTATGGGTGTAGTTTAAGTGAGTGATTGTATCAGAAATCATGGTTTTCTACACAGTTGCCTCTGATTTTCTCATCCTGCTCCATCAGAATCTCAGCAACTTTTCTGCTAAAGAGAAAAACCCCCTTCCCCAGGTTCTGCCTAGTATCTCTCAGAGAAGGCCTCCAACTGCCCCCAGCCCCACCCCCACCATTGTCTTTCCTTCTTCAGCTTCTCATAGACAATTAGTTGCTCTATCAGATCATAGAATCTTGGGTGGATTACTTTTCCTGTATGAATGAGAATGAGAAAAGGATTCATGCAAAGTGGAGGATTCCAACTTTCAAGAAAATTATGGCTTAAATAAAAATGCCTTACTCATGGTATTTTAACGGGCTGTCACAGGTCCTGGAGAACATCTTTCATGTCAATGATAGAATACCGTTGTTTGACCAGCTGGATCAAACATCACCTTAACTAACAATACGCACCGATTATTGACCCCTTTTATGTTTCAGAAACATCCTTATGTGCCTTACATTTGTTACCTTACTTAATCTCTGTGTCCCTTCAGTGATGGAGATATAACTTGCTCCATTTTACAGAGGAAAAAATTAAGAATCTTGGAGAACAAATAATTTGCCAAAGAACATACACCTAGTAAGAAACCACAATACCATGCTCCTTCCCAAATACTGAGTTTATTTCATTCACTTTTTCTTAACATCATTTCTCAACAATATGGCTAACAATGTTTGCCTTTTATAGTCTCACAAGTGTTCTCTGACATGATTTAATACTCCTTAATTATTTGCTTCATGCCTCATTTCCTCTCTGTGATGATAACCCTTTGTCTGATCCTCATTATTGCTATACATCCCTCACATGGGCAAAGCTGTGACTATGTTTATTACTAGCCACTTAAGCACTTTTTATTTCATCCTTCGCTTTTACTTGGGCCTCTAGAAGTGAAATGTATCATTTATCATCCTAAATAGAGATGGGGAACAAAATGCTTCCCTCTTAACAAATTTGGAGGCTTTCTAGTGTAACCTTTCCTCCATAAAACCTTAGGCTAGGTTTCAATAAAGCTATTTCTTTTTACAGCATTGTATCAGAGCAGTTCTTGTTTATAGATTGTTGATATCTTTAGCTTGAGTTGTTTATTATGGAGAGAAATTAAATTGATCTCTTGAGGTTTTCTATATATTTGGCCTTTTCTCACCTGACTTCAGCTAACATCAGCATCTTCTCTGTATTTTATCAGTTACAACACTCAGTAAGAAATATATTTTCAATGTATTTTTTGTCAGGGGTTTGGACACTACTCTTCAATCAAATAATGCTGAGTGGAGAATGCACCTAGGAGTTCCATGTTAGGAGAACTTTTACTAGAACCCAGTAAGAAGTCCTGTGTTTCAACATCACACCAGTCCTCAGAGAATGAGAATCCAAATTCCACAGCTGAAAGGGACTTTGACTTCCTGTGGAGAAGCTGCCTCATTACAGATGAGGCAACAAAGACGACATAACTTAACAGTAGTCAAATACCTTGTTAGAGAAGAATCAGGATTCAAATCCAGGCCTTCTGACTCATAAATTAATAACATCTTTTTAGAAATTAGAAACCTGGAGACAATTGGACCCAACTTCTGCTCATGTATTTCCTTTACTACATATCTAAAAATTGGTCAGCCGGCCTTGGGCTTTAAATCTAGAGCTTTTTCGGGGTGCCTGGGTGGCTCAGTCATTAAGCGTCTGCCTTCCGCTCAGGTCATGATCTCAGGGTCCTGGGATCGAGCCCCGCATCGGGCTCCCTGCTCAGCGGGAAGCCTGCTTCTCCCTCTCCCACTCCCCCTGCTTGTGTTCCCTCTCTCGCTGTGCCTCTCTCTGTCAAATAAATAAATAAATAAATAAATAAATAAATAAATAAATCTAGAGCTTTTTCCAGAAAATCATGGTCTCCTAGTCAGAACATATTGGCTTTTTGAGGGGTAAGGATATAAATATGAACTCAAGCAAAGGAATCTGCAATTTATCCAGCAGTATCAATTGATGTAAATACCTTATATGCCATTCTCAGGGGAGGAAAATAAGCATTTCATTTAGTCATTATCTTCTACCATGTAAAATAACTAGAGATCAGAGTTCTTTGAAAAAGATGGTTATAAAAAAATAACCTTGAACTTTAAAATGCCTCCCCTTTTTATCAGCATCATACAATGAATATGTGTCAGTCTATGGAACTGGAAACAGTTTTCTCCCTGAAGATCCTGGCAAGAGAAATTCTTTCCTATAGAAGCTCCTGGTCACAAAATCAATTTGAGAAATGCCCTTTGATTAATCCCTCTAAGACATCATCTCTGATCCTAAGAAACCAACTGAAGAATATGAGAAGAGAGCGTTGTTTTCAAGTCCACTTAAACCCCTTGAAACTTCTCTAGCGAAATGCCAACTTCTAGCTCCCATGCTGCTGCTGGAAATGGTGGTTACATTGAACCCTGATGAGCCTCCATTTTATGTTAAGAATGTTTGCACTCGTAAGCAGAGTTGAAATCATCCTCTCTTCCTTCACCAAGACAGCTAATCCCACACTTTCTTAGGTTCTTAGGTCTCACCAGATCCCCTATGATCCCAGTCTTGCCTCATCCCATTGGGACTAGATCATCTTAGTTTGCTCTGAAACCAGAACTGGTAGCATAGGTTCAACAAAGACCTTCTCCATTCTTCCCAGGCCCAAGTGTGTGAATGGTAGCATTTCTTTGTGGAGAAAATGACCATGGGTAAACAATATTTTTTTTCTCCTGGATTTTCAATGACTAAGCCTTGAGGACAAAAGAATAGAACACCCTTGACAACTGAATAGAATATTTAAAATCAGGACTTTTCTCATAAAAATTAGACTCTGTGATCACTGTACAGCTTTCTTCTGCCCTCAAGCCTGTGACATCACTGTCATCCTTTCTGAATCATAGATGCTATGCCTTGAAGGCAAGGTTACAGCTGGTCATCTTGTGGTTTCCTTCATTTAACCCTAAGCAATTTGAAGTGATGTTTTGATTTTATTTTGCTCCCAGTTCTGCTGTCACAATCATAGAGAGATAACAAATGGGGATCTCCAGCCCATCTGTCCTGTCATGTAATGGCATGCCTCTACCAGAGAACATGAATATTTCACCATCAACTAGAGATAGGAAAACTACAAGTATTACACAACCTCAACCAAGATGTCTCGTGAGGAACTGCTGTGCCCTTCTCTTGGAGAATAGTTCACTATATGCTACTCTCTTGGGAAACAGCTCCCTATTAGATCCCTAATAGATGTCAGAAAACTACAATGATGCCTCATGTCCTGAAGTTGGCTTTCTTAGCCAAAGCAGTGTTGAGCTCATAGGCTGCATCAAGTCTCCCATATACTCTATAATGCCTACTGCACATGTGTCTTAAGTGATCAGTAAGGGACTGAGCACAGGGGTGACTGAGCTGTGGGGAATGATTAAAAACTGTAAATGGTCATCACATGCTCTTTCCTGGTGGTTTATAGTCAGTCCTTCCCAGTGAGACTCCATGTGTCAAGTGTCTCAATCCAGAGCTGTGTTTTTCTGGAAGTAAAAGTTGATACTAATTATCGTAACAAAAAGAATGATAAGGTTGTCACACAGGCACTTTTATGATTACAGAGATCTCACTCTTTTTTTAAGTTGGGAAGGCCAACTGGTACAGAATTAAGGAATAAATATAGGAGAATGGGGGTTAACAGAGCTTCTGTGAAAAGGTAAAAATCTACTGGAGAGGAAAATGACATTTGCTGCAAAGACATGGGGGCCTTGTTGATCAAGAACCCAATAGTCAGAATTTAAGCACAGACCACCAGTGATGGTGATAGCTGTTCTTGTTCACTGACCATCCTCTGTAAGCTAGGGATTGCCCCCCAACATACGGAAACACAGGACACATCCCACACATGCATGTGTCATGCAAATATCCTACACACTGTAATGTATGGCAGAAATAAGTGCTTACATTTTCCTTTACTGGACTCTTGTTGTATATTTAGGTAGAAAAAGAACAATTTCTAAGACAGTTGGAGGAGGGAAAAATCCTATTCTGTTTTCTCTAAATTTGGGAATAAAGTTGAGTAGTATAATAACCTGTCAGAACATTGTAATATTGATTCTGCCCTGTTTTGATTCCAGATCCTTGCTAGTTCTTATAAGGAAAAAATTAAAATATATTCTATCCAAATGTATAAAGCAATTATTTAATGTTGTAGGGACAACAAGGATAAAAGCAAGAGTCCTCAAGAAGTTCACTCTATTAGGAAGATAAGACACAGAAATAACTATCATATTAAACACAATGTGCTTTGTTTTATAAAAGATGTAAATTCACACAAAGACTTTGAGAATTTCTAGAAGAGAAGGGGAAATGAGAGAAAGCTTGGTGAAGGTTTCATTTGAGCTGGGCCTATGAGACTTTAAGAGGCAGAGATATGGAGATAAATCCATTAACAGGTTAAGCATAAGGAATAATCAAACAAATGTTCTGAAGGTAGGAAAGCCCAGGGTATGTTCAAACAAAAGCAGGTAGTTGAGTTTTGCTGAAGCACTGGATCCATGAGGTGGATGGTTACAGACACACTAGAAGCATGGACCTTCCCAGCTCATGGAAATCACTTGCTGTTTAGCTGAGAATTCTGGACTGAATCCCTGGGGAGCCACTGAAGTTTTTTAAGCACAGCAATGTCTTCATAACTGCCCCAGGAATACACAGATGATGAGTCATGTTGGAAAAGATATAAGTGGTAGTTGGGCAAGAAGATGGAGAATTCTCTTGTTGAATTAGGGTCCAGGCCAAGGACAAAAACGCATAAAACCTGTAGAAAGCTGTTCACTGGGGAAAAATACAGAAGCGCCAGAATTCACAGATGGCCCTAGGGGAGAGAGTCAGTTGCACAGATGTGATTAAGGTGTAAGATTAAAAGATTGTGGCCAAAGGAGTACTTTTACTCCTCAATCACTTAGGGGTGAAGTTGTTTTGAGAAACGCTGATATCTGAGGTATGGCTGGGCTGATGGTTGAAGAGCCAGAGTGGAGATAAAGATCACTAAAGTTGGGGAAGTTCTGTGAGGCCATAAACACGAGTGTTGACATCTCAGAGGATGGGATGGAAAGGTCAATTAAACAGGGGCTAAAGTCACTACAGAAGATGAGGAATATCCTGGAAGTTAGTAGATACAGACAGAGAAAATGGTATAAGTTATTTACCCTCAAAAGAGTCTATAGGGTGGTAGTAACAGAAAAATGATCTATAAATGACAGTGGGAAGTATGATGATACACCAAAAAAAACTGATAACATTGATCACATCCAGGGAGAGAAACCTGACAACTGGGAACACAGAGAGGAAAGAGACTTCACTGGCTACCTGCTGAATCTTGAAGTTTAAACCATAAAAAGGTGCTACCTTTTCTAAGTAATTAATGTATTTTTCTGTGTATGCTGACCTTAGCATCTCTTCTCATGAAAGGGTAAGGAGAAGTGGCTTCAAGTTGGCAAGGGCTTGGGGGCAATGGGATTAACAAGGAAAAGTCAGTTTCCTTGAGGCAGAGGTATGGAAGGAGGGAGTGGCTCATGGTGGAAAGGGGTCCCACCATGGTGCATACTGGTACATATTGGAGCTCATACTGGTTCAGGACAGCCAACTGTGAAATTTTCAAGCAAGTTGATGTCAAGTTGGTAGCTTCCAAACAGCCATGTGGTAGAGTTTACACCTTGGAAATCAGCAAGTAAGATGAATTAGAAGCCCTTTTCCCTTCATTCAAAGAGCCTACTGTTCAACTTTACCAGCACGCCTCTGCATAGGCATCATGGAAATTGCTGTTAGCTGGTAAATGGTGGAGTGAGTCCAAAGGAGCTGGGAATGGGCAGGTAACTGCAGTATCTTATTAGTAGCAGGGAAAATACAATTTATTCACCCGAGTTCCCATTAAAATGCTGGTATTCTGACCCAGCCCCTGCAAACTGACCTTCCTAATGTAAAACTGTGTCTGTCCATGGCTTGCAGCTTGGCGATATGAAGGAGTTGTTCTCAAGATATGGAAGTGAAAACAAAAGCACATAAGACTCCTTTTGCAATTTCTTGGGCATTAGGTGACATGTATAGGACTCATTTTTTCCTCTCAGCTCCTTCCTTCCTTCCTTCCTATCTTCCCCTCATAGTCTTCTTTTGTAATCACATTTTCAGACATAGACATAGGAGTCTCCAGTGGGAACTGAGATTACCCTTTCCCTTGCCTTGCTAGCTTAAAGCAAAAATTCCATGTCTTGAATTCACTATGAGGAGCAACATGGACTAAAACCAGGTTCCTGGTTTTGAAATGGAGACTTTATGAGAAATATCCAAACCAATTATTCATGGTACGATAGGTCTTTTTCATTAAAAGCACGCACACTCAGTAAGCAAGCTAGATGTTAAGTAGACTACCAACTTTTGCAACCAGTACTGAATTTCAACATTTATTATATTTTCACCATGTGAAAAGCACTGAAAGAAGTTAAAAAGTAAAGAAAAGAAAACAAAGGAAGTTAAAAAAGAAGTGCAAAAGGAAGTCAAATGCGTAGCCTTTGGTCCCCAAGGAATTTGGAAGGTAAGAGACATTTTGCCTAGAGATGAAAGGCTCAGACTCAGGTCAGAGAACCCCAAACTCTTCTGCCTGGAACTGTGTCATCACAGAATGTTCCTAATCTCTCTGGGCTTCAGTGTTCTCATTGTCTCAGTTTATTCAGGCTGCTATAACGAAATACCACAGACTGAGTAGCCTGTGAGCAAAAGAAATTTGTTTCTTCTAATTTGTTCTAGAGGCTGGAGGTCCAAGATCAGAGTGTTCTCTGTCTGGTGAGGCCCTGCTTCCTGGTTCATAAACAGCCTCCCACATAACCTCACCTGGCAAAGGGGCCAAGGGAGCTCCTTCTGGCCACTTTCAGAAGGCACTAATCCCATTCATGAGGGCTTCACCCTCACTACCTAATCACCTCCTATGGGCCTCATCTCCTAAGACTATCACACTGCATATTAGGATTCCAACAGGTAAATTTTAGGGGGCCACATTCAGAACACAGCACCCATCTTTGTTCAGATTGTGGAGGTGAAATGAGATCACACATATAAACGTCAACCCAGTGCATGGTATTTGGCAGTTGCTCAATGAATCCAGTGGGGGCGGTGGTGATGGTGGTGGAGCTGGTAGAAATGTGAAAGTGATGGAAGTCAGTGGAGGTGGGAGAGGTGGAGGTCTTGGGGGTGATAGTGAAGAAATGGTGGTGGAGACAGGGACGGTGGTAGTAGTGATGGCAGAGTTGATGACGGTAGGAGTGAGAGAAGAAGCAGTGCTAGCGGATGGAGGTGGATGTGGTAGAGGTGGTGATGGTGAAAGAGAAGATGGCGGCCGTGGGAGTGGTGATGGCAGCAGCTTTCATGCCAACAGTCATCCTCCTCTTCATCATAATCCAAGTACTAACCACAGTAGTATTTTACTAGAATGGGGGATGTTTTATCCATTAGCACTTCTAAAGAGCAAGAGTGTAAGATAACCAATGGGAACTGTGCTCTAATGGAATGCAGAGGTCACTGAGTGTGGCCGAAATGCAAATAATTAAAATACTGTGGACTAAGAGCCATAAGAGAGACATGCAGAATGCTAAAGGAAGACAAGAGAGGAATAGATTTGTGCCTAAAGAGGATTGGGAAGGCTCCACTGTGAAAGGCAGTGAGTTGTTTCCAGAAAATGGCAAGAAATTGTTCACATGGAAAACGATTTCCAGGTAAGAAGGCAGCACATGCAGAGGAGTGGAAGCACAGAAGTCTGTAGTGTGTGAAGGAAAGGGTAAAGCCAAAGACTAGGGAACATGGAGAAAGTGAGGGAAGAAGAGGTTGGATCTATACTGAGAGGGGGCTTTGAACTTGATCCTTTGGACAACAGAGCCTTGTTAACTGTTTTTAGGTAAGGAAGTCACATTTATGGAGAATGAATAAAAGAGGGAAAAGACTGAAGACAGAAAGGCCAGTTGGAATACAACAGAAAGGGTCCAGATGAGAGGACAGAAGGGCTTGCTGGGCATGGCATTGGGGGTAGGGAGAGGAGAATGAATGTGAGGACAGGAACTACAGGAAAAGGAGTGGGCTTGGAGGAAGTTCTTCCCAGCTTCTCTGCATTTAACCTGCCCTGATGTAGGCGATATGCTTGCCACACTGTCCATAAGCAGCTGAAATTAAGCCAAGAATGAGAGAGAACACAATGACGTTAAAAGAAGACAGAATAAGAACTAGAACTTAGTAGCGAGTGGTCTCTAAGTCTTAAACACTCCCTAGGTCTCATTAACCTTTAAGGTAGAGAAATGAAGAAGAAATGTCAAATTCTTTCTAGTGTTTCTCCAATCAGCAATTGAGTAACTAAAGAGGAGTGACCATGTTTCCCATTAAAAAAGAAAATCTCCTGAAAAAATTTGGAATCTTCATAACTGATTTTTTTTTAAAGATTTTATTTATTTATTTGACAGAGAGAGACACAGCGAGAGAGGAAACACAAGCAGGGGGAATGGGAGAGGGAGAGCACTGAGTATCTACTGTATGCCAAGCATGGGCACTGCCCCTAAGGACATAGCAGGAACCCTGACCCAGGCTCTGCCCCAACTTCAAGGAGCAGAGAACTGAGACTTCTTTTTCTTTTTTAACACTTACGCATATAATCGTTTCTGATGGTTACAAGTGCTATAAAGAGAGAAATAAGGGTGTGAGGATCCTATGGAAACCGTGAAATACGTAAACAGGGAAAATTCACTGCCCTGTCCTCAAGGAAATCTTTTTTTCATTCCTGGCGAGGGGATGCAAAGCACAAAGACCAGAGCAATGAATGAGAAGGAAAAGTTAACTGAAAGAAATTAGTGTGGTTGCAACGCAGTGATTGGCAGGAGGGAGAGGGAGGCAGAGGGCACAGGAGTGGTCTAAGACAAAACAAGAAGTATTAAGGGTCCAGATAACCCAGAATGCTGTATGCCATATGAAGAGTTTTGAAAATTTTGCAATAGAAGGCTATTAAATGGCTTCAGCCAAAGGTCAAGCAGCTTAACCTATTCAAATGTTCTTTTTCTTCTTTCTTTAAGTAAAATTGACATATGACATTATATTAGTTTCAGGTATACATCATAATGATTCAATATTTGTATATATGGCAAAATGATCACTACAATAAGTCTAGTTAACATCTGTCACCATATAAAGATATTCTTAATAAAGTAAACTAAAATAAAAGTAATAGATGGAATTTGATTTCAATGTGCTTAGTAATGGAAAAGTTAACATTAGATGACTTATCAACCAAATAGCGACCATTTCACTTACCTGATAGGGGGTCAAATATTAATTTCAGGATATGGTTAATACAAGCATGGATAATCAGAATGGTTATTTACATTTAGAGACATTGAAATTGAAATTACTTAGAAATTTCTCAGAAGGGCGCCTGGGTGGCTCAGTTGGTTAAGCGACTGCCTTCGGCTCAGGTCATGATCCTGGAGTCCCTGGATCGAGTCCTGCATCGGGCTCCCTGCTCAGCAGGGAGTCTGCTTCTCCCTCTGGCCCTCCCCCCTCTCATGTACTCTTTCTCATTCTCTCTCTCTCAAATAAATAAATAAAATCTTTAAAAAAAAAAAAAAAGAAAGAAATTTCTCAGAAACCTAACATGATGTTAGGCTTGATTGCATTTGTAGAAAATAGACCCTTGCATTTTTGCTTTATGCTTAAAGAATGACAATCAACATTTTTGAAAATCATTTGCCAGGGGCGCCTGGGCGGCTCAGTCGTTAAGCGTCTGCCTTCGGCTCAGGTCATGGTCCCAGGGTCCTGGGATTGAGCCCAGCATCGGGCTCCCTGCTCCGCGGGAAGCCTGCTTCTCCCTCTCCCACTCCCCCTGCTTGTGTTCCCTCTCTCGCTGTGTCTCTCTCTGTGTCTCTCTCTGTCAAATAAATAAATAAAATCTTAAAAAAAAAAAAAGAAAAAATCATTTGCCAAATGAAAAGGAAGGCCTCTGAGATCAATTTGTTTCTGCAGGGTGGAGATTGCACTCACGTAAAGACTTAGCTGAAAACCAGCAAAAAAAGAATTTGGGGGGCGCCTGGGTGGCTCAGTCGGTTAAGCGGCTGCCTTTGGCTCAGGTCCTGGGATCGAGCCCCACCTCTGGCTCCCTGCTCAGCGGAGAGCCTGCTTCTCCCTCTCCCTCTGCCTGCCACTCTGCCTACTTGTGTTCTCTATCTCTCTGTCAAATAAATAAATAAAATCTTAAAAAAAAAAAAGAAAGAATTTGGGAAATAAATGGCAGCAACACTGTCCAGGAAGATATCAGTTGCCAGGTTTGCTTGGAATGAAGTGGAATTCCCAGGCCTGAGTGTGCTCTGCTGGCGTCATTTAGCTCATTGATGACTGTAGGCCTTTTGAAAATCACATTAGAGTGCCCAATTTTCTAAGTCTCATCTTCTCTTGAAAAGGAATATATATTTCTGGGTTCCCACAGGATGCCTAATTTTGTACCATCGTTAGTGGTTATTACCGCCATTTATCTTTCTAGTCATCCACCCGTTCCACTTCGTGTAAGTCTAAATATGCCTCGCACACATTTTAAAAATGCCATTCCTGGTTACACTTCAAAGGGCAGAAATTGGTTAAAGTGATCTCACTCCGACGATCTTATTCCAACAATAAAAAGTTTTAGCTTTCTTAATAGCATTTATTTCTTACATCATCATATATATAAGATTACAAAGATGCAGTGTGAAATAAAAAAATATATATATATATAATTTTGTTTTGTCTTAAAGATTGGGGTTGTGCAAGACAGTGAATATTTTTATTTAGCAAATACTTATCTAGCACCTGTATTTGAGCTATTGTTCAAAGATGCTGTACAAATAGAAACACATCAAATATTACATGGGGCATTCTATTTCTGATTTATGGCAGACTTAAATTTACCTCAATTCTTTAAAACTGAATATATCCTGTTGCAAGGCGCCAAGCTAGTTCTGAAGACCTGAATAGAGATTTAGCATAGTGGAGTCCAATATTTGGCCAAAGCCATATTGGAATGCGTTGGGGAGGAAGAACTTTTTCCCTACCCTCTTGTGTTTCTCTACTGAGGCCTGCAAATTAAATTTACTCAAAAGACAGATTAGCAAGAGAAAAGACAAATTTTTATTCACATACATATACGAGTTTACAGAAAAATATGACTCAAGGAGGCAGTTAGAATTTGAGGCTTATGTACCATCTTAATAGGGGAAGGGGAGGGAGGCTCTTACAAATGACTTTTTTTTTTTTTTTAGAGAGAGAGACCACGCACCCAAATGTGCACAGAGGGTGGGGAGGGGCAGAGGGAGAGGGAGAGAGAGAATATTAAGCAGGCTCCAGGATCAGCACAGAGCCGACGCAGGGCTCTATCTCACAATCCTGAGATCATGACCCGAGCCAAATCAAGAGTTGGATGCTTAACTGACTGAGCCACACAGGCACCCCCACAAATGACTTAAGAAAGATAAATGGGCTCTTGGGAGACAGATGAGGCCTGTGATAGTTTTGTGATAATGTCTGCTTAAATATGGTGACACTTCTCTTCTCTAGTGACAAGAGTCAATCTTCCCTGGTTGCAGAAACTCGTGGGAAATGGATTTATGACCAGTAAGGTCTTTTAGGAGTCTCTGCTTTTAGACAGATAAGGAAGTTTAGGGGGGAAAAGCCTATTCTCAAATGCTGTCAGCTCAAAACAGTTTTATGCCACTTTGTAGTATTCCAGACACCTTCAAAAGGAACCAAGGTCAAAGAAGACTGCCTTTGATCCCCCATTGCTGGTGGCCATTCGGGCTCTGGGCTAGCCCTGAGGATAGAGCGCTCCACTGGAATAGGACAAGGATGGACACTTGCAGGTCCCAACATACTCTCAGGGGTCCAAAGTGTCAGAGATATGCTTAATTCCAGATTTGCACTGAGACAAGACCAGAACTGGAGAAGTCCCACTACCTAGAATATTCCTTTGTATATGGGGATTTTTAATAATGTCTCAGAATAGACTTGACCAGAAGCCAGGCTTAATCTCCCCCACTCTACCACAGTGGGAAACTCATATGGTTGCCCTCATCAACAAACACACTTTACCAGGGACCAGACAGTACATACTATTAATGGCATCCTCATTTTGACCATTGAGGAAACAAAGACAGAGCAAAGTTTAGTAAGTTTTCTAAGGTCAAACGTCTGGTCGGTGGCACAGTCGATATTTGTACCTATTCAATTTGACTCCAAAATTCAAGCTCTTAACAACCAAGCTCTACTGGGCTAGGCTTCTTCCTTGAAAAATTTTACTTTAACTGAACAAAAGTATAACAAATGGCTTGAAGGAGCTTTTATTTATAGTATTAATGTGACAATATCATAACCTAAAAATTGCTAATAATATCAACCTCCTGACCCATCCTAGTGCAACAGATTCTTCAGATCTGACCATTTCTCCTGCCATGAGATAGTATCTAAAGCAGAATAACACTATGCACTTTATACATAGGGGAGCCTGACACCTGACTCACAGTGTCAGCTCCCTTGCAGTCTGCCCCTCCCTCAATACCCATAACCTGCCCCAGACCCCAGTGTTTCCTGCTTATTGTCACTTGGCTCAGGGTCGGTGGCCTCCGCCAACATGCCACAGTATCTTCAATCACATCACTCAGAAGCTTTACACTTACCCCTAAAAATACCTGCTCCAAAGAAATTTTAAGTACAGTGGTGATGATGGATATACTCATGATTTCTTTAGAGCAGAGGTTCACTTGGGGAAGAAATGGAAGCTAAAGTTTGAATAGGTTTCTAGATTCCTAGAACTAGATAATCCTAGTTTTAGGTTATTCTTACGACTCTCCCCCATTGTTGGACATGGTGCCTGCCCAGTTTCAGGGGCTTAGGACACTCCAAGCCCATCTAGGGACCATGTTCTCCAGCCTTGGGTTCTGTTACCACACGGACTTTCAGGTGCTATTGACTTAGAAGTGTATTTGATCTCTTTGTGAACAGCATTGTTATAGGCAAGCAACACATTTTTACTGGACACATGCTGTCTGCCAGGCACCACGTTAGTCATAGTGGATACAAAGCTAAGTCAGGTATAATTCTCACTTTCAAGTTTCCATCAGAGAGATAAGCATGAAGGCAGAGAGGCATGACAATTCAGGTGTGTACGATATGCCAAGGAGAAGTCAGGAAAGGTTTAATAGACCAGGAAATACTCGCGTTGGCTCTGGAAAATGGGTAGGTGTACAGCAGCCGCTCACAGGACCATTTGTATACTAAAAATTGGCAGATTCGTATGTGATCAATTTCTTTTAAGAGCTACTGAAAATCTCCGGAGATTTTACTGAGGGTGGAGAAGAAGAGAGTCTTAATTTCAAATGTTCATTCCATGTCCTGTCAAACCATGTCTATAGTTGAGGGTTAAAACTATATTCTCCGATCCCGGATAAGACTGGAGCCGCATCGGGCCACGGCTTGACCGGCATTCTCTAGGCTGTCTACGCGATGGTGCAACAATGGCGCGCAAACGCCAGGGGGCAGTGCAGTTTCAGCAAAACTCCTAGGAAACGGTCCGGGTGTCGTTTTGACCAAGAAAGTTGACAGCATCCTGCTGCAAAGGTGAAACCCTTAATAAAAACAGTTCTACTAAGAAGGAAAAAAAAAGTTTACAAATCCTTTCTTTAAAAGCTTCCTGAATTGCCATCCAAACTGCCTTTCAGCATTTGTCCACAGCTGAACGTTTTGCAATATTATTTGCAAAAGAATTACTGTTTTTCTTAGTACATTTCTTCTCAGCACAGCTGCCTGATCTTTCCAGTCCTCTGCCTAAGAAACGGTTACTCTAACCAACCCCTTGCTAGCCGGAGTCACATTGTTGGGATTCTGTGTTTTGCCCTCTGCCCAACCGTGGGTTCTCCTCCCTCCGGGCCCATTCAACGCATCCAGCTGCCTCTTTGGCTGGCGCTGCGGCTCCCTTTAAGGTAATTCCAGTCCGGGCCTGTGTTTTGTTTCCAGCTCGGGAGCCGCCAGGTGTCTGCCCTCCCTTAACCCCCAAGGATGAGAGATCAAAGGTGTGCCTCCATCTGCCTCCTGACCAGCTCTTTAATCTGTTACATGTTCAAAAGGGACAAGTGCAGTATTATGCACTTAGGGAGGGAGGACGAATCAGGGAAATGGAAATGGGCAGAGTTCCAGAGTGTGTGAACTCACTAAGAGGACGTGGAACATGTCTGTCTACATTGTAGCCCTGCCATGTGGGAGTGTTTTCTTTTAAAAAGAGCAAGAATATTTCGGGCAAATGGAGATCCTTTCTCTGACTGGAGCCCTACTAAACCCATTTAATGATTGTACAGACCCATTTGGAGACCAGCGTTTAGAGAAATCTAACAAGGCAAAGGAAAATACTTTTTAAATTACGAAATGGAAATGATAAGGACATTTATAGCAATTTGGGCTTATTTAACTTAACAGCAAAAAATGACGAACTAAAGACTTAAAAAAGATAGAACCGAAAAATTTTAAGAAGTATTATTTCCAATGGATCTTCTACTTTCCACATCCACAGGACTAAACAAGAGGGGAAATGCATTTTTTTAAAAACAGGAGAAAGCAAATTCAGTATTAAGAAAACAGTTCTGGGAGCAGTGGTTACGGAGGGGTCGGGACTCTTACCTAGACATGTGCGCTCACGCACGCAGGCGCTCCTCCGCCCACGGTTTTGGTTTCAGGGGTAGGGTAGAAAAGAGCTCTAGTCTAGTAAGGATTATTTCTGAACTTAAACTTGGGAATAATGTAGACAATTGGAGCACCCACAACTTTCTTTAGATTCCGAGGAAAGCTCGTTGATTTCCACCAAAGACAGAAAAGTGAGCAGGCACTGATTGGTTTTTTTCTCTCCATACTCCTGTGCCGCGCATGCCCGGAAGCAACCTTCCGCTTCCCCTTCTTGCTCGAGGCTTCCAAAAGGACCTGCGGCCGCTTCAGTGATGCTGAGCTGCCTTCACAGACAGACTTCGTGAGGCAGCAGTGACCTAATATTAAGTCACACTGTCCTTCCGCAGTTAAAATGGCTTTGAATCAAATTTGTTCACAGTACGTGAGAGGGAAGAAAAGTGGCACAGTTATTAATGGCTACGGTAAGAAGGGAGTCCTTATCAGCGGCATCAAATGTTCCATTCATCTACTCATTCATCTACTTAGCAAATGTTTACTCAGCACTACGTCCAGTCACACTGCTGGGACTCCGGGAAATCAGTGATGATCAAAGAGCCTTGCTTTCTATTCATAGAGTTTACGGTCTAGAGGTGGAGACTAGCATTGATGAAATACTCTCAGAGATAACTGCTCTGAAAGAAAGAAAGATAGTTCTTGTGGGAGAGTCTTCTGTAACAATGGAACTAATCTAGAGGGTCAGGGAGAACTTCTCTGAGAAAATCCTCATAAGCTAAGAGCTGAGAGATCAAGAAGGGTGAGGGAGGACACATGTTACTATTCAGAGAACTGAAAAGGTGGGGTGGCTGGGGAACACGCAGTACAAAGTGAGGTCATAAGACTGAGGCACACAACTGTTTCAATTGCTACATATTATCTCAATACAGAGCATAGCACCTTCAAAACAACCACTTTATTATACCCAAGATCTTATGGGTCAAGAATGTAGATAGGGTTCCACATTCAGCTGGAGGCTGGGCTGGTCTAGGGGGTCCAGGATAGCATTATTCACACGCCTGGCACCTTAGCTTCCGTGGCTGGAAGTGTGGGCTCAGCTGAGACTGTTGAACAAAACACCTGTAGGGGGCACCTCCAGCATTGCAGCTTTAAGACTTCTTATGTCGCAGTTCAGGGCCCCCAGGGATAGAGTCCAAGAGATAGGAAGTCTTAAGGCCTGGGCCCAAATACTAGCAGAGCATCCCTTCCACCATCTTCTATTGGTTGGAGCAGTCAGAAAGACAACCCGCCAGCCCCCAGATCAAAGAAAATGACAGAGATGTCACCTCTCAGTAGGAACCGGTTCAAATAATTTGTGGACATCTTTAGTCAGCCACAGTTCATCCTCTGGATAATAATTATTTAGACTCTTCTGTAAGGCAAAATATACTCCTTCTAAAGCCCTCCAGAAATCTCATCTCCTTATGGCATGAAGTTCAAGTTTGAGGTCCATGTTCTCACCACTGAAATAAGTTTCAGGTGTTGCTGAGGATCCTTTGATCCAGTTCTCTAGTATACTTTTTCTCAATAGGAAGACTTGTGAACTAAAATGAAAAGCTATCTGCTCCACACACACCAGCATATACTGATGATACAGAGATGAGATCAATGCAATGAGCACTCTCAGTCAGGAGTGGAGGAAGGAGGGGCATGGAGCAATCACTGGTCCATAGCAATTCTAAAGTCCACATGTTGCCAGTTCCTTGACTGGGGGCCCTGGTCCTGTTGCCCAGGGATGACTCTTTGGCAGCTCTTATCTCCTCCTTCCAAACTCTTGGTTGCACCTTCTGAGTCATCTGTCCTGTTTCCTTAATGTCTTAGTCAGCTCAGGGTGCCGTAACAAAATACCATAGACCGGGTGGCTCAAACAACAGATATTTATTCCTCACAGTTCTAGGGGCTGGAAAGTCTGAGATCAGGGTGCCAGCATGGTCAGGTTCTGGTAAGAACTTTCTTCCTGTCCTGAAGATGGCCTCCCAAAGGCCCCATCTCCAAATACCATCACACTGGGGATTAGTTAGGGCTTCAACATATGAATCTGGGGGACAAGACTCAGTCTATAGCACATAAGATGTCATTTGCAACTGATTAATTTTGTCAGTCTATTCCCTGCCCATTTTTGTCCACACTGATAATGTATCCACTAATACACTTCTCTTGAAATCTTCATGGGCTTTCTCTGAATCCTATTAGACTTCACTCTGTTAGACAAAACACATCCACAGTTTTCCTACAGACAGGCCCTTCTCTGGACTGGGCTCAGAGTCAGAGTGCTATGGGACCACCCTCTTAGGGTTTTTAGAAGCCCTTTCATCTCTTTATATGTTTTTGAGGCACACACTTAAATCTTTCTATCATAAAAAAGGATCTTACAGCCACACCCCTGAGATGATCCTCATCCTCAATTTCCTACTTTGGGAGCCTTTGGCCTTTAGAAAGTCTAGGATTGTGAAACACAGTTACCTTTTTTAAAAAACTAACAAGTCCTAGCTCTATATTTCCTCTAGATTTTGCTTGAAAACTGAACAGTCCCTTTTTTTAACACACTTTTATCTGTACTTTATCATATGCAACTGTTTAAAAAAACTAACTGGCACTCTACATGTTCTTCCTAGAAATCTTATTAAAAATTTGCAAACTCGTTAGGTATATGAGTTTATATATATCTAAATATATAATTTATATTAGGTATATTTTCTGTTTTTCCATGTTACTACAGGTTGTAATGTTGCCAAACTTCCCACCACTACATCGGATGACTTGACTTTCCTTATAGTCTCCAAGGATAGCCTTTTTCCTGTCCTCCCAGCCTCCACCAACAGTTTCCCCAGGGCCTTCTGGCTCCTTCCCTCAGCTTATATTGTTTGTCAGAATGTCTACACATGGCATCCATCAGAGTAGTCTCAGGACTTGTAACGTGGTGTATCAGGGTTCTCAGAGGGAGTAATCCAAGAGACAGGAAGAGGCTGCCAGGTTCATGGGCCTGGGCATAGACACTGGGAGAGCATGATTTCCACTTTGTTTTAAAGGTCATAGCAGTCACAGAGTTTGCTGGAATTCAAGAAGTGGGACACAACCTCCATCTCTTTGCGGGAGGTAAATGGAAGAATTTGTGGGCATTTTTATTCTGCCATGAGTGACATCATGAAGGGCTGTGCAAGTCCTGTTAAGGCTTTTGATCTTGGTCTTAAGAATAATGAAAAGCCATTTAAGAATTTTAAAGGTTGGAGGGGTATGACATAATTGGGCTTGCCTTTTGAAAAGACCACTCCAGCTGCAGTATGAGAATGCATGGGAAGAAGGACATAAAAAATTGAATGGTCCTTTCTTAGTTCCTCTTTCTCAATCCATATCATATTATACAGATTCATGTGAGCATTGCTATGGTAGCTTGCCCTAAGGTGATGGCAGTAGAGATAGAAGAACTGCAGATTGAGATATTTGGATATAAAATCAATTAGCTGATATTTCCCGAAGTCCATTTACAGCATAAGCTTGTCTCCAACTAGTTAATAAAATTACTGCTTGGGAATCTTTTTAACAGTATAATCCTGAAACCTAAATATTACTGTAACTTATGTATATTTACTCCGCACGGCAATGTTCACTAACCTCCATAAAGACCAGCCTCTGAGTAAAATAGTGGTCAATATAATGAAATCTGAGGATTCTGCCCAATAGTATCCACAATTAAGACAATATGTTTGAATTACATTTGCAGGGATTGATAAAATTCCCTTTTTAGGATGTCGGGAAACACTTGGGAATGATCACTTACTCATTAGATAAATATTTGAGTATTTGCTCTACACCAGGCACGGTTCTAGCCAAGGGAGTTACAGCAGCAAGCAAGACAAACCAGGTCTCTGCTCTCATTCTGCTTACATGTTAATGAGGCAGACAGATATAAACGAGGAACCTAGTGATAAATCAGTGACATAATCCCAAGTACTGGTAACTGCTATAAAAGAAATAAATAAGAGAGAGGGTCTACAGAGTTCCTACTGGGTCTGCTCTAAATACAAGAATCAAGGAAGTGCTCTCTGAGGAAGTGACATTTGAAGTAAAATCTGAACGAAGAGAAAGGGCTAGGTGTAGGAAGATCTAGCAGGTCAGGGGAAAGCTCTCAAGCCAGAGGGAGCAGCAAAGGGCACCTCAGGGGCAGAAAGGAATTAGCATTGCAGGGCACCCAGAGAAGACCAAAGTGGCCAACGCATCTTGAAAAAGGGAGAAAGTGACATAAAATCAGCAGGAATAGGGGCGCCTGGGTGGCTCAGCCGTTAAGTGTCTGCCTTCAGCTCAGGTCATGATCTCAGGGTCCTGGGATCGAGCCCCACATCGGGCTCCCTGCTCTGTGGGGAGCCTGCTTCTCCCTCTCCCACTCCCCCTGCTTGTGTTCCCTCTCTCGCTGTGTCTCTCTCTGTCAAATAAATAAATAAAATCTTTAAAAAAAAAAAATCAGCAGGAATATATGACATAGGGCCTTGACAGCTAGGGTTAAAAATTTTATTACTAATTCAACAATAATGAGATATCACTGGAAGATTTGAGTGAGCCCTGGTCATTCACACTTGAGCATGGATTATTTTAACTTGACTCTCTAAAAATTATTTTAGATCATCTGAAATTAATAATTAGGTGAGAAATTAGGCAGGAAAGAAGGTGGAATAACTTTGGAATTGGAGAACTGTTGCAGAAAGCATACCCGGGTAGTGATTTGCTCTGGAAGACAATAGACACGGTCTGCACGAATCACCCACAAGATTAGGAATTTTGCTACACTAAAGATATCAAGTTGAGGGAAGAACAGTTAGCTTTCTTTTCCTTTTCTCTTTTTTTAAAGTTTTTTTTCAAACATTTGCAGACGATGAAACTTTAAAGGGGGGACGGGGAGGAGTAGGATCCATTGTGTGTATATATACATATATGTATGTGTTATGGCTTACCCTGAATTCCAGGCAATGTCAATGTCAGCCAGTCGCCAGATAACGTCAATTGTGTGTCCTGGAAGTCAACAGTGCTACGTGTAGCTTTTCAGCATCGACATCAACCATTTCTTAAATATTCAAATTTTTAAAAATATTTGTATTTTAAAATAAAATGTTTTCCCCTCATTCTACAACTTTTGTATAATATTAAAAGTAGCTATCTAATTAGATTTGGCTAATTCTATATTTTCACTACAACATAGTTACTTTGCAATATCTTTATAAAGGCCTGTTCTACTATAAGAAAAAGCCTGGTTTGGGGTTTAAAAAAAAAAAAAAGGAGAAGTCTATATGGAGTTGATGAATCACTAATGTTTTTATTAATATAATGTTAATAATTAGAGCTCTAAAATCAGACTGTTACTTGTTTTTTAACTTACCTTTTTGCCCTTATTCAATAAATGTATTACTGGGCTCTGGTCCACCACCACCCACAAATCCCATAAAAATTTGTTTAGATTTTCTTGCTTTACCAGCATAAAGCCTGATCAGAGCACCTTGATTAGAGCACATTGTTGTCCTTTTATCTGAATGCTTTTGCTGACACCATGGTTATACACAAAAATAAATATGGCTGAAAAAAAAATCAATATCATGACCTGATTTCCTGTATAAGAATTCTACAGTTTATTTTTTTTAAAAAATTTTATTTATTTATTTGAGAGAGAGAATGAGAGAGAGAGAGCATGAGAGGGGGAGGGTCAGAGGGAGAAGCAGACTCCCCGCCGAGCAGGGAGCCCGATGCGGGACTCGATCCCGGGACTCCAGGATCATGACCCGAGCCAAAGGCAGTCGCCCAACCAACTGAGCCACCCAGGTGCCCCAGAATTCTACAGTTTAAAAAAAAAAACAACAGGATCATTGCTTAATAAGCCAGTGACTCATCCCTCTTGGCATAAGTGGACTTGGCAAGTCCATTTAGGTTATGTTCGTGGTTGATTGTCAGTGACTGTTATTTCCCAGGTGATCTGTGGATGGTATATTTTTACGTATGACAGTTTTTAAAGGTTTTGAAATTACTGGAAAAATAATAGCAAATGCTAAGCTTACTTACGTGTGCCTCATTCAGTTAAATGATAACCCGCTTTATGAATAGCTCAGGAAGTATTCTGAAGATCAAGATTTTCTTCTCTGGGCCTAAGTGGAAAGAAACATCACTGATGACAACGTTATGCTAGCCCTGATTCACACCAACTTGCAAGAGCGAATTCTTATATTTTGAGGTGTTTTGTGAGCCCATTATCAAACACAGCCATTATTATAAAAGATACAAACTTCTAATTAAATAAATTATATTAAAAACAAAGGTAATAAATACTTAAAACTCTATCCTTCCTCATCATTTGACTACAGTTTACTTTCCATACTCTTGAGGTTGTTTACAACAACTGTACTTGCATGGTCAAAATACTACCGAATGGTATTGCTCCTTGCCCATCTCTTTTCAACTCCACATTCGCGACATCAGCCTGGTAGCTTGAAATACGCCATGGTGGAAGTATTTACCTAGTGTTAAAGTTGAAAACGTTTTAATTTAATGAAAATAATTTATATGACAGTGTGGAAAATGGCTCAACAGTAAACCGCAGAAGAGATAAAATGATAATAAATTTATTGGGGAAAGAGCAGATTGGGATGAAACTCAATGTGTGATTTTGTCAAATCATGATTGACTTGCTAGCTATGAATACAAGAATTGGACCAAACTCAACAAAAGCATTCTGTGTGAATCAATTGACTATATGGAACTTGAAATAAAGAGCATTGTGTATTTTATTATTATTTTTAGATTATTTATATCAATAAAAATCATGATAAACACACCTACATTTTTATGCATACTTTTTGCTCTGAAGAGTCCCTTATTAAACATTGACCAGACACTACTGGTTCTGCCGGAAAGATGAAATTTGATAGGTAACTTAAAAGCAGCTGTTTTAAGAAAGTTGTAGTGAAGAGCAAGTTTGTCTCTTTGTTAACAGTCTGTTAAAAGCAGTGTGTGTTCACGCTCATACCAATTTGGCTTATCAATTTTGAAAAGGGTTTTGTTTCAATTTTTAATTTGAAACTCCTCTGGTTGGAAAGAGAACCAGAATGTCAACCACATGAAACTGTAAATAGACATTTTTGCTCAGCCTAAAGTATCATGGCTCTCACATAGGGTTTGAGGAATATTATTTATTTATAACTATGACCTACCAAAAAAATGATTTTTTAATCAAATCATTGGATCCAGTCTATTTATCTCAGTTGAGTATTTTCACCTTTAAGTGCACCAAAAAGGCACATGAATATCCAATCAAGAGTAATGTCTACTTGCTTCATGAACAATTTGACACACTCAGGGAGCCCTTTCACTGACCTGCAGGGAGCAGGATCGCTGAACACATCCAACCAGTAAATGGCCTGTGGCCCAACCACCTCAGAGAAGGAAGTTGCCAGATCACACCATGGTTTTTAACCACCTGTTACATATTTCGACAGAAACCCTGCCCCGACATGTATCAAATGATCTCTATACATAGCAGTAAATAGAAAGTACTAGACACTGGTGTCCCGCTGTGTGAAGTTTCATCAATTCATTATCCCGCATGATTTATTTACAGAAATAGTCATTCAGACCGACTTGGCCGTTGTTTTATCCAAAAACGTGTCAGATCCCTTATTCAGCGAAAAACTCCCCCAAATGGTTTGAGTGGGGTAAATGAAGACACCATTTAGTCTAATCATGGACTGAAAATTAATTTGTTCTCAAAGTTGATGTTTGTTTAGTTAAATCCCCAAAATGCCAGCAAAAACTCTAGATCCGAAGCATGTGTGTGTTTTGAGAAGACCAGAAGAGGTCATTTGGGTCCATTATATAACTGCCACTTTTTGTTTTTATTCAAGGTGTCATAAAACTGAGTTCTGCAGTTGAAGGTACGTTCTCACCACCACAAAACCAATACTGTTTTGCTTGAAGGTTGCCTCGCGTGGCTTTGTAGGCAGAAAGCGTCTGTGGCAGCAGTGTGTGGTGCCTGTTCTAATCGCCTGCTGTCAGCCTTCTGTCTGTGTCTCTCCTCGTTCTGGTCATTTTATGCCATGAGTCTCTCGGGCCTCCACAAGTGGCATGAACACTGACCCAAGAGGGCGCCTTTAGGAGAGTGAACGCGTCTGGTTCTGTTCCCTGGTGTGATTGCCTCCGATCCAGGGCTCTTTACAGATCCCCTTGCTCTCCAGCAGCCTTATTTGAGGTTGGACATGGAGTCTTGCCAGGAACCTTGCCCCCCATTCTCTCAGCAGGGCCTTCTCTCTACAGTGTTCTGGTCCTTCATCCCAACATAGCCAACGTGCTTGCCCAAGGAGGTGGCATGGAGTTGTTTAAGCTCCCTGACGAGAATACTGAGTGGCGAAGGCATTGACTAAGCCTCAGACGCAGCTTTTTCTCGGGCAATGCGATCCACCAGCCCGAGGAGGGCTGGGAAGCTGGGAGGACCAGCTTCCTTCAGTGGTCTTTGTATCACCCATACCTAGCGAGCGACAATCCCCTTTAGTCGTGCATCCAGGAAGCTAAGAAGAGGGGGGAAGGGGGTTTAAGGAAAGAGGATTGGTGTGGGAGAGGACAGCAGGGTTTGCTAACCCCCAAGAATGTTAAAAATACCCCGTCATCTGAAATGATTGGTTATTGGTATAAAATTGATCTCCTTATCTTCATAGAAGCACACAGTCCGCAAGTAGCGAATGTGTCATTTTCCCTTCTTGTGAGTTTCTGTGTTTGCTTTGGGTGTGTGTGTTCTCATTTATCGGGAGTCTGTCAGTCATGCTTTGGAGGTTCCTTCATCCCTGCTTAATCAGGGGAGGCTCCTTGGAAGAGGTGGTGGGCTTTCAGGTGAGTCTTCACATTTAATGGGAGCTGTGGCTTGATGAATGGGCAATGCATGGAGGTGGGAAGTGGAAAAATGCCAGGGGGTAGGAGTGGTGAGACCATCTGCTTAATTCAAGCAAAGGGATTGGATGGGCTGGGGTTTGAAGGCTGGGAGATGAGGGAGGAGCTCAGTCACGTACCCACGGGACTGGCGGACCCGAAATGGGGAACTCTGTGCCTCAGGTAGATATGGTACCTTCACGTTTTACAAAACAAAGTTGAAAAGGCTGTATTTCTGACAGTCACAGTGGAAAGCATGCCGCTCTTCTCAAGTAAGCAAAGGACCAGGAGAAGGTGCAGGCAGTGGTGTTACCAGGTCGAGAAAGGAGCAAAATGTCACACTGAGGGCAAGGGAGGGTACTGTGAGAGTTCCAGGCCTCTACGAGGCCAAGCAGGAGTCGAGTTTTCTCGGCACGGGAACATGTACTGAGAGACTATCCAAGCCTCTCCCGGCCTAACAAAACAGAGACACAGCAACAAAATGAAGCAGGTCCCTGAGAATGGCCTTGTCTGCAGAAACTCCCCATGGCAATGGAGCCGCTGAGTTTCAGTTAATTATCTGTAGAATTCCAGATAACAGTTGGTCCACCCTGGGCTGTTTTGATGTTTTATCAAGGAATGGCTTTGAAGTCCGAGCTTTACGTTGCCTGTTTGGCTTAAGAACCGTATTCCACTTGCAACAAAAGGATGGAAAGACAAAATAAACATTTTAAAAAGCCAGGAAGCCATGAGAACGTTAGATAACTTAAAAACTCTTGTTCTGCTGGAACTATTATTCCATTCATCGTTTTGCTAGTAACTCCTGTCACTACTGGGTAGCATAGCCTAGCTGAACCCCCCAAACAGGTTTGTGTTGTCCAGAGAATGATGAGAGTCGGGAAAAACAAGGGCAAACAGCAGAATGACTACTTGGGGCTTTTTCAGCAGCCTCCTTATCTCTTGGCTTCCTCTGAGCCCCTGGGGCTCACGGGAAGTGCGCTAGGGCAGCTGTGGATATCTGAGGTCGGGCCCACTTCAACTGCTGCTTGAGCATCTTTGGGCCAGCTTCTTGGCTGAGGGCTGTGGAAGCTGGAAGGCTTGGGAGCATGCTCTGTTGTAACTGTGTTAGAACACGTGTGCTCAGGGGGCTGTCTGGAGTGCAGTCTTGGGGGGGGGAGGTGCGTGTGCTCAACGCATGCATTCTTGGTGCATCTGGAATGTGAGATTTTTGACCAGCATGCTCAGTGGAATGCGTGTGAGACTATCTCTTGGTTCAAAATCAAACCTCAGACAATAGTCTTTATGAATGCTTAGCTGATTACTCTACTTGCTATTTTCCATCTGTGGTATGAACTTAAGGCAGCTTCCTCCAGCTAATCATGTCAAGGAGTATATAAATCAGTGGAGCGGATCCATGCCCAAAATGAAACCTACCTTTTCTTTAGGAATGACTCTGTTTTGGGATTATCATAGAACTCTAAAAATAGCAAGTAATTATTTTAGGTAGCTTGTCTTTTCTTTTTAAGGAAAAACAATTCTCAAAGTTGTAAGAGAAAAATCAACAAAGATTCCCTGTGCTACTTCCCACCAAGTGTTTTTGTCATGCAACTTTCTTCTCTCTCTTTCTCTGAAGCAGGGGTGCCCCCTTCAGCATTTTGCAGCTTCACATAAGCTTTTTAAATCAGCAGAAAGAAAAAAGCTATTTATATCGCATTAATGGTAAGGTTAAAAGTCAAATGTCCTTTCACGTTTTAAAGACTGAAAATTATGCTTAAACAGTAGCACACATCAATGCTGTCGTGATTTTGCAATGAAGAAAAATACTTGACCAGAAAAAAACTTAACTTTGAAAGAAATAGTTGCAAAGTTTTATCGATAACACCGATGAATTCCCGACTCTAATTTTTATTGATAATCCCACCGGGAGAAAATCAGGGTAAGAGAGAAAAATCCAGAAGCAAACTGGGAGAAAGGGGAGGTGGGAGGTGTTTGCGGCATGGTAATGGGAGAAAAACTCTTTCATCCAATGGAGGCAAAACCATACTGTACCATGAATTCCATGATAGAATCTTCTAAATATCCCTCTTAGAAGGGATTTTCCCTCTTGAAATTGAAGCAGGGAGAAGGCAGGGAGCCAGGCATATATTTCCACAAGTAGGACCAGCACACCAGCCTCATCAAGGAGAAACAAGAATGCATGTCACAAAGAGTTGAGTCATGCCTGAGTGAGGCCTGCCCTGACATTCTATAGGCAGCTCCTTCTTTCCAGGGAGGAAGGGTCCAGCCCCAGCCAGCAGATGCACAGTGTGTTCAGACATGCGGCAAGGGGAGCACTCGGGAGGAGGCATCCAGCCTGCAGGGACAAGATGAGACAGCAGAGGCTGATGACTGATAACCAGGGTGTGTTCTGCGAGGAGAACTTGCCTCAGAAGTGATTTGTTTAGACCTCATAGGTAGGTGAGAATCCACAATACCAAAATGGCATCAAATTCTTCTGAAAGCCTATACAAGGGAATGAAGTTTGGCTTTTTTGGAAAAGTTCCACGTCTTCAAAAATGGGAACAGATGAGCCACTATGAAAAAAATCTAACAGACAAGATGGTTCTCCAAGCCCTGGCCCGCAATCATCTCCTGTGTGGGCATGCTGTGGGGCTTCAGTTAGCTGTAGAGGTGAAACCTGTGTGAACAGTAAAATCATTCTGTCTCCATGACCAGCTTCCATTTCATCAACAAAAGCTCCCCTGGGCATGTGGAGCTTTTGTTTTCCTTTTTTCTTCTTGTCACTTCATTTTATTTAGATAGGTTTTAAGTATCTTACTTCTCCATGGTAATGGCTCATGAGCCACAATCCCCTTCAGGGCGGGGGGCCTTAGGACTTTTGTCACATCTGAGGTGGTGCTTTCTACGGCCTCATAGCCTCTGATGCAGAAAATGAAATGACTCCTCAGGCATAGGAGGAAAATAAGTAAAAGCTTTAGTCAATCTTTGTTCTCATTTTCAAAATTCATAATACCCACAGCTTAATGTCTATATTGTAAATCTATAAAAATTGGAGCTGTGCTTCCAACACGAAGCTATGATCTGGCTTTACCTGCATGTTGAATACTGAAATACTGTTTTCCATAGTAGGACATGCAGTGTATCTCAAAATATCCCTGTCAGGGTTGATTTGGGCTGCTGCAGCTTGGTGGCTTCCACGAGAGATTTCTTTCTCACTGTTGAGAGGGCCGGAAGTCCAAGATCAAGTCACCAGCAGATCTGGTGTCCAGTGCAGTCACTCTTCTGCTGAGTTCTGTGTCCTCACATGGTGGAAATGGGAGGGAGCTCTCTGGGATCCCTTTTATAAGCGCCCTAATCCCATTCATGAGGGCTCCACTTTCTTGTTCACCTCCCAAAAGCCCCACCTCCTAATACCATCACCTTGGGCGGTAAGGTTTCAACATATGAATTTGGGGGGGGACACAAATGTTCACACTATAACCCCAAATGAATTTAACACTTAAAATATATTCCAAATTTATTAATGTCATTTCCTCCCTAGCTGAATTTTGTTCTTGTCATTGTGTCTATTTTTTGAGCAAAGCCCGTATGCTCAGCTGTCAAGTTAGACGGGGGTAAATCCATTAACAAATAGATAGCTGATGGACCTATTTCTAGTAATAAATTTAGAATGAGGTCTCAACATTTGTACCGTGGGAAATCAAAACCAAACATATTTTCAGACCTTTAAGTCAGATAGCTACAGAGATAGGGAAGGGCTGCCTGGGGTAAGGAGTTCCTCCTGGTTCTACCAGAATGAAAGGCAGAAAGCAGTGTGTCAGGAAGCTAAAAATGGAATACTGTAGAAAGGGAAATCAATACTCAAGAGTTTTGTTTTGTTTTTTTTTTTTAGATTTTATCTATTTGACTGAGAGAGACACAGCAAGAGAGGGAGAGCACAAGCAGGGGCAGAGGGGGAGGGAGAAGCAGGCTTCCCGCGGAGCAGGGAGCCTGATGCGGGGCTCAATCCCAGGACTCTGGGATCATGACTTGAGCTGAAGGCAGACGCTTAACAAATGAGCCACCCAGGCGCCCCAAGAGAGTTGTTTCTGCAAAGAAACCTAGACCTCCTGCTTACAAGGCTAACTTTGAACCTGGATCACCCTACTGAACAAACAAATGTTCTCTTCTCAAATGTATTTTGCTGAGACTTACCATACTTTGGGTGAAATTTTCCTATTACATAGTAATGTCTCTGGCAGGATGAGCATTAAGTCAAGAATTTACCAAATAGCTTCCAAAAAACTAGGCTCCTCCTGAAATGGCAAGGATGACCCAGTTTGACCCAGAAACTGGCAGAGGAGTCAAGGTGTGCCTAGTTTCCAGTCTTTCTTGGGGTTACCCTCACTTCAGATAGCACTAACCTCGAATAACTCCTGGCAGAGGTTCAGAGCTCTCTCACATTCATCCTTTTTTTTTTTTTAAGTTTTTCTTTCTCCTCTCCTCCAGCTACATTTCTTTTTCTGCCCTGTGGTAGAAAGTGAACAGGGTGCCCCCTCAGGCAATAGAAAGCCAACCACTAATTGGATGAGTTTGGCCACTAACCACCATTTGCCTTGTCCGATAAAATGGAGACCTCTATTTCTCAGGGCAGCTGTAAAGACCGAACAATATATGTAAAGGACTTAACATAGTGTACAGAATACAGTAGGTGCTCAATAGGCTCTTGTTCTCTTCTTTACTTTTGCTCATTCTCTGCAGTCTTCCCAAGCCTTCCTACAGCACCGCCTCTTCCCAGTGCCCAAAGATCTCGCAAACAAATAATCACTTCCACTAGGATTATATCGTAGCCTGCGGCTGAAAGTCAGTTTGATTTGGGGCAAAGCCATAGACAAACAACCAGCCTAAACCTTAGCTTTCCCACTTTGAGAGAACTTAGAGAGAAGCAGCTAGGAATAGGGTTCCCTGATTACCTCACCAGGAGCCATGACATCTCTGTGGAGAGGGGAGCAGCTCCCCGAGGGAGCAGTGCCAGGAGCCAACCCCAAACTGGGGGTATTCTCATCAGATGGGATTGTCCCCTTACCTGCTCTTCTAGTCCCGGGGGCTGGGAAGAAAAGAAAGGTTTTCAGGCTGGTTCAACAAAGTGTTAACGACTAATTTCATCAATATTAACAATATTTTCTTATGAAGTAGTTTATAAATTCACAATGTTCCTCAGTGCACCATTTGTCAACACTGGAAGTTTTTGAATAAGGAGGACTAAAGTGATTACAACCACAGATATCCAGAGAGCAGCCTTCTGTAAATCTTTGAACTTCTGTAGCCAAAAACTATTCTCTGCTGAGTAAGAAGCCTTGAGCACCTGGCAACAAATTAGCATAACCCAGAAAACCACTTGCATCCAAAGCGCCATAACCTAACCTTCACTACCGTCTCTGGGGTAGGAAATAGAAATTTATAAATCAAAATCAAGCTGTAAAGGAAAATCTACCAATTTTAGACAATGGCTTCTTTTCTTTCTCTTCTTTTTGTTTTTTAAGTGTATAAGTTTCAGTGTCTATGTGTTTGTTTTTATTACTTTTAGCAATCTACCGGAAGTTGTCAATGTAAACAAAGCTCCTCCTTTAAAAGAATACCTAAGTCTATTAAGCTATGTAAGAAGGCAGCTTTTAAGGACAGTGGTCTAATCAGCAGTCTTTGAAGCCAACTCAATAGGGGTATCAGAGCCACTTCTAGTACTACTATCCTGAATTTAGAAAATGGCTTTTACATTTTAAATCTGCAATTATAGTCTGAACTTACTGTTCATTTTGAAGCATACCGTAATTCAGACAACTGCTAAAATCACTTGATGCTGGGGTTTGGAGTTTGACCTTGGAAATTACACCCTCTTAAATTATCCATCACACCCATTAAAATTAACTGTAAAATCAACTTGAAGATGATCCCACGTATATTTGGTAATTTAACTAAGATGTTTACATACCTAAATATTGCTGCAGGTGCACATACAACAGCTCTGTTGAAGGCATGAATGCTTTAAGTTGAAAGAGCACGCGTACGACTTTTGTTTGGTTTTGCTGACAATAAAGCCAAAGCATTTTCACAGTAATATGTCAGTGAAATGCAAAATCAGATGCCAGTCCCAACACCGTACAGATCAGAAATGTTTTGGAGATATGTATGGATGTTCAGGTGTTTCCTAGTTTTAACCAACACATATGCTTAGGTGAACACAAGAAAGCTACCAGATATGGCTCTGTGGAACGGAGTGTTGGTTGAATATATGCCCATCAGGAAACAGAGGCTAGTTTTTTTTTTTTTTTAAAGATTTTATTTATTTATTTGAGACAGAGAGAATGAGAGACAGAAAGCATGAGAGGGAGGAGGGTCAGAGGGAGAAGCAGACTCCCCGCCGAGCAGGGAGCCCGATTCGGGACTCGATCCCGGGACTCCAGGATCATGACCTGAGCCGAAGGCAGTCGCTTAACCAACTGAGCCACCCAGGCGCCCGAAACAGAGGCTAGTTTAATTTCCTTTCAAGTATTGATTTTATAGATGGCCTCCTCAAATATAAACTCCTAACACGAGTTTGGAACACACTGTTTTGTAATAAAGTATAGGATAGTAAAAAAAGACATTCCTAGTTTCAAACTTTGTAGCCATGACTTCTTGACTGTGCTATAATCAGAAGCAAGTGACTGAGCCACACTGGCCTTATCTGTAAAACGGGGTGAGAGCTACTTAGCACTCCAGATGGTTAAAGGCTTAAATAAAATGAGATAATGTTGAAGTATATAGTAAAGTGTTTGGCCTACAGACACTCAATATATTTTAGGTGTTTATTTATGTTGTTTTGTTTTTACTTTTATGACATTGGCTCAAAACTCCTAGAAGTTGAAGGGTGCCTGGCTGGCTCAGTTGGTGGAGCATGCGACTCGATCTCGGGGTTGTGAGTTCGAGCCCCACATTGGGTGTAGAGATTACTTAAAAATAAAAAATCCTTAAAAAAAACCCAAAAAACCCTCCTAAAGGTTGAACTGCTGGGTCAAAGGGTAAATGCACACATATTTGTACTAGACATTGCCATATACCCCTCCGCAGGAGCTGTGCCTTCTCACTTGACTGGCAATTTATAATAATATAAAAAATGCCTATCACCTGGGCATGCTTTTTAAGTCCTGGACAAAGAGCTAGACTATTGATAAGAAATGAAGGCAAGTAATAATACAAAGAGCTCACATTTGCTGAGCACTTTATAAACTGTTACAAACTTTATAAACTGTTCATAGTTATAGCAAGCAAACAGAACATTATCTCATTAAAACTTCACAGTAATTCAGTAGTTATTTTTATTATCATCTGGTTTTAGAAAGGAAGAAACCGAGGCATGGAGAAGTTACTAACTCAAGGTCATAGAATTTTTCAAACCCAGGACTGAGTAACAATTGAACCCTTGAAGTCATCTGCCACACTACCCTCCTTTTCTATACGCCTGCATCTCTGGATAGGTTAAAAGTGGTTTTATTTCAGTTTGTTATAAACTGTCCAGGAGATACCACACACAGTGAAATCTCCAACTTCATATATAGTACCAACAGCTTCCAGGCACAATTTCACAAGAGTCAATGAAAGAGCAGCTGGTTAGTTTTTGTAAATAATTACAGTGGAGCATATATAAGTAAACATAATCCAGAATGTGTGTCTATCAGTGACAGGCATTGGTTTGGCTGGTCCTATTTAAGAAGGGGATCTAGATGTTGATGGAGACTGCTCCCTGGAGACCCTGAACAGAAAGAACACCATGGCCTGGAGACGAGGTTTGAGTTTCACCTCCATACTTACCTACCTGCTTGCCTTAGGCAAATCAGTTCTCATCCTGCAGGGGAGTAATGAGGTGATTTAGGAGCTTCATAGGCCCAGGAATCAGCTTCTTTTAGAAAATCCACCCTGTAGGGGCGACTGGCTGGCTCAGTTGGTAGAGCATGTGACTCTTGATCTCAGGGTTGTGAGTTCAAGCTCCACTTTGGGTGTGGAGCCTACTTTAAAAAATAATAAATAAAATAAATAAATCAATAATAAAACAAGGGAGATTAATGGGGCACCTGGGTGGCGCAGTTGGTTAAGCAGCCAACTCTTGGTTTTGGCTCAGGTCCTGATCTCTGGCTCGTGAGATGGAGCCCCATGTCAGGCTCCGTGCTCAATGCAACCTGCCTAAGACTATCTCTGCCCCTCCCCTGCCCCTCTGCAATAAATAAGAAAGTCCACCCCGCACATTTCAAAAATTTTACAATGATCCCCATTCCCATTAATGAGCTTTCTGTAAACATTTTGAAAGAGTTTTTATCTACAATTAAAATTACACATGTAAAACTTAATTCATTTACAATTAGCTTTGATTCCTTGGCAACTGTACATATTTCAGAATTTCTCACAAAATGAAAAATACCTAATCCACAAAGTATGTATTTTCAAATGTAATGGTATTTTGTTACAATTAGTGATGCTAACATAATGGTAGGTTAGAACAGCATTTCATTAAATTTTTATTAATTTTGATTTTGCAGTTTTTATTCACGGTTTAGTGCCTGTCACTCTTTTTTCAAGACTCAAATATTTTATATCCTCTTGAAATTCTTACAAGCTCAGGCCTGCCACCTGCAGCACATAGGACCTAATAGGAATACCTATCCTATGGTCTTATGGGATTGCTGTGGGATTAAGTGCACTCTCTCTCTGTCAAATACATAAATAATCCAAATAATAATAATAATAAAATCATCAAGAAGAGAAAATACAGGGCGCCTGGGTGGCTCAGTTGGTTAAGCGACTGCCTTCGGCTCAGGTCATGATCCTGGAGTCCCGGGATCGAGTCCCACATCGGGCTCCCTGCTCAGCAGGGGGTCTGCTTCTCCCTCTGCCCTCTTCCCTCTCGTGCTCTCTCTCTCTCTCATTCTCTCTCTCTCAAATAAATAAATAAAAT
>NC_138381.1:48293874-48347538 GCF_054177405.1 Leptonychotes weddellii | reverse complement strand
AAAAAAAAAAAAAAAGAAGAGAAAATACATTTCTAGTATTATATTTATCCAAAAAATTCACGTGTGGGGCACCTCACATGCGAGGTTAAGAATCCAACTCTTTTTTTTTTTTTAAAGATTTTATTTATTTGCGAGAGAGAGAATGAGAGACAGAGAGCACGAGAGGGAGGAGGGTCAGAGGGAGAAGCAGACTCCCCGCTGAGCAGGGAGCCCAATGTGGGACTCAATCCCGGGACTCCAGGATCATGACTGAGCTGAAGGCAGCCGCTCAACCAACTGAGCCACCCAGGCGCCCAAGAATCCAACTCTTAAGGACTAGAAGTACCTCATCTCTAGAGTGAAGTGTGAATATTTGCTATCATGAATTTGTTGCTATGTATAGAAAAACCAATCTACTATTGATACCACAGAGGACCAAGATATAAAGTTGACCCTCGAACAGTGTGGGGTTTTGGGATACCAACTTCCCGCATAGTCAAAAAGCTAAATATAAATTTTGACTCCCCAAAAACTTAACTACTTATAGACCACTGTTGACTGGAAGTCTTACCAATAACATAAACTGCTAATTAACACATATTTTGTATGTGTTATATATATATATATATATATATATAATATGCTGTATTCTTACAATTAAGTAAGCTAGAGAAAAGAAAATGTTATTAAGAAAGCCATCAAGGGAGCACCTGGGTGGCTCAGTTGGTTAAGCGTCTGCCTTTGGCTCAGGTTATGATCTCAGGGTCCTGGGATCAAGCCCCACATAGGGCTCCCTGCTTCTCCCTCTCCCTCTGCCGCCTCCCGTGTTTGTGCTTGCACTCCCTCTCTCTGTCAAATAAATAAATAACCCAAATAATAATAAAGTCATCAAGAAGAGAAAATACATTTCTAGTATTGTACTATATTTATCCAAAAAATTCACATGTGGGGCACCCCACATATGAGGTTAAGAATCCAACTCTTAATCTCATTTCAGGTCTTGATCTCGGGGTTGTGAGTTCAAGCCCCATGTTGGGCTCCATGCTGGGCATAGAGCCTGCTTTAAAGAAAAAAAAAAAAATCCACCTATAAGTGGGCCTGCACAGTTTAAACCCTTGTTGTTCAAGGGTCAACTATATATAATATACTGGTGTATATATATATACACACACACACATATATATAATATACACACATATATATATTATATATAGTACATTATCTTATTTTTATAAAACTGCCCTTAGAATCTTTAGTAATATATTTAATAGCTATTTATTAATATATGATATATATTAATTATATATAATTAATATCTATATATATCTATATATATATGCACAGAGTAGTATTATATAGAAACATGTTGTCTTACTTTTATAGAACACCTGTGTAATCCTGTTTGCTGTGCTTCTAAAGGGTATGTTTCAGTATAGGGTAGTTGTTAAGAGTTTAGTTCTAGAGTCTGACTGCCTGGGTTTAAGTCCTGGCTCTCCTATTTACTAGCTGTGTGACTGTGGGCAAGTTAACTAACTTCTCTGGGCTTCTCTTTCCTCACTCACAGTTGAAATGACAATGGTTAATATATAGCAAGTTGCATACACTCAATAACAGATGACCATACTAGTAATAGTAACAGTAGACCTATCAGGAAAAAGGCTGAGAATGATTCTGGACATAAGGGTTTGCTGCAAAGCAAAGAAGCCGTGAGGTTGCTCTGCTTTGAGTGGTAGTCATGACTTGGCTCTCAGCTGGGAAAGGTCTTTTAAATTTACACATCAGTGTAGGAAGAAGGCAAGCACGGGCGCCAGTTTGGCTTCCCTCAACCCTGTGTCTTCAGTGGAGAATGTCGCACAGGGAACACAACTGAGTCCAACTAACCAGCCTCTCGGTGTGCTGGGTTCTTTCAGTCTGGGAGCTTTGTCAGTTTCCATTACTTGTTCAACCAAGGATTCATTTCAGACCCCAGTCAAGGGGCCCTCTGCTCTGTTTCTTGACATGGCAAGTCCTAACTTTCCTGGTTACTTTGAAGTGCTTTTGAAGATCGTATCCTATTATTACACATTAGAAAGAAATATGGTTTTGATCACGGGAGTGGGCCATTTTCCATTGCTTGGCCCAGAAATCAAGGATTTCGGCGGAAGGCTTGGAGGAAGAGCCCCTTGGCTTTAAGAACAGGGCAACATGGCTCTCAGCCCAGAGCAGGCCTTACACAGGACTTTTATGCCAAGTTACTCCATTTCTTTCTCGATGTCTATTTTTTTCCAACAAGTATTTATTAAGCATCTATTGCACCCAAAACACTACTATCCTAAGAGCTATAAGGGATACAAAAAAAGAAAAATCGTCATGTAATCTATCTCATTAGGCTAATCAATTTAAAGGGCAACTCTATGAATAGCAGTAGTGCAATTATGTCAAATGGTATATATTTCTTATCTTCATCAAACTGATGCCTCATCATCACATACATCCAAGATTTAAGAGTGAACCTTACCTGGGTCACTATGATAGACACTATGCCAAGCTGACTCTTCAGCAACCTCACCTGTAAGCAGATTTTAGGCAAAGGGGCTGTGCTTCCTACACAAAATTCTAGTCCTGTGATAGTCCATGACCTTTGGCTGTCTCCACAAGACAGCACATTCAAGCTCTTCCTATGCTTTTGTACGGGTCCCTCTGGACACAGCTGAGAGCACCCAGGCCATGGACCACAGCTTGGGGACTTCTCTATTTGAAACCAATGGCAGTCAAAAGCTGTACTAGGGAAACAAAGGTACAGCATAATATCAGTTTTTATGTTCTTGTGGGGTTATTACTGAATATGAAGATGAAATAGATCAAATGAATAAGACATTATACAACCATTGCTGCCTAGTGAATATCCTCTTTGATACTATATACTGATGTGACAATTGTAGCATCTTGGTGAACTTTATGCTACCATGAGATTGCTTAGAGCTGTTCTCTTGATAATATAGGAATCAAACACTGACAGTATCAAGTACTGAAGGAATAGAATGTTTTGCTGATGTTAAAAGACAGCAAATACACAATGCCTCCAGAGCTTGATATTACTCTTTAAATTTTCCCACTCCTAAAAATGTAAGATTAACAGAAGAGTCACTGGGATCTTTATAAAGTACATTAACACAATGACGTTCCAAGCAGTGAAATGCACATCAATATGACTGAGAGAAGAAAACAGAAGTATGAGATCACAAGACAGAAGAGGGGGGGAAAGCTGTCTAGCAGAAAAACAAACACAGTGGATAGTGAAACACCAGGTGATTTGTGAGTTGAAAATATTTAAAAGCGCTAGCACAGTGTAAGGATCAGATGGGTCAGTCTTTTTTTTTTTTTTTTAAAGATTTTATTTATTTATTTGAGACAGAGAGAATGAGAGACAGAGAGCATGAGAGGGAGGAGGGTCAGAGGGAGAAGCAGACTCCCTGCCGAGCAGGGAGCCCGATGCGGGACTCGATTCCGGGACTCCAGGATCATGACCTGAGCCGAAGGCAGTAGCTTAACCAACTGAGCCACCCAGGCGCCCCCTTTTTTTTTTTTTTTTTAAGATTTTATTTTATTATTTGAGAGAGCACAAGATGGGTAGGGTCAGAGGGAGAAGCAGACTCCCTGCTGAGCAGGGAGCCTGATGCGGGACTTGATCCCAGGACCCTGGGATCATGACCTGAGTCGAAGGCAGTTGCTTAACCAACTGAGCCACCCAGGCGCCCTGGGTCTGTCTTTCCAACCACTGCAACTGGTCTTTACCACAACTCTATTGTATTAACATATATATTTTTAAGATCTATTTATTTATTTTAGAGAGACAGACAGTGAGAGAGAGCACGACTGGGGAAGAGAGGGAGAAGCAGACTCCCCGCTGAGCAAGGAGCCCCATGCAGGGCTCGATCCCAGGACTCTGAGATCATGACCTGAGCTGAAGGCAGACACTGTTTTAACTCAAGTCTTCCTTATTTAATAGACCCTCCTTACATTTAATTCTACCTTTCAAAAATAAAGAAATTGGCAATATCCGATCTGTAACCCCACATTCCTCTTTCTCATATCCATGTTTAAATAGTCATCAATTTCATGAATCCAATCTCTTTCATCCCATAGATTTGCCTTGGTCTTGACAGGGTCTTCCAGGCGCCCCAGTCTAGTTTTCTTTTTAAGGAAAGATCAGTCACCTTAGAAAGACATTTGAACTGGTTTCAGATACACAACATATAACTGAAAAAAAATTGTATTGAGCCAGGCACTGTGGAGGTACTGGATTCAGAGATGGTTAAGACACAGGGTCTGTTCTCTTGGGAAGACAGAAGTCTATAATTACAGTACAGTGATGAAAGATTATGAGAGGTACCTTCTAAAAGTTAAGAGAGGACAGGGACAGGGTAAATAATTCAGGAAGGTTTTACAGGATGGATGGTAACAGATACAAAACTTAAAAGACAAATAGGAGTTTGCCAGGTAAAGAAAGAGGACAAAAAATTACAGGCAGAGAAAACAGCATGTGTCAAGCAGCAAGCAGGAAAATAAGAGAAAGGAGCAAAAGGTGTATAGGGAGAGAATAGTAAGAAGCAGAAGAGAATGGGTCAAATTATAAAAATCCCAACACAGAGTTGACTTTATCCTTAGGAAGTGAGGAGCCATTGAAGATCTTAAAGCTAGTGAATGCAATGATCAGGTTTGTCTCTTTAAAAGATAATTCAGAGGGGCGCCTGGGTGGCTCAGTTGGTTAAAAGATAATTCAGAGTCCACAGAGGGTTTTAGAGGGGAGGGCGGTGGGGGAGATGGGTTAGCCCGGTGATGGGTATTAAGGAGGGCACGTACTGCATGGAGCACTGGGTGTTGTACGGAAACAATGAATCGTGGATCACTGCATTGAAAACTGGTGATGTACTGTGTGGTGACTAACCTAACAAAATAAAATGTAAAAGATTAAAAAATAAAAGATAATTCAGAAGACAGTGTAGGGAATTAATTAATAAGGGTTTTGACTGGAGGCAGAGAATCCTGTGATTATTATGGAAGACCCTGTCAAGACCAAGGCAATCTATGGGATGAAAGAGATTGGATTCACGAAATTGATGACTATTTAAACATGGATATGAGGAAGAGGAATCTGGGGTTACAAATCGGATATTGCCAATTTCTGTATCTTTGAAAGGTAGAATTAAATGTAAGGAGGGTCTATTAAATAAGAAAGACTTGAGTTAAACAGAAGAAAGCTGTCAGCAAATAACCAATTGCAAGACGGAGATGGTGGCCATCTGTTGAAGGGAATCCCCATTAAGGTACATCCCAGGAAGCTTCTCGCATCCCGGGGAGGTTACCTTCAGCCAATCATCTACCTTCCGCACAGGAGAGGCCACACTCACCGCTCACATGTGAATGAATCAATTGGCTGCATCCGTGATTTAAGTCTAAAAACTTCCAAGGGGATGGAGCCCCATTCATTGACAAAAATGGGACAGACAACTGGACTCTTGACTAGTTTGTATATGAAACTTTCTGTGATCAACAGGCTAGAACAGTTGGACTTTATATTGTAGTAATTTCTGTGATTACTATATATTTTTTTTAGTAAAGCGACAGAAGTTTATTTTTTTTAATTTTTTTTTTTTTAAAGATTTATTTATTTGAGAGAGAGAGAATGAGAGACAGAGAGCATGAGAGGGAGGAGGGTCAGAGGGAGAAGCAGACTCCCCGCCCAGCAGGGAGCCCGATGCGGGACTCGATCCCGGGACTCCAGGATCATGACCTGAGCCGAAGGCAGTTGCTTAACCAACTGAGCCACCCAGGCGCCCTGCGACAGAAGTTTATTAAGTGAAGATACAGAAAAAGCTCTCGAGAGGGGTCCCGACATGGTTGCCCAATTTCTGTGATTATTATACCCGTTTCTCAAATTCATTCTAAACCCCACTCTAACTGAAACCAGGAAAAGTGTCTTTTTTCTGCTGTTACCCAAAATGCCTCATTTCAGAAAATTAGAAAATTTGCTCTGCTTAAAAAAAATTAGGACATAATTAAATTGAAATAGCAGGTGAGAAATTTAATATCTGGTAAAGATTAGAATTATTTTATTCACCCCCAATAAACCCATCTGTGCAAGTATATAACAGATAAAGTCCCTTAGTATTTGAGACAAAGCTCATCATGTACAAACACGGTAGTTTTCTAATTACCTCATTTCATGTAGTTGACTATAATAGCATAATTTGAGTTAACAATCCATGGAATGTTTTGTATCAAAATCATAATGTATGACTTAGTAGGTCATGAAATAAGAGAATTCACATAGAAATTCAAGCAATATTCTCAATATAATTTACAAATGTCTGGAATTTCATTCATATAATACATTACACATAAATAAGAAATTGAAAACTTGGAGAAGCAAAAGGTAATTAGACAATGATAGTGAAGTCAAGAAGGAAAGTCCAAAAATGTCTTTTAACCTTTCGGAAAACAAAAAAAGGAAAGGGAGATCAAAGTTTTCAATTAGAGGAAAGAATCTCATTTGGATAGCAATAAATACATAATATGTTTTTTCCTTTGGAATAGATTATAAAGACTATAAAACACTGTATTTTAGAAGAATGGTTCATCTTTTTTAACTTAATTTTTCTTCATAATATATACAAGAAATACAAGTCTATGCTGGTAGGTCCAAATCTTACTTTGTTTAAAGAAAAAAGTCTCCACAATACTCATCCAGTCACAATGTCATGGTTTTGTGTATCCCTGCAGATATTTTCTAAACATATACACAAATGGAATAATTACATAGTGTATGCACAAACAAAATCATTCTCATCTGTTCTACAACTTTTTTCACTTGACATTGTATCTTTAGCATCTGTTTACATTAGTATACATAGAGTTGCTTCCTTTTTTTTTTTTAAAGTAAGCTCTATGCTCAACATGGGGCTTGAACTCATGACCCTGAGATCAAGAGTCACATGCTCTACCGACTGAGCCAGCCAGGCGCCCTAGGTTATTTCTTTTTTAATATCTGCATAAAATTCTACTTTTATGGATGGCCATAGGTTATTTAACTTATTCCTTTGTGGAAATTAAAGTAGTATTTAGTATTTTTAGAGCTGAAATTCTTAATCTAGATCAATGAATGGGTTTTAGAGTGTCCCTTCGACCATCTGAAATTATAATCTCAATTTGTATATGTATACGTGTGTGCATTATCTCTGGAGAAGAGCATCTATAGCTTTCAACAGATTATCTAAGAAGTCAAAGACCCCAAATGTAAAAGGGCCTCTTCATTATAGAATCTGTAGAATTGCAACTTCAGTGAAATTTTAGAAAACAGGATTGAATAGTTACGGAATAGTGTTTCTAAACTTTTTAAAAATCCAAAGCACCTCTTGATATACTTTACATACATACATATACATGATCACCATTAGCATAAATTCCCTCTTTCCACTCAGAAATTCTAATAAACTTCCCCAAAAGAAATATACAAAGCATCCCTTTCCCTGTTCCTTTTTGTGGGCGCCCCCCCGCCCAAGTCACAGGAAGAGTCATAGCACCTCCAGCCAAAAAAAAGTGCCCAGGCTTCACTTTCAGTCACTGTAATATAAAAACCAATAAATATTTCATCTTATAAATTTAAAATTATGTTCTCGTAGGGTTTCACTTGTAGTAATATGGCAGAATCCATACATCCGTAAGTATACATATATATCCTTCAAAACACCCAAGATCTAATGAGTTAATAAGGAGTTACTGGAAAGCGGGAAGTTAGAGAGGTAACTAAAACAGTAAAGGTGCTTCTTCTGCATGGAGGGCATTTGCTGAATCAGGCTGATCACAAGTTTAGGTTCTGATAATATCCTAGAGTAGGAAGAAGTGAGCAGACGTTAAAGCCCCAGTCTTCCCAAGGAGACGTCTAATGAGAAAACTATCCCATAAAACTTGCACCCCAAAAGATTACACTCTACAGGTGAGCATGAACCAGAAGGTAAGTATATCCCTATGATCCACTTCCCCTTCCCCCCACTCCAAACAAAACATAGCAAAATAAAACACACATACACCAAGAAAACTCCTACCTTGGTACTAACGTACTAAAGCTTCATGAGAAGCTGTAACCACACATGGACTTCTTTCACATCCTGGGCCCAAAGTTACATTGGCTGAGTGGTTCAAAGGACCTCAGGCTATGGATATTTCCATGATAATCCTTTACAGAAAAAGGAATATTTTTCTAGGCCCCAAATAACTTTGCAAAATAATTTTGCAAGGAACATGATCTTCTCACTGTCAAAAATGACTAAGCACACAAGGAAACAAGGCACCATGAAGAAGAGAACAGTTGCAACCAACGATTAAGATGTTAAATTATTAGAATTAAAATAAACAGCTTTGGGCACCTGGGTGGCTCAGTCAGTTAAGCGTCTGCCTTCTCCTCAGGTCATGATCCCAGGGTCCTGGGACTGAGCCCCACGTCAGGCTCCCTGCTCAGTGGGGAGTGTCTGCTTCTCCCTCTCCCTCTGCCCCTCCCCCTGCTCATGCTCTCTCAAATAAAATCTTTAATAAAAATAAATAAAATAGGCTTTTCCCTTCTAAGAAAGGTAAATCTTAAAGTTTGTGGGATTCAGATGTTATAAATATAGTTATACATATACTGGCTATGTGTAAATAAAAGATAAGCTTTAGAAGATCTACAGGGAACAAGAAACCAAAAGTGATTAGGAGATTTGAAAAAGTAGTTACTTCTGGGGAAAGGAGAGGTGGTTTATAATGGGGAAAAGGTGCAGAGGGGGCTGGGAGCTGGGTACTTTTAGGGTGCTGATCACATTCCAAATCATGATCCTGGATTGTGGTTTGTAATTATTCTTTAAGAATATTACATAGAGAAAGAGCCCCTTGATAAAATAATAAATACATTATAAGGCAACCTATCCTTTTTTTTTTTTTAAGATTGTATTTATTTATTTAAGAGAGAGCACAGGAGCTCCCACACAGGCTGGTCGATGGCGGGGGGCGGGGTGGGGGGAGCAGAGGAGGAGGGAGAAGAAGAGGGTAAGAATCCAAGCAGACTCCACACTGAGCACTGAGGCTGAGGTGGGACTCTGGGCTCGATCCCACAACCCTGAGATCATAACCTGAGCTAACACCAAAAGTCGGAAGCTCAATGACTGAGTCACCAAAGCATCTCTAGTCTTTACAAAAACTACCCTCTGTCCCGTTTCCCCCCCTGAAGAGTCTGTTATGCCCTCCTGTTGGAGAATCAGCTGGATGATGTTTGAGGTTGTAGAACACAGGGGAATGATTACAGAGAGAAGGTAGGAGGAAGCACGCATGCTCAGACAGCCCCTTCTACCTCATGGATCTGTAATGGGGGGAGAACATAAAGAAAGACTAATGAACATTCAGACTGAACAAATCCACTCCCCGCATTTTTGTGCTTGGGACCTGGCCCTTGTCTGAAGCCCTACAACTTCTCCAGTCTGTTTGTCCCAAGAGCATACGTAACCTAAGTATTAGTCATCACACACCAGAAATAATTGGTAAAAAAAAGTTAATAATGCTAATAAAATATTAGTACTATTTTTATAGATGATGTAATTCTCTCAGAATTAAATGTTTAACAACTTGAGATGGAATTCACATACCATAAAATTCATCCATTTAAAGTATGTATTTAGATGTTTTGGGGTTTGTTTTAGTAGATTCAGAGTTGTGCAACCATCACCCACAATTTAAGTTCAGAACATTTTCATCATCCCAATTAGTCACTCTCCACTCTCCACTCCCTACCCCCAAACCTAGGCAACCACTAATCTACTTTCTGTCCCTCAGAATTAAAATTTATGCTTCTGGTTTAACTGCCTTAAAGCAAACTATTTTGTATTATGAATCCTTGAAGCTGTTCCAATTCTAATCTCCTGAAAATAATTCAGGAGAATTATTGCTAATTCAGCCTCCAACTGTTTCCTTTGGGGCATCTGTGTGGCGCCACCTTGAGGAACATTACACATGCCAGGCAGCTCCATGGCAAAAGCTTGACCAGGAGGTGGTCTCTCCCTACCACCATAACCCACTCAGGCCCAAACACACACACAGCCTCCAACAGGATGTGAGGATAGAAAATGCCAACACAGCAGCAGGTCTTGGCCACCAAAGCTAATAGGTGGAATATACCCATTCCTAAGATAACCTCATGAATAGCTGTAGAATTTGGCAGGCATGCAATCATAGGCTTATAATGGGCTAGAGATAGATTTCCATGGAGGAGGAAGAGAAGCCTGCTTGGGAGAGAAAATGGAGAACCACCTCCTTCGGGAAGCAGGCCAGTAATGTCCACTGCCAAGAACCCTGGCTAGGTGGCAGGAGAGGCTCTGTGAGGTGGGCACTGAGAGGATGCAAGGGCTCCTTGTTTTGGTTCTTCCCTTTCGCACACTCTGCATGTGGTGGTAGATTTTCTTCTATAAGCATCCGTGAAAGACCATGATTTTGTCTTTTGGGATGGGAGGAGCACCCAATGAAAGCTGCCTGGGGCTCTGTAGTCTATTTCTTGGGGTTTAGATTATTTTGCTCTTGAGGCACTGTCTCAGTCTTTGGAGGCTGCTAGAAAAAATACCAGAGTCTGGGTGGCTTCACAACGGACATTTGTTTCTCACTGTTCTGGAGTCTAGAAAGTCTGAGATCAAAGCGCCAGCAGGGTCAACATCTAGTGAGGGCTCGCTTCTTGGGTTGCAGGCAGTAGCCTTTTTGCTGTGTCCTCACATGACCTTTATATGTGGCGAGAGAGAAAGACAGGCATCTCCTCTTGTAAGGACACTAATCCCATCAGGAGGACCCCTATCCTCATGACCTCATCTAAACCTTATCACCTCCCAAAGGCCCCACCTCCAAACACCATCATTTTAGGGGATAGAGCTTCAACGTAAGAATTTAAGGAGGACACAAACATTCACCCTTAGGTGATATGGCCTAAATCAGATGTAATACTGTGACCAATCCTTCCCTTGGCTTACACAGAATAAATAGAATAAACTTGAATTAAAAGGGGGCAGGATATTCTTCATCTGTTCATTTCCCTTGTTCTTTATAATTAGTCTTTATCGTGACCTTTGGGGGCATCTTGAATCTTTTAAAAATTAAACTGTTTCTGTGGAGGTAAAAATCAACAGGCTTTTCCCTTCTAAGAAAGGTAAATTTTCAAGTTTGTGGGATTCGGGTGGTGAGTGAGCGAGCCACAAAGTAGTGTCGTACAACTCAGAGAAAATGACAAGGCAGAAATGAACGGGCAGCCGGGCTGCTGCCCTTGAAATTCCAGGGGCTCCCTGAGCCCCTCTGGTTCCCGGAATGCTGTCACTCGGCTGCCTGTGGCGGCTGAGGAAAAACCTAGCAGCTCCCCTAAGGGAGCGGGACAACACCTCATCTGCCATCAGGGGCCAGATCCCCAAAGTGATGCCCTCAGAGCCCCGCACTACACAGGCGGTGGCACAGGCGAGCACAGAGTGGCCGGTCACATTCTGGCAGCGTGTCTACCAGTGAGACCCTCCAATGGTGAAAGGGACCGTTCACACCCTGGTCACCGGTGCCCACTGTCTTCACAGAAAAGGCTGACATGACCCGATCGGCCGGGCTCCTTTTGTGTGTCCTGAGAAAGGAGGGGCAGAAGTGACAGGGGGAAAGCCTGGGTTCCCCTGAGCGCCAGCATTTTATAATCTCATCTCAAGGGCTGTCACTCACCCAGAAAGGTCCTGAAGGCGCCTCACTTCTGCTTCTGAAGCAGCAGGATGCGGTAGCGGCTGTCTGGGTGCCCTGGAGGCCCCAGGAGGAGGCAGGTAAAGTATCGGAGCCACCCGGACCGGGCACTGAGGGGGACATGGGAACAACCAGCTCGGGACCAGCCACATCCCCCCCACTGCTGCAGAAAGTTCCAGCAGCTGGGAAGCACCGAGAAACGCCTTCACATTATAGGTGACTTTTCCTCATCACCGAGCCTTGAAGAACCTGAGAGAGAGGTGTTAGCAGCACTTAAAATGGGCTGAATCCCTTATAAGGATGAACTTGTGATTTGGATCCCTGATACATGTGAAGCCTGGAAATAGACTAAAATCACGGCTGGAGTAAATAATAGCTCTTTGTTGCAATTAGCAACATGAATTACAATTAATGACAATAAGTAACAATAGTATAAGCATTGACTTTGCCTGGGTGGCTCAGTTGTTAAGCGTCTGCCTTCGGCTCAGGTCATGATCCAAGAGTCCTGGGATCGAGCCCCGCATCGGGCTCCCTGCTCAGCAGGAAGCCTGCTTCTCCCTCTCCCGCTCCCCCTGCTTGTGTTCCCTCTCTTGCTATGTCTCTCTCTCTGTCAAATAAATAAATAAAATCTTTAAAAAAAAAAAATAATAAGCATTGACTTCGTTCTAGGCCCTGCCCTAGGACCTTGGCATACATTATTTCACTAAATTTCTCATGACCTCTATCAGATAAGTACTTTAGCATGCCCGGTTACAGACGCAGAGAGATTCAGTGCCCAAGATCACCCAGCTAATAGGAGGCAGACCCAGGACTGAAACCCATGTCTGTCTGATTCTAAAACTTTAAGCTGTGCCTGGAAGGGATGACGTCACTCAGGCTTTCAGAAGCGAGTACTTTTTCCAATTAGCCAGGTCAGGATTGAGCAAGGAGTTGGGAGGGAATAGCCACCTGCTGCTGCCCCAAGCTGGGCCAAGGGCAAGGCCCTGTCACCACGATCTAGCCTTATTCTTGGTCTTTTCCATAGGCACAGGCTGTGTGAAGGGGGTGGGGACCTGTAGGGACATGGAGACTGAACTCTGGGCTCCCCCTCATCCCGCTTTCCCATGCAGACCCCATCTTGGGGTTGAGAACTTTGCCCATCCTTCCCAGATTCCAAACCAAGCATAAATCACAAAATAACTAATCTAAGTGTAGATTCAATAGGAACACATCCACTTTCAAGGGTCCCCAGGTACCCGTCACTCAGTAAGAACCAGCCCAGTGCCTAGGTGGCTCAGTCATTAAGCGTCTGCCTTTAGCTCAGGTCATGATCCCAGGGTCCTGGGATCGAGTCCCACATCGGGCTCCCTGCTCTGCGGGAAGCCTGCTTCTCCCTCTCCCACTCCCCCTGCTTGTGTTCCCTCTCTCGCTGTCTCTCCCTCTGTTGAAAAATAAATAAAATCTTTAAAAAAAAAAAAAAAGAACCAGCCCAGGTCACTTACTTTTAAGGTGAACCCTGGTGTGCACTGGAGTCACCTGAATGCTCGTAGAGCCCACCTGGGGGGTTTCTCCATCAGTAGGTCTGGGGTATAGCCAGAGTCTGAGACACAATTTCCAGGTGCCCTGACACTGTGGGTTAGACCACCTTTGAGAACCACCACTTTAGGGGATGGAAGCTTTAGCTCTCTCATTTCATTGTGGGGCACTTACCACTGCCCATGTACATGTGATAGTAACTCTTCCCAAGGACTTCCATCCTCACCACCTGGGCTGGTTTCCCGTGGCTGCTGTAACAAGTTGCCATGATCTTGTGACTTAACACCAATCATCTTACAGCTTTGTGGTCTCAAATAGGTAGGCAGGGCTGCGCTCCACTGTGGAGGCTCTAGGGGAGAATCCACTTCCTTGCCTCTTCCAGCTTCTAGAGGCTGCTTGGCTACTTATATTCTTGGCCTTGTGGCCGATGCATCTCCAAAGCCAGCAGGATGTAGCATCTTAAAACCTCACGTCCCCCATCCCCCTTTTCTCCCCAACCCGTTTCCAACACCTCTCCTTCTCTGATCCTGACCCTCCTATCTCCCTCTTATAGGGACCCTTGTGATTACATTGGGGACACCTAGATAATCCAGGTTCATCTTGCCATTTTAAAATCCTTAACTTAATCACATTGGCCAAGTCCCCACTGCTGTGTAAGGTAACACACTCACAGATTTCAAAGATTCAGAATTTAGAGACTATTGTTTTGCCTATTGCCCCACCCACCCTACCACCTGTTTAAACAGCAGGTGTCCCTCCTTCCCACAAAAGAACACCAAAACAGTATCGGGATTTGAGCGATGCAATCCTTCTTACTTTCCCGGTAATAAAGGTCCTTTATAGGACAAAGGTCTTGTCTTTTATTACAAGAGGGGAGAAGTTAGTGAAGTGCCCATCAAGATGAGCCTCTTTTTTTTTTTTTTTAAAGATTTTATTTATTTTTTTTTAGAGAGTGAGCGAGAGAGAAACAGCATGAGAGGGGAGAGGGTCAGAGGGAGAAGCAGGCTCCCCGCTGAGCCGGGAGCCCGATGTGGGACTCGATCCCAGGACCCTGGGATCATGACCTGAGCCGAAGACAGACGCTTAACCATCTGAGCCACCCAGGCGCCCAAGATGAGCCTCTTAAGACCATGCCCCAAACACCAGCTAAGTCTCCCCATACTTGCCAGACTTTTTAGAATCTAGAGCCGCAGTGCCTCCTCTTCAGAGCCAAGAGCCTCCGGTGGCCCCACTGGGCTTGTTCACTCCGGGCTCAGTCAGAAGCACCACCTTCCGAACCTGCTAGCAGGCCGCTTGTGAAAGACACAGAAAGAGGAATTGAATTAAAAGTCTTTCTTGCCTTTTGAATTTCTGATTATTACCTTCAGAATTTCTGGGCTGAGGTCCCAACCTCAAGGCTGTGAAATTTCTGTTGGTGGGTATATTAATTTGCTGAAGCTGCCATAACAAAGTACCACAGATGGGGTGGCTTAAACAACAGAAATGTATTTTCTGACAGTTCTGGAGGCTGGATGTCCAAGGCCAAGGTGGGGGCAGGTTGCTTCTTCAGAGGTCCCTCTCCTTGGCTTGCAGATGGCTCCCTTCTCCCTGTGTCCCCACATGGTCCCTCCTCTGTGAACATGTGCCCCTGGTGCTTCTCTTTTTTTTTTAAGATTTTATTTATTTACTTGACAGAGAAAGAGTGAGAGAGCACAAGCAGGGGGAGCGGCAGGGAGCCCAAGGTGGGGCTCAATCCCAGGACCCTGGGATCATGACCTGAGCTGAAGGCAGATGCTTAACCTACTGAGCCCCTCAGGCGTTTCCTTCCCCCCTTCTCTCTCTTCTTATAAGGACACCAGTCTTACTGGATTCAGGCCCACACTAATGACCTCATTGTAACTTAATCACCCCTTTAAAGACCCTGTCTCCAAATACAGTTGTTCTGATGTCCTGAGAGTTAGGACTTCCACATATGAACTTGGGGGTGGGCGTGGAGACACAGTTCAGCCCGTATCAGTGGGCTGGGGCCCTGGGAGATTCCAGAAGGTTACTTCTAGTGTATCAGGTGGGCTAGATAGAAGTAGCATGAGAGTCGGGGAGAGGAAGGCCAGGCTGTTGAATTTAAGAGTGCACCTCAGCCCAGAACAGCCTTTTTGGTCTTAGATTAGGGGTGGGAGGAACGCAGAGAAGGTCAAAGTAGCCCCCAAAGGCTCAGGCTCAGTCTGTGTGAGCAAGCAGCAGGATTTAAGGCCCACCTTCCCCAGAGCCAATTCTCTGCAGAAGGTTTTTTGCTTAATACATAATTCATAGCTAATCACAGAAAGTCCACCAAGTCCTTACACACCGCCGACACAGGGGAACCCAAGGGGCAGACACGGAGCGTTTGTGTTTGAGGCTCTGAAAGGGCTGTGTGAGAGAAAGTGATTTCATTCTCCAGGCATGGTTCTGAGAGGGAAGTCAAACCGCCCACAAGCTGAAACAAACCGAACAGCCTTATCTTAGTCTTGATTCCCCGCTCCTCTTTCTTCAAAGCCATTTAGAGGCAGGACACTGTGAACTGTCACTGTCAGAGTAAGTGCCATTGCAAGGTCCTTCCCAGGACATGTTGGGTCTATGACTCACAGGACCTGGAATCTCTGACATTTTTCCTTGACAAACCTTCATTACTTGCTGGTCAGACTCATTAACCAACATAGGCTTAAAATACATAAATATATAAGGACACACACACAAGGAAATAAGCCGGTCCCAAAAGAGACAAATACCGTATGATTCCACTTACACAAAGGACCTAGAGTGATCAAATTCATACAGACAGAAAGTGGAATGGCGGTTGCCAGGGGCTAGGGGAGAGGGAAGGATAGGGAGTTGTTTTATGGGGACAGAAATTTAGTTTTGGGAGATGACAAGAGTTCTGGAGCCTGCTTGCACAACAATGTGAATGTACTTACTGTAGACTTAAAAATAGTTAACATGGTAAATTTTGTGTGATATATATTTTAGCACAGCTTTTTTTTTTTTTTCCTTCCAAAAAGGCTGCTGGAAGCAATCATATAATGGAAAAAACACATGGCTGGGGTCAGGCCAACCTAGGTTAACCCCATCTCTGCCACTCACTAGTTTGGGGGCAATTTTCTGTTTTATTTCCATGTAACAAATCACCCAAAAACTTAGTACCTTAAAACAATAGCAATCATCTTGTTAGTCCTGTTTGTAAGGGCCAGGAATCTGGGAAGACCTTCTGCTGGGTAGTTCTGGTTCAGGGGCTCTCCCAGGCTTGCAGTTGGTGAGGCGCTAGAACTGGGGGCTCGCTGAGCATCTCTTTCTCTTCCAATAGCCTCAAGGCTTCTCCATGTGACTTTTCCACATGGCTGATGGCGGCTTCGGGGCAACTGGACAGCTCCTGTGGTGGCTCAGGGCTTCGGGCAGGCAGCTGCCCCAGGGAGAGAGGTAGAAATTGCATCACCTTTTCTGATCTAGCCTCAGAGGTCATACAGGTCACTGCCTTCACACTCCCTCAGTCAAAAACAAATCATACAGCCCCCAGATTCAAAGGGAGGGGAACTAGACTCCACCTCTTGACAGGAAGTGGCAAAGTTCCAGAACAGGGCTTGGCCAGCTATGCCCTCAGACCATATCTGGTTCACCTCTCCAAAACAGCCCCGCTCACTCATTTGCATGTTGGCGTTGGCTTTGGCTTTGCCACAATGGCAAAGTTAAGTGTTTGGGACCAGAGAGCGCATGGTCCACAAAGCCTAAAATCTTTTTTTTTTTTTTTAAGATTTTAGTTATTTATTTGTGTGTGAGAGAGAGGACAAGCTGGGGGAGGAGGGGCAGAGGGAGAGGGAGAAGCAGGCTCCCTGTTGAGCAGGGAGCCCAATGTGGGGCTGGATCCCAGGACCCCAGGATCATGACCTGAGCCAAAGGCAGATGCTTACCCAACTGAGCCACTTGAGTGCCCCAAATATTTACAGCTCTTGATAGAAAAGTTTCCTGACCTGTTCTGGAAGAATCTGTCAGAAAATACGGTTGCATCCACCTCTGGCAGGTTACCAGCCTCTCTGAACCTCTCCTCCATCTCCAAATCTGTAAAATGGAATGAAGGTCATGTGGAAAAAGTACTTAGCACAATTCCACGCCTACACAGGTAAAGTATAAAATGTAGTTCTTCCCTTTCCTGGCCTTATTATGATTTGAGAGCCACAGAATGATGTTTGTGGCCACAATAGGTCTATTAGCAGTGTCAGAAATTCCCAATTTTAGACACTCCTTGGAATTAAGGCAGACTTTACAGAGAACCTTTTTTTAAAATACATTTTTATTACTCTGGAGGAAAGAAATGTTTGCAAGAACTTTTCTAAAAATTCAATGCATTCATTTATCAGACTCGCTAGAGTTTTACCCTTCAAAGAGGGAGCATCTAAGGGAATGAAAGAGATCTGGAAAATTTGGAATTGACTGAGTGGGGAAGAACAGGGTGGCAGATCTCCCTTTAGCTATGGAGAGAAAGAGGAAATTTTACCTACTTTACATTTGTGCTCAGAGCTGCCCTGCCTCAGACGAAGCAAAGAAAAATGTTTTCTTGGTCTCCCCTTACCCATCACCTCCCTTTCCCATTGCTCGGACTAGCTAGCTCCACTCCAACTGCCTCCCACCTGCCAAGGTCTCCCTTGGATTTTTCTCTCATCATCTGGCTATTGCTAAGGCCAATTCCCCAGCAACTCCCTCAAAGATTATCTGCGCACGACCCAGCTCTCCTCCTTGCACCAAATTCACAAAGGGGCATCGTAGAGCCTATTTATTAAGTGCCTTCGGATTCTATCTCTTTATAAGCAAGTTTCTATTTAAGAAAATAGAGACCCCCAATTAGCACTTACCATGGTAACATTAGACCTGCCAGTCCCAACTTTTCTACTCATTTATTCAAAACCATCAGTTATCAACTCTATATATGCAGTGTATGAAAAATTATTTTCTATCTCCTCTCCAAGTTTTGTTTGATTCCCGTCACTTTTAAAATTCACTTAGCTTCACTCTAAGCAATGTTGGAAGAACTGTTCGTTTTTAATGCAGCTATTTGTTGCCATGTTATTTTTATATCAAATATTATGAGTGTTTTGGGGTGGATGCGAGGGGAAGTATTAGAGACCATTCCCTTTGGTCCTATTAATTTTTACAGCATTCCCCCCTCTTATTTACCTAAATTTGCAATTTCATGCAAATTTTATAAAACTATCCCCAGAGCTCCAACTCAACATTAGCCACAGGCCAACTCAATTTATGCTGCTCCAGGAAGAATTGTGGTTTGGGGGGCGCCTGGATGGCTCAGTTGTTAAGCATCTGCCTTCGGCTCAGGTCATGACCCCAGGGTCCTGGGATCAAGCCCCGCATCGGGCTCACTGCTCAGTGGGGACCCTGCTTCTCCCTCTGCCTGCCGCTTCCCCTGCTTCTGCTCTCTAATAAATAAATAAAATCTTAAAAAAAAAAAAAAGAATTGTGGTTTGGAAAAATTACTCAGCTGGCTCCCAAAAAAGTAACAATTGTTAGGACTGTTGCTGTTGTTCCTACTACAGCTGCAGAGCACTTTGCAGTTTACAAAGGGCTTTCACACCTGCTGCCTCTTTCATGTTCACCATAACAACTACCTTATAGTCATGGTCCCATTCTACAGATTATTACAAAATGAAACAGAATGCACTCTACAGATTGTTACAAATGAAGCACAGAATACTTAAGTGCATTGCCCGAGATCACAGACCTACCAATTTACAGAACTGGAATTCCAAAGACTTTTGCTTCATCCAGGCATTCCATTCATTTATAAATTCATACCTTTTTTTTTAAAGATTTATTTAATTTTAGAGAGAGAGAGCAGGGCAGGAGTGGGGGCAGAGGAAATGAGAGACTTGAGAAGACTCTGCACTGAGCATGGGGTCAGACACAGGGCTCTATCCCATGACCCTGACACCATGACATGAGCTGAAATCAAGAGTTGGCCACTTAACCAATTGTGCCACCCAGGCACCCCATAAATCCATACTTTCCAAGTGTCCTAGGCACAGGGCCCTCTCAACCAACACTGTTCCTTTTACTCCTTTCTCCAGAATGCCAACCCTTTTCTTCCTGAGAAAGGTTAGGTTGATTTTTTTTTTCAAAGACTTTTATTTATTGGGGTGCTTGGGTGGCTCAGTCGTTAAGCGTCTGCCTTCAGCTCAGGTCATGATCCCAGGGTCCTGGGATCGAGCCCTGCATCAGGCTCCTTGCTCAGCAGGAGGCCTGCTTCTCCCTCTCCCACTCCCCCTGCTTGTGTTCCCTCTCTCGCTGTCTCTCTGCCAAATAAATAAATAAATAATCTTAAAAAAAAAAAAAGATTTTTATTTATTTATCTGAGAGAAAGAGAGAGCATGAGTTTTGTCTCATCACATACCACCTACCTGGCACTGGACAAGATAAATAAGACACCTGGTTGTCATGGAGATGGGCTGGTATAATCTCACCACCTTTGGATGGAACTATCGCTTCGGAGTGTCACAGGCCTTTTGCACAGGATGCACCTGGCTTAGTAGCTGCTAAGACAAAAGGAAGGGATTTCTCTTATAACATTATTGTTGCTGTTACTGTATACTATTTATTGAGCACTTACTATCTGTCAGGCAATGTGGTGAGCATTTCTCATATGTTACTTCATTTTATTCTCCCAACAACCCCCTAAGGAAGGTATTCTAATCCTCATTTTACACAATAAGAAACTGATATTCAAAGAGAGTAAGCAACCTTCCCCAGGTGGCACACTTTTAAATCAAGGTCCCCCTCTAAAACTTACATTTTTAAAAATTTTTTTTTCCAAGATTTTATTTATTTATTTGTCAGAGAGAGATAGCGAGAGAGGGAACACAAGCAGGGGGAGTGGGAGAGGGAGAAGCAGGCTTCCCGCTGAGCAGGGAGCCCGAGGCGGGGCTCGATCCCAGGACTCTGGGAGCATGACCCGAGGGGAAGGCAGACGTTTAACGACTGAGCCACCCAGACGCTCCTAAAACTTACATTTTGAAACATCATGCAATATTGTCTCTCAGGCATGGAAAGCAAAGAAGTTGTTGTTTAATAGATTTCTAGTAATTTAAGTAGATAATTTTAGGGCTGGTATCTTACCCTATTACCCTAGTAATCTAAAGAAATCCAGTTTACAGGCCTTAAGCAGAGTTTGGAGAGGGTCTGCAACTTTAAATTCTCAAGTACTTGAACTTAGAGTAAGCAGGTCCCATGCATATCCTGCCCTCCCACCCTCTCTGGCTGGAAATCATGAGTGTTGGTTATGAAGGCAAAGGGAAACATACTTGCAAGTGCTTTTGTTTTTGTCTTTTCTGAACTCTAGAGAGCATGAAAAAGTTTTAAACCACTAATAAGGATCTATCCAGCAAGACATCAGAAATTCATGGCAATTTCTGCCTCTTCCAAAGCTCAAGACAGCAGAGGCTGGAGGTAGTCACAGTGTATGATTTGAACGAGTGGTGGAAGGTGGAGGGGTGCAGGCCCTCTGGAGACAGCCCCAGCTGGAGGCTGCAGAGCTGCTGGATGGGGTACAATGGCAGAAGGCTGGTAAGGACTCAGCTGAAGAGCAGAATGGGCAAGGGACAACTCTGCACCCTCGGAAAGTGTGTCTAGCTTATAAAAGATGCATCACCTTCATGGTCAATTACATCTTCTCTGTGCATCTCCTATTCGTAGGTGGTTACTGGGCTGCCATGGGAGAGCATGGAACTGCTTGAAACTGGGCAGTGAAGGAAGGCTCTCTAAAGAGAGAATTTATGAGTTGAGACCAGAGTGATAAGATGAAGTTTTAATATTAGACACCAGGGAGAGGCATCTGAAAATGTGTGTTCATGCCTGTAACATCTGTGCCAGGCCCTTCATGTTATGGAAACCCAAACATCTGAAAAGTATAGAATTTCCCCCCTTGGGAAGTTTGCAAGATGGTTTTTTGTTATATTTGAATATTGTTGTATCCAATAATGTAGGAAGGAGAGGAAGGGCAAAGAGCCTACCTCCTGGGTGTCAGACAGAAGTGCCACACTGTGTCACCTTACACTATATTCACTTCCTCATTCATCTCATTACACCATGAGATCATCAGTGTCACTGCCCTAACTCAGCAGATGAAAAAACAGAGGTCAGAAGAGTTGAATCCTATGAGGTCATGTAGCCTCTAATTGGCAGGTCAGGATTTGCACCAGGTCTGGCTGACTTTGAAGAACTACCTTTTCCAGTCACCACGCTACTATGGATGAAGTTGGGCCACCAAGGCTGAGAGTCTTTCTGAAATACAGAAATCTTGGTCTGGTGATATCTTGTATAATAGAATTTGTCATACAGAATCATTTAATCCAAGAAGTAAATAGAGTAGTAAACAAAGATCTACCTGATCGCTAATTTTCCTCATTCTCGTCCAAGAGCATTGGAATAGTACTGTAAAAAGCACTGCGATGAGGTTTTTTTGTTTGTTTTTGGGGTTTTTTGTTTTTGTGTTTGTTTTTGGTTTTTTTTTTGGAGAGAGTGTGTGTGAGCACAGGGGGTTGGGGGCAGGAGGGGCAGAGGGAAAGAGAATCCTAAGCAGGCTCCACACCCAGCACCGAGCCCAACACAGGGCTCAATCTCACGACCCTGAGCTCATGACCTGAGCTAAAGTCAAGAGTCTGATGCTTAACTGACTGAGCCACCAGGCGCCCCTGTGATGAATTTTATAATAAAGATATGTAGGAGCTACTAATGGAACACAAACGAAGTGAACCTTGATGAATGAACAGGAGTGTTCAAGGACGCTTAGCATATATAAATTCATTTGCATAAGTCTAAGTCAAATAAATAAGTAAATAAAATTTTAGAAATAAAATCAAAGTGACTTAGATGGGAAAGGCATTCGTTTTCTCAAATAATAGCAAATCCAGAGGTAAGGCAGCCAATGAATATATCCAGACCAGCATCCTGCCATCTTTCCACCCGTCATCCTCAATGTGGGTTTGTCTGCTCAGGCAGATGCCCCTTGTGGTCCCCAGATGGCAGCCACACTTCAGGGTATCTCTTGCTGATGACAACGTCCAGAGGAAGAAAATGAATGTCCCTGCCTTGTGTTGCTTTAACTAGGGAGGTAAACCTTCCTAGAATCATTCCCATCAGACGTCCCTTCAACGAAGATTCAGCCTCCAAATCTAGGTCAGCGGCTGACTTCCCAAAAAGTCATGGCTGCTTGGAAAAGTTAACAGCATTGAGGTCCTGTTGGCAAGGAGGGCGGTGACGAGAGAGCAAACAGCAATGTGTGTGCCACAGGCAAGAAGACATGTAAAAAAGATGGCATTCTGGAAACAATAAGCTGTTAGGTGTGAAAACATCAGGAGTTCTATGCCAGTGTTCATGGTATTTTATGGGACAATGTTCCTTAAGCTCCTAAAGACAGTGAAATATCAAACAATATTAAGAGGCTTTCATTATTTTTTTAAATGTGGGATTCATACAAAATTTCCTTCAAATCCAGGGCACCTGGGTGGCTTGGTTGAGCAGCTGCCTTCGGCTCAGGTCATGATCCCAGGGTCCTGGGATTGAGCCCCGCATCATTGGGCTCCTTGGCTCAGCAGGGAGCCTGCTTCTCCCTCTTCCTCTGCCCCTCCCTCTTCCTCTGCCCCTCCCCTGCTCCTTCTCTCTCTCTCAAATAAATAAATAAAATCTTAAAAAAAAAAAAATCCTTCAAAACCAAATGGTTAAAAAAAAAGAAAAAATACACAGCAATATATATGGTAAAAATGAAATTAGTCAGGTGTCACAACAGTGATGACCTAATAGTGTATCTAATTGGTATTCTGACATGTATATGTTTTTATGATTACAATAGCGATGATTTTTTTAATTAGAAAATTTAGAGAAGCCCAAAGAATAAAGTAAAAATCATCCATAAGCACATCACATGGCTCTAACTGCTTGATGTCAGAGTAGTTTTATACAGAATTACAACAGTGACTTTTTTTCTTTGTTAGAGTGCACTTTCATGTCAATTTCTTTTTTTTTTTTAAGATTTTTATTTATTTATTATTGAGAGAGAGAGAGAATGATAGAGAGAGCACATGAGGAGGGGAGGGTCAGAGGGAGAAGCAGACCCCCCGCCGAGCAGGGAGCCCGATGTGGGACTCGATCCTGGGACTCCAGGATCATGACCTGAGCCGAAGGCAGTCGCCCAACCGACTGAGCCACCCAGGCGCCCTCATGTCAATTTCTTCTTATCATAATATTCTGTCAAATTTTCTGCCAAAGGCAAGCTACTGCTGATCAGTTTAGGGAAAAGAGCAACAGACCTGCTTCTAAATTAAAGAATTTAAAGTTGCTGTTTTTGTTTCTTTTTTCCCCCTAAAGAGGTAAATTTCTGTAGCCTTTCTACTTAATAGAGCAGGTTCTCTAAACCCAGACTCTGTAACATACATAAGTAAGGCAAGTGGCAAAGTGCTGGTGTGGGATGCTGCGAGAGCAGCTGCAAGCACTGGAGCAAGGTCTCTTCCCAGCGAGATGCAGAATGGTTTATGAGTCAAGGTGGCAGTTCCCAGCACTCAGAAAGGGATAAGGATGTGCTGGTTGGAACCTTCAGGAAGGCTGTGTCTGTCCCATGGGCTTTCATGGAATGACCACTACAAGGGGTCGTGGGGATGTGCAGATTTCTTTACTTTTTCATTTCCAATATAAAAAGAAAATCTGAACATATCTCCATATAATAGCAAACAACAGCAAGACTTCTCTTCTAAATGTCGGGAACTGCCTGGGCAGGACTCCATTATTAGAGGTTGCTGTTTTATTTTAAGTCCCCTTTTTCTTTCCAGGGAACTTGATGGTTTTAATGACGAAGAGTAAAAGCAGTCGGGAGGATGCAGAGTTCCAAGGCCCTTTTGAAAAGTGAGCAGGAAACCCAGTTATTCAGAATCTCCAAAGCCCTAGACTTCATGCGAGACTTTCTCCTGTGGGCAGACCTGTCAGCTGGAGAGTGACAGTTTCTGTTCAGTATCTTCAACCCTTGCTCCAAGTGTATCCAGCAGCGTGGAAGCAGACATAAGGACAGACCCAGTGAGACCAATTAGAAAAGTGTTTCTCAGAATATTGTGGCCAACAAAATTCATTTTTACCTGTTGCCCAGAATGTACACAGATCCAGATGCACACACAAACTGAAACAAGTCTCACAAAACAGTACTTACTTTTTCCTTTGTCTGACGCAATCTCACATTTTCTAATCTGCTTCATTTTTTAAATGGTGAAACCGCATGACCCACCTCAACTGATTTCATGACCCCTGAATAAGTCACAACTGGTGGTTAGAGAAACGGTGAGTTAGGAAGTTGCTGTGATCCTCCAGAGAGGAGGTAATAGGATCTAGTAAAGCAGAAAGAGGGCTTGTAGGAGGTAGGATTCCAGACGGATTTAAGAGGAGGAAGGACTCAAAGGAATTAGAGATAATGCCCAGTTTGGGCTTGAGCTCTGGGTAGATAAAGGGATCATTTGCAGAGATGGGTAGCGTTAACTGCAAGACGTAGTATGAGGGTCAAGATAAGGAGCATTTGAGGAATGCCCCTTTTTGGGGTAAACACAAATGTCTCCCTGAATTTGAAGCAGAGCGAAGAAAAACTAAGGACCACATTACATAACTCCAGAGTGTGTTCAACTTTTGCTAAAAGAGAGAGCAAAATGGGGCGATGGAAAAAAGGCAATCATTAACGGGGAGGAGTGGGCTCTGAGCCTGGAAATTCTACTTGGAAAGGACAGTCCAGCTCCAATTCCCAGGGAAACAGCCCAGATCAAAGACTCACCTGGCGCTCTGCTATTGGTGCGCACAGGGCTTTTGTAAGGCTGAGAATAGGGTAAGGATAGCCTATGGCTTTTCATTTAGCAAACCCGTTGGCAGGAGTTCACTTCTTTACGCACAAAGTTGGCGTCAAATTTAGAATTCCCCATCACCAGTTCAGAAACTTAACAGGCATTTCTTAGGCACTTCTTAGAAAAATGGGAATCCATTAACTTTATTCTTCATGCACGCTCTCTGACAGCATCGGGTCAAAGGGACTTTTTTCCTTCCCCTTTTCATAGCTTCCACAGTGGCAATCCTTCTCCTTCTAAATCTTTTCTTTTACAAAACAATAGGGAGTGGTGGTAGCCTGTGGCTAGTTGAAGATTTCGAACAATAGGTGTTTCTGAGCCGAGCTTATTGAAACGGTCTTGTCTGTGTCCTGGGGGAGATTGTAAATGAGATGTCAACAGGAGCTCTTTTGTGCAGATGGCATTCAGCCTGAAAGAGAGGAATTTCCTTACTGTGCTAGTATTTAAAGTAGATTTGTTGCTGCTTTTGCTAAAACTTTTTATCCAACTGCCTGAGCTAACAGCACTGAATGAGTCACTCGGTGTGATTGTGACTTCCTTCCCTCCTTAGCAAAGCCCTGACTCAGTCATTTACATTTAGAAAGGAAGACTCCTAAGAAGATTTCTTGGATTTTCATCAGTTTGAGCCTCTTTTCTAGACCGTCATGTGGACCTGAGCTGTCAGCAATCCTGTTACCCCCAGGAGAGGGCAGCCTGGCCAGGCTGTTTTTCTCACTCCCGGGAAAACTCCTGGCTGTTTTGCTTGCTTGCTTTTAAAATCCAAGGAGAGAGAGAGTTTCCTGCCTTAAGCCTTTTCCTTTCTCCCTTTTTTTTTTTTTTTTTGTAAATGACAGGCAATTTCAGTTTACTATAATTACCACGGAGGTTTGACTAACTCCACCCTTAGATGATAAGGCAACTGCTTTATTACCTCTCAGCCAGGTGCCTGAGGGTGACAGGACTTGCCTTTATCTGGAGACCTGACAAGGTATCAGCAACTGCAAATGGGCTGAATCTTTGAGCAGTAGCCATCCAAATGCTTCCCTTCTCTGTGATCCATTTCCCGGCTCTTTATTGGTAGTTACTTTCAATCCAAACACCAGCGCTGCTTTCCTCTAGTTTTTCCGCATTCCTGCACCTTGGCATGTCAGCCGTCATACTGCTACCACAATTACAAACGGTGTAAATTACAAACCCCGGCCCCAAGCCTGCACCAGACTGTATTAACATCCTTTGGCTTGGTAGATTTGCTGTGGGTATAGTTGCCTTTTCAAATTGAGGCTTGATATAATCTTTCACCTGTGACCAGAAATCCAAAATAATCAAATCGTTTTGCCTTTACTTTCTCTGGTTCTTTTTTGAAAAGGAGAATGTCACCCACAGCAGGAGGGAGTGCAGTGCTTGTTTTAGATACTGAACATTTCTAGTGCTTCATCTATGTATGTCTGCTGTTCTCTAATGTGTTTACCTGCCCCTAGGTTTATTCTTTAATTCAAGCTCTTACATGGATTATCTCCTATCGGGTTGGAAATGTGGTGTAAAAATGTGCGTTTTGAAAATAATTTTGGGGGCGCCTGGATGGCTCAGTCAGTTAAGCATCTGCCTTCAGCTCAGGTCGTGATCCCAGGGTCCTGGGATCCAGTCCCCATGTGGGCTCCTTGCTCAGCGGGGAGTCTGCTTCTCCCTCTGCCCTGCTTGTGCTCTCTCTCTCTCTCAAATACATAAAATGAAAGAAAGAAGGAAAAGAAAGGGAAAGGAAAGTAAGAAAGAAAGAAAAGAATTTTCAAACTGTGTCTATTAGGTAGGGCTCCAGTGAGTTAAGAGTGCCTTTGCAGAGAAACTTCTAGGTGAGTGTTCTAAGCTGCATGTACTTAGCATGGTGCCCAGCCTGGACCTAGCACAGAGCCACCCTCCTGTGAATACAAATTATGGTGGGTCAAGAAGAACATTGGTTTCATTTATTTTACTGGGAAGTAACTATAGCCTGAGGGCAGGGGTGAGAATGAGAAAGAGAATGACAGAAAAAATGAGTGAAAACACATCCACGCAACCTTGCAAATATGAGGTGTTTATCTTCAAGAACACATAAGACTATCCCATTCTGTGGTTTATGTACACATCATTCCACCTTGTGGGGAAAGGTTACTTGAAAGCCCCTACTAGCATCCCAATTACCATTTTCACAAAAATCAAAACTAGATGTTTCTGAATACAGTGTGTGAAACCAATGAACACCCAGAACTCCAACACGGTCAAGAAAAGAGAGACGATGTCAGGAGTATCATCAAACCTGATCTTGGATCTCTCTTTTCTTTAAACATATGGAAACCTTGCCCTCCTACAATGCAGAGTCCGCCACCACCCCTCCCCACCCATCCACCATCCCCCCATCCTTTCCATAGGCTTGGTTGGGACACAGCTCCAGGCAGGGCCTGAGATGCCTCTGAAGGAGAAAGTCCCCAGCTGGAGCACTTACTGCTCCAAGGCTTCCAAAAGGAGCAGGGAAACATCATTCCTTCATCTGCAATTCTGAAAGCCATTGGCCAAAACCTGACCTTGGAACTGCTTGCAGTGTGACTGGTCTACCTCTTCTGGCAGACAAACAGGTTAGAGTACATGATTCAGAGGCGCTGCCCCAGACCCCCGGGGTATGGCAGGTATATTCGCTTTCTACAATCCAAAAAAGTTCTAAATTCCAAACACATTCAACCAAGAGAGTCAGATAAGGACTTTTAGATACAGCCAATATTCTCATACGGGTTCAAAGGAGAATCTTAAGGACAAAACTAGAAGGCAGCTATTTCAAATCTAAGTAAGGAGGCTTAGGTGGGAAGAAGTCAGGCTCCAGCCAGACTCCACCCTGGAGAACCTGGGCAGCTCACCCTCTCCAGCCTCACTTGCAGAATTGGGATTCTAGGTACAGCGCCTGGCTCTCTTGGACACAGTGAAGGCGGACGAGGTGGGGGCAGGTAGACTAGTAAATCGATACCAATTTTAGTGCGGGCCTCATCAGTCTCCTAGGTTATTTTTATTAAATTTTTGCCAAATGACAAAAACCCAACTGTAAAGTAGAATTTGTAATGCAATTTTTAAGGGGCCCTTTCCATACCAACTGTAAAGACTGACTGGAGGACCGAAGTCCTGTTTGTAGCGTAGTATAGACAGACAGGCCTGGGGACACCTGGACAGGTCCTTCTCTGGATCTGTGTTCTCATCTGTCAGGGACACAGTTGGATAAGGAGGTGTCATTTTAAGCACTGATTCAGTTATTTGAGACTCAGTAGCGGGCTGGTCTCCTTCCTGGGCCGAGTTGGCTGACAGAAACTGTGTTCTACAGATTAACCCAGGCAGTTTTCCTGTTTTTCCTTTGAAAAGGGGGGTTTCAGAGAGGAAAGAAGAATGGAGTGGGATGAATAATTAACTGCCTAACTACACACACCAGGGCGTCCTGTGGCCTCCCAAATGCCCTGCTCTCCAGACCCAGATAATTACTCCTCATCGTGCTGAAACCAACAGGAAGGAATGGTGGATGCATTTTCTTTCTTCTACACTTCCCCACACATCCTGTTTTCCCAGGTTGGGGGATTTGAGCTTGCCTTGTGCAAAAGCTTCTGCTCCAGGCCAAGCCCTCCCGCAGACCCCCCCCCCGTCCATAGGGCAGCAGAAGCAGGCAGCTGATAGGGCTGCCCCCTCTCCAAAGCCCAGGCCTTGACAGTGAGCAGGGGCTACCGACACATCCAGCTGGAAGTTCCAGTCAGGACTTAACCTGACTGGACTCGTGACACACGCTGGTTTGCACACAGGTCACTCGCTGCACAGCCAACTGACTTTCTCAAGCAGGACAAGTTGGCAATACATGCCTGATACCCTGTTCCCACCGACCGTCAGCTACTCCATACAGACCCGGGGTGAGGTAGGCTTGAGTTCTATTTTGTTTACCAGACACCAAACAACATGGCAAGAGAGTCCTATTTGGTTGTGTGATTCCACTCCAGATTTTTCCCTTTATTCTAGGCTCCAGGTCCCACTGTGCAGGTGCTACCAATTCTCATGAAATAAGACCAGGAGGTAAAGAAAGTTCTTGGCTCTCAGATATCCACCTTGTGCAAGCAGAGAATAGCAGAATATTAAGAGGGCAAAGAAAGGCAGATGCACGGGAAAAGAGCAGTTAGCATCATGGGCCCCTCCCGAGGCCATTTGCTGAGGGCCCGTGGATAAAGCCAAACAGAGGATGGAGGAAGTTAGGTGAATAATCCATAGGGCTAACTGCTTTCAGGTGGCATTAGTATGGGCTTTTTGCATACTAGCTCATGGTGAAAGTTGGCCAATCACAATCGCACTCAGCCAGCCCTTGGCCAATGCCAAACAGAAGTGGGCATCGGTGACAGGAGATTCAATTGTAATATCCAACGTCACAGAAAATGGCTTTGCCGAGTATTCATTTCACTTCTACCCCAGTGACCTCCCTTTCCAGATTAGTAGTCCTTTTTTCTTTTTCTCCAGGAAATGTCTTCTCATCCCTGTTCATTCCTTCATGTAACAAGTACTTTACTACAGTACTCCCATGTGCCATGCACGTTCCAAGCACTGCAGTCATCATGAATAGAACGGACAATGCCTGACCTGCTGGTTCTTACATCCTTAACTATATTCCTTTCTCAGAATTCCTACTCAAGGGAAAAAAAAAATTACCTACAGAGTCTATAGGAAAGTATCACTGTGAAGTGACATCTGACAAGAAATGAAAGCTAGCTGATGAGAAGCTTAAAAGAAAAATTTCCTTCCCCACTCCTGGCACCATCCTTACCCCAGGCCTTGTAGTCCTTAGTCTGCACTAACCTGAGGAGTTGGTAGACCAACTGCCCAAACAGGAAACCTTATATAATTTGCTAACCCTGACCTTGGGCCCTGAATCTTCCCCTCCTGTAAACAATCCATTCAATCCAGGAAAACCTGCAGACTGGCTGGGACAAATTTTGAAAAACACACACAATGTTACAAACATTGAAAAAAAATCCCTAAGTCCTAGAGGAAGTGACATATCTGACTCAATGGTAGAAATCACTTCATAAAGTGATGGAACAAATGGAAACTTAATCCTAACAGATGAAACTGCCACGGCAGTCACTTCTGTACATGGATGACTCAACAGCACCTGTTGGAAAGACCGGGAAAATGAGCCGTGAAATCCTGATCACATTCCCTTCTGGTAGCAGTGGCCCTGCCTTGCAAATTAGTAAGCCCCATGTTCTCAACATCCTGCCTTCAGTATTTGTGCCTAGATCTTAAGGAGGCTATGACTCACTGTGGCTACTGGTCAAATGATTCTTACTCAGAGCTGTGGGCTTTTAATCTTTAGTATTAAATGGTCTAGGCAAATACTAGCCAAATGTCTGTCTACTTTCAAGATGTTCCTTTGAAATGATTGATTTCAGGCAACAACTGGTTTTCCATATGGTAACCCTCAATTTCTAATATTATTTAACTTGCTGCCAAGCTTCATTAAAAGTCCACATTAGAAGTTTTAGACCTCAGTCCCCTAACGTGGGCCTTCTAAAATGACTTTCCTCCAAACATCGTTTAACTTCCTTTAATTTTGTTAATTAATGGAACTTTCTGAAGAGCACAGTTATTTTGATCTAAACCTCTTGCTTAGTTTCCAGTTAACATTTCCAGAGGGAGAAAGAAAGGATGCCCTCACAACTGGCGGGAGCTATCAGCAGCTCACAACTGTAGCCTTCCCTCCAAATCAGAGACATCAGAAGGGGGAGTACCTGAGAGAAAGAAGACTGGTTAAAAATAGTGCCCTTGGCACTTCTGTGGGTGTTTGCCCCACACAGAGAATAAAAGCTAAACTGGTACTGCAGGCCCTACTCTCTGGGAAGCTGGGCCTGCAGTCTGGGAATCCTAAATAATCCTTACAAGTAGACTAACTGGAAGCCAGAGATGTGAATTAAAAATGTTCCTGCCCCAGAGAAAGGTTTCTACATACAAGTCACAAAATCACATGAAGATTAAAAATGCAAAATGCAAGTCCCGCCCGGCAGGAATCCTCAGTTTCTTGGCTCTTACTCCTTGCTGCCACCCACCTAACCAACCGGCTACAGCAGTTCTTGCTTTTCAACTTGCCGCCATAGAAAATGTTACCCTAGCTGCTGTTGAAAAACAACAACAAAAAACACAACTTCAACCCAGAGATCTTATGCTGCAGCTAGGGTAAAATTTTTGGTAAGGCGAGAAGTTAAAAGGCAAAGACGTTCTGAATCTTGACTAGCGCTCTTGATGTCTTTTTGGAAGACAAGTCTAGCAAAGATGTCCTGCCCTTCCCCTAGCGTGACTTACCTCGGGTCTGAGCCGCGGATTTCAGGGTACCTCGGTGATGTTCCGAGCTTAGCCACAAGGCGGCACTCGAGAGCAGGGCTGCCTGCCGCAGTACCTTTTTCTCAGCTTCTTGGCTGGGGGGTGGGGCGGGGTACGGGTGCGGGGGGGGGGGAGATGCTGCTGGCTTTTTAAAAAAAATCCATTTGTTCTCTGAGATGATGCCACTTGCTATTTTATAAAGCAAAGGTTGCCACGTTACCTGTTGCCAGGTTCCTGGGAGGGCTTGGGGGAAATGTGGGCGAGAAAGGTACAGCACGAAGCCCTCCAGCTTGGTGCCTTTCAAGCTCTTTGGACGGGGCAGGCGCTGACGTTTGGAGAGCAGCTGCCGCGCATTGCCTGAGCATTGTTTGGTTGTAGTTCTAACAGAGGAGTGGCTGCCTGTTACATCATTTCCAGGCATGAAGTGCCTGGGGCTTTTTTCCCCCGTTTTTAATGAGTAACTCTGACCCTCCCTCCCTGGATTTTGGTACAGTACAGGCACTGTGCGCCACAGCCTCACCTCAGGAAAGCCCAAGTTTTGTAGCAACTTGTTAAAACAACTTGGGGGCCTCCTAGAAAAGGAAAAAAAAAAAAAAGCTGTGACTCTGAAACAAACCTTCCCATTCTTCCCTGGGAGAACAATGTTGTGTTTGATTAGCAGCGGAGGGCGGCTGCCCCCGAGATCTGGTCTCCCGCAAGAGCCGGGCTGCTATCACATGAATAGATCTCCAAGCCAGACAAGCCGAGGCTTGGGGCATTTGTCTGGCATTAGGAAGTGTCTGGAATACTAGTAACTACCAACTGGCAAGTCCTATGACTAAAGAGTTATTACACCACCCCTCCCTCTCTGTCCACATTCCCTGCCCTTCCCCTACACGCTCACACAAGCGTGCTTTTTTCTACTTCGGCGGAGAAAAGGTTACCTAGTCTCTGTGGTTTCCGTGGAGGCCGGCTTTGGTGGAAACCGTTCTCATAGCCACGGCCCTGGAGCCAACACTAACCCGGAGAGCAGGCGAGAAGCCGGGTCGCGTTCCCAGGAGCCCCGCGCGGGCCCCCGCCCTCTCACCGTGAGGCCGGCTCTGAGCCGACCACTGACCGCCGCACTTCGGGTGGCCTGGAGATGTTCAGCTGTAAATATTTTGAAACAAGGCAGCGATTTTTCCATGTGTTATTTTGTGGAGCTCCTTTTTTTTTTTTTTGCAGTATTTTTATTTTTATTTTGAGAGACAGCGCGCACAATAGAGCGGTTGGGAGGGGTGGGAGGGGCAGAAGGAGAAGGGGAGAGAGGATCTTAAGCAGGCTCCTAGCCCAGCGCCGAGCCAACTTTTGCAGTATTTTTAAAAGATGCGGCTGGTGCACCCCTTGTTGACCACTCCAAATTTGTTCATTCTCCATGCCTTTGACAGGTTCCTGCAGGGTGCAAAGTACAGTGTTGGGGGCCGTTTGGGGGCATTTTCTCCTGGGAAGCATCACTCTTTACTGGATAAGGTATTTAATCTAAGGTTTAATGGGCGGATGAATACAGGTGGTTTGGGGGAAGGAAAAGAGCTGGGATTGAGGCCTCTGAGTTATGCTAACCCCACTACTTAGTAGCTGTGTAAGACAGAGACCTCAGTTACCTGCTCTAAGCCTCAGTCTTACCATCAGACAAATGGGGAGACTAAGAGCTTCCTCTGTCATGAGACCATGTCTATTAAATTCTTAGCACAGTGTGTTACAGAGTAAGGATTCACTCTCTGGTGATTTGATCTAATGGTACTCGTGGAGAGTATGAACTAAAGGGGCACCCTGCTGGCTCAGTTGGTGGAGCACACGACTCTTGATCCCTGCGGTCCTGAGTTCAAGCCTCATGTTGGGTATAGAGCTTAAAAAAATTAAAAAAAAAAAAAAGTCTGGACTAATGTTCCATCTTATCATCTTTGTTTTCACCTGGGTTTGTGCTTTTACCTGGTGAACGACTCAGGCCAGAACGCTGGTTTGTCTGGCACTTGGTGGGGGAGTCGTCCAGCCTGCGCAGCGAATCATGGCGGGGAGCTGACCTCCTATTGTCAGTTCAGCACTTCTCGGCCTACCTGATGCCAAGCAGCAATCTGATTCGCAGCTTTGCCCTGGTCTGGGCCAAAATGCATTCCCCGGATGCCAGAATATTGGTCATTGCTACCAAACATCCGTGTTGGTAACGCTCCCTAACCTCCCTTGGCTTCCTTCTTCAGCTTTTTCACTTCACTCTCAATGGGTCTCTACTTCTCAAATTCTTTTCTAGCTTTTATTAATATTCATAAAACCACAGGAGCTCATTTGAAAGAAATCTTGTCACCTACTTCAGGCTCCCATCACACGGTGGTACAATTTTAATAACTTCCCAGCCAAAAGATGAGCTGGCCTGTGCTTAACACCTCTGGAGACCAAGAAGCTCATTACCTGGCAAGAGCCCCATATTCCTCCTTTGAACAACTGAACTAGAGAATTATTCTTAGTGCCTCTCTGAGCTCTTACCTCGGTGGTTTCCCACCATGCCTTATATAAAACTAGTCCATGCCAACCTCGACACAAGAGGCTTCAAAATCATTGGAAATTCTTCTGTCTTCCTTCTCTTGCAAACTAAACATCCTCTCTCCTTAATCCACTCCTCCTAAGATATGGTTTTTCTTTCCTTGGAGCACTCTGCAATGTCCCCTTAAAGAGAAGAGCCTAGAATGAAATGCAGCACCACAATCCTCTGGTTGTTCTAGATGTCACACTTGTACGCAGACACACCCTCTTAGAAATAGGCAGCTTTACCTGGTGCTAAAACAACAAGCTTGTATTTGTGCACTGGCCCCTCTATGCCTAAGTTTATGTCCTTCCACATTTCTTTTTTTTTCTTTTGGCCTCTTCACATCCTTTTGCTTTCTAAAATAGCCTGTAGTTTCAAGTTACCTCCCTCATATGTTCTTATCCCACATGCACTACCTCTGCCCTTGCCGCTGGATTAGCAAATGTTTCCTGTCAGTGCTTCTCACACTATCTCTGGGGATGGACCAGTTTGTTTGGTGTCCAATCTGCTGCAGATCGATATTTTGGTAAAAATGCAGTAAAATGAATCACTGGATAAAGGAAATTAAAAAAACGAGGCACCCAAAACCAAGCCCTGGTCTTCTTTTTGTTAGGTTCAACCAATGAAATAGTCTTTAGAATTGCTGTAAAAGTTTCTAAAAGTTTACTCTCAATTTTCATGGCATATCTCAACATACACTCATCAAATAGTTTGTGACTTGACACCTGTCTGTGGACCACACTTTGACCAGTGTCATGCTATGCATACAGGTGTGCTGGAAGTGCTTCACAGCTGGCTCTCTCAGGCAGGGGTAGTATTTCCCAATATCCATTGTGTTAAATATTCACACCAAGGTCAGTTTCAAGCTATCAATGAAATGTCACTAAACAGAGACCTGGGAAGAGATGTGCAAAATTAGCTAGCAAGCTGATAAAAGCCAGTTCCAGCACCCCCACTCTTAACCCCATTTGATTTTTTTAATCTTCTTTCGAGGGCTTGTAAACTGTTGTTGGCCAGACCAAATTACCCAAATCAAGAGACCTTTGCCCTCCACAGAAACTAGACAGTGGGTTGAGGCAGGCCTTCTCTCTCTGGTGGTCTTCAGCTCAGTAAGTGCAGACCATCTGATACAACTCAGCAAATCCAGGATTGCTCTGACCGTGACTTCTGTGTAGAAGCCAGCCACTACTAAACGCAGACCAACGCAGCTTGCTTTGTGGTTAATAATGTCGGAGGGTAACCTGTTTACATCAAAGAGGTGTTGTTTGACTACTGTACGACTCTATGTATATGTATATTTTGGAATTCTTTTGTTGTCCTTTTGTGGTTTTTACCTGTAGTACTTATGGGCTTGTTGTATTTGAAAGAGTTTCTAAAAAGTAACAAGGAAGTGCTAAATAATTCCTAAACGTAGCTTTATGGTATATGACACATTAGCTTAGCCCATAAGAAGGTCTTACTCTTTTTAAGATTTTATTTATTTATTTTAAAGAGAGAAAGAGTATTTTAAAGAGAGAAAGAGAGCACCAACGCGAGCAGGGGGAGAAGTAGAAGGAGAGGGCCAAGCAGACTCCACGCTGAGCTCAGTCGGTTGAGCATCCGACTGATGCCCCAGGCAGAATGTATTATTAAGAAGCTAGAACATGTGGGTTTGAGCCTACATCTGTTTTGTGGCCACCTGACACATGTGTGCTCTTGATCACAGAAGATAACTGGAGTGATAAGAAAGTCTAGATTTTTTTTTTCAGAAAACCTTCACCACTACAGAAAAAAATAATTCCTGGCACAGGTCTTCCTGAGGCTTTCAACACTAGCATTATCTTCCCATGCAAATAGAGACAATATTGAATCGTCGGCTAGAAGCTGAAATAGGATAGGAATTTGTTCATTTTTTTTTTTTTACTTCTTCTCCTTTTCCTCCTCCCCTCCTCCACCCCTCCCCCTCCTCCTTCTTCAATCATTTCTTAACTTGATGTAAAAGCCGGTCTCTGGTCTCTATGCTCTGCAGTATCCTCTGAATCAAAGTGATGCCATCAAAATGTGTAACTCTGCTCTTGCTGACTCTTCTTATAAATAGGAGTCCTTTCGCCAACTTTGAGCTGGGGCAGTAAACCATCGGGATCCAAATAAGGAAAAAAATCAGTTTATTTGAAATGAACACATAATACATCAAGCAAAGGAAAGCAATAATAATGGTTAAAGTATCATATCTTTTCTTTTTAAAGTTCCAATTGAATAAAAGGAGCACTTGCTTTTTTTAATCACTGTTTTGAGAATGTTACTCTCAAACAAAAGAAGTGTTTCACTGATGGCATATAAGCACTTATTTTCTCTTTCTGTCTTGACCAGACAAGATTTATTTACTTGTGTTTTCATCTCCTTGAACCTCACTCTACTGCACCCCTCTGGGCACTCAGACTCCAGCGGATTCTAAATTATTCATAGTGCTGAATCATGAGAGTAGAATTAGGAAAATAAAAAGATCTTAGGAGAGAAGAAAGAATTTAGCCTGCAAAACCAGGAAAGAGTGATGCTGGGAGAAATTGGGAATCTGGTTGTCCGATTTCTGGAGCAGCCTTGTATGCGAAAGAATTGGGGCATGAGAAGGAAGGGGGTTATGGAAGTGTGAGTTGTGTCTTGGATGTCCTTTCTTCTCTGGCAGAGGGCATTCTTAAAGATTGGAATTCCTTTTAGATTTCTACTTGATAATTGATGGGTGGTGCTTCTTTGAGTGTAACTCTGATAACTGTGGCAGATTTGTGCCAAGCCCCACACTGCAGTGAAATCTCATAATGAAGCCCCTTGAATCTAACAGCATAGCAGGTGATTCCTGTCTTCTGTTGAGCTCCCTTCTTCGAGTGAGGCAATCTCAAATTCTTACCTCCTTTGGGCATTGGGGTTGGGCCAGCCTACTGGGAAAGACACGTCCCCAGGATTCTCCCCGTCCAGTCTAACCCTAGTGGATTTCTAGCATTGCCGCTGCGGTCCTGCAGGTCCCCATTGATCTAAGTACTCAGTTATCCCTACTGATCCAGGAGGGGAGCTGACAACAGCCACCAGATGGCACCAAATTGCAGTTGGCCCTGGGGAGTGTCCCCAAACCCCATCATTACACTGGAAATAATGTGACACCCTCCTTTCTCTATTTCCCATATCACACATCACATCATGGCAAAATTTCTACTGTAAATCACAGCAAAAGAAAGAATACTCTATTTGGCTGCATTGTGCAGTTTTGACTGTCCACAACGAAAGAGGAAACAGGGTAACTAACAAGAAGCCATAAACAACCCCCAAAGATCAGACATTTCTTTGTTAGAATGGGGTATTTCATTTCTTTGGAATACGAGTGGGCCGAATGTCCTGAGCATCCATTTTCAACAAACTAATGAGTTCACACTGTAACAACTTAAGAGAAGTAATAAAATGATCTGGTTTCACTAGATTTGAAGAGATTGATCCTATCCTACTTATGGTCACTCCTCCTCCCACCCAGTCTGAGCCTCGGCCTCAGCAGGGTTATCCCTTCAAACCTTCCTGGGAAGCAGAAGGCAGCACCTCAGTAGGTCCGGTGCATGACACTAAACTAAATTGGGTGAGGTGAAAAATCAGCAGTGCACAGGTTTGCATTACTTAGCCCGAGCCTTCGCTGTAGCCTAGTGGGAGAACCTGAGACCAGTGTGGCTCTGCTCCTGGCTCCGCCCCTTGCAGGTGGGCACCATGAGCCTCCACTGCTTGCATTACCTCTGAGGCACCTTAGCTGAAAACTCTAGATGTTGGGCTGGGAATTGCCGAGAGCTCTGTTCAAATTGTTGAAGGATATATATAGTCCGTGCACTAAGCTTAGGTAGAAGGTTTTCCCTGGGTGAGCCTCGGGCAGTCATTCATCCTGGGTAACTTGAGTGGTGGCTACATTTATATTGTTTACATTACCCCCCACCTCCAGGGCATATATATTCCATCAGGTAATCCCTAGGAAGTAGCAAAATATTTCAGTCCCTATCTCTTTTACGGTTAAGGAAATTACTCCAAATCACAAGCCAGTGGAACCACAGGACAGCATAATAGGATCCTTCTGTTTATTGTTCCTTATAGGACACTTCCTTTGAGTGACCCAGGAAACATCCAAATATTAAAGCAAGTTATTTCAATTTAGTGAGATGGCCCCAGTGGCAGCTCAAACGAGAGTTGGGATCGTGTGGTCAGGAGTAGCTGATTGGGTGTAACAGTGACCGCCTGTTGTGAATGGGAAAGGCATGGGGGGTGGGGGCATGTGACGGAAACACAATAGTTTGAATCATTTTTAAGAGGACTTAACAAAAGTCTTTAGAAAGCTGGCAGGGAGTTCACTTGAAAACGTAATCATTCTTTCTGATCTGTATTCTGTACACCATGCTCCACAAATGGAAAGCTGAAAACCAGTGTGTAAATCTTCTTCATATAACCTCAGAGTTGTGATCAGGTAGTTGGAGAGAAGAGCAAAGGCTACTTTAGCCAGAGCCTCTGGGAGGATCTTGACTAAACTGTACAGGTCCAGAAAGGACACCTTTCTGCACAGACCCAGGCCCCTGAGTTGATTAAGTAGCCTTGAGGGACAGCATTTTACGGAGTAGGCTCATACAAGCCAATCTCCCACCCCTCCACCCCCCACCACAGATTTAGAAACGAGGGAGACTACACTAGGATACTTTTGTGCAGTATATTCCCTCTAGAATATACTGCTCAGAAATAACAACAAAAAATTTCAGAAAAGAAGTTTATATAGTGAGCATCTATCCGGAGGAAGGAAGGTGGGAAGGAGAAGAGGAGGGAAGAAGAGGAGGAGGGAAGGAAGGAAGGAAGAGGGGGGAGACAAAGACAGGAAGGAAGAGAGGGAGGGATGGGAGGGAGGGAGAAAGAAAGGAAGAAACAGCCCAGGAAGCTGGGACAGCTCTGTGCGCCGCCGTGCCCACCCCCCGGCACTTCCCACTGTGGTTAGGATCAGACCACACTTGCTCACAACCTCTTTTCTTTCTTTCCACCACTGCAATCTTCTCCAGTGAGTTATGTTGTTTAACATTAGCTATATTTCGTATTTCCCTGAGCAGGCAGAGACTACGCTGGGCTTATCTACATGTATATACATTCTCTCTCAGGGTGTACTGTTGCCTGGGAAGATTTCTACAGATGGCTATCTTATGTTAATTCATATTAACTTCCATTTCAGAAACGTCCATCTCAGAGGGTGGTGTTTTCCGGTCTTTTTTCCCCTCAGTCTTGTGGGAGCATCCCCTCGTAGGAGGCTCAACTATCCCCCTGAAGCAGGGATCTCACTTACTCTATCAACGGGCTTGTTTTCATGCTCAATGTCTTTTTGTGTTTCATGTGCCCTGATTTCCAGTGGATGTTAGTTACAGTACAGAAACTGAAACCCACACAGAAATCACAGTGTCTCTGTTTTCACTGTCTTCCAGTGTCATCTTGCATTACAACATATAAGAAGACACCACCTCCAGTCCCACCCAGAACTACCACGAAACCTTTCATTTCTATCACAGCCCAGAGTAGCACAGAGTCTGCCCAGGATGCCTACATGGATGGACAGGGCCAGCGAGGAGATATTATCAGCCAGTCTGGACTGAGCAACTCCACGGAGAGCCTGGACAGTATGAAGGCTCTGACAGCCGCCATTGAAGCTGCAAATGCCCAGATCCACGGCCCTGCGAGTCAACACATGAGCAACAACCCTGCCACTGTCACTACCACGACCACCATAGCCACTGTCACTACAGAGGACAGGAAGAAGGATCACTTTAAGAAAAATCGATGTCTCTCTATTGGGATACAGGTAACAGCCTCCCTTTCTGTCCTTTGAAACAGGGACCCCAAAACTCAAGAAATTAAGCACTTTTATTTTTCCAGAAGATTTGCCATCTGGCCATTTTGGGTGATAGGGCCATGTGGGGGACCAGATTTTCAAATGATTGGCTCTGCAATTCCTACGTTGTTGAATGTGACTTAAAAATTATGAAGAGATTTTGTCTGTAGGCATTATTAGAGGCTGCTATTTTTGTCCTCTAAACTGAATGTGTGACTCAAAGCATTGGGATAGCTAAACAAACATGAATACAATCACGCACAAAGTGCCCTCAATTCCTGATGCACATTTTGATTCTCAAAAAAGGAGTGGACATCCAAGAATAACCTGGGTTACTGAGCTGTGTTATAGTATGTTCGACACTACTGAGTAACCATCTGAGAACAAAAATGTGAATCACTTCTCATACATGTGGGAGTGAGGGGGAGCAAGACCAAAGTGACTGGTAGTGTAGAAAGCAATCACTCACATCACAGCTTCATGAGCAAAGAATGTGCAGTAGTTTCAGCATAATTGTTGGTTATTTAATCATGCATTTCAAAAAATGGTAGATAATTCAGCAGGCTTCTCAGTTCAGCCCAGTGTTTTCTGCTGCTCAAAGATAAGATCAAACTGATTCTTGTTTTTCACATCTGTTCAGCTTGGCTTACCCTGCTAGAAATTTCCTTCTCTCAGTGGAGAAGAGTCATGCCTTTCTCCCTTTTTTGTTGTGCCATATCATGCAGGTGCCCTTTGAATAATAACTTCCTGACGTGGCAGCCAATAAATCTATTCACAATGAACCAACTCTAAGGCACATCTAAAAGCCAGGCGTGGGGTACGTTTTCACAATGATGATATATTTTCACAGTGCATTCTGCACAGTGCACTTCTAAAGGGCAATTAAATTTTGTCTAGTAGCAATGAGTCAGATGGTTTTATTTTTTTTAATCTTTTTTTTTTTATTTGACAGAGAGAGACACAAGCAGGGGGAGTGGGAGAGGAAGAAGCAGGCTTCCCGCTGAGCAGGGAGCCCGATGTGGGGCTCGATCCCAGGACCTGGGATCATGACCCGAGCCGAAGGCAGACTCTTAATGACTGAGCACCCAGGCGCCCCCAGATGGTTTTATTTTATACATATATAACCTACAGGTTACCATAGCACAAGCTGTCAAGTTTCCTAACAGAACTTGTGGCACTGGTGCCTGGTACTAGAAGACACAGCAGGAGGCACATGCACAAAGCCAGCCTCCACCCCCATGCCCACTCCCACCTCCCCCTAGAAGCTAACTGCTCTCCCAACTGCCCAAGGGATTTGGAGGAGTAGGGAAGAGCAGAGGCCGGTTCTCTGTGCTGTCCAGGTAAATGACGCCATCTTCCTGAGCCTGTTTCCTTAACTATCCCTCACAGAACTATTTTGAGATTGAGTTAGGCATCTGCCTTCTGCTCAGTTCGTGATTCCAGCTTCCTATGGGGGTACAGAATTTCAATTTGGGATGATGAAAAAATTCTGGACGTGGATGATGGTGATGGTAGCACAGTATTGCGAACGTACTCAATACCGGCTGGAACTATACACTTAGAAGAGGTTAAGATGAAGAATGTTATGTCATGTATATATTACCCATGATAAAAAAAAAAATCTACTTTCCTTATCTGGCCCATAGCTGGCATGGGGCCATGTTAGTTTACTTCTACTTCCTTAATGTTCAGTTTTTTCTTTATTTTACATTATTTTTCAATAGATAAATATTCCTCTGGCTCAAAATTCAAAAGTTACAAAAAGGCGTTCAGTGACTAGTCTCCCTCCCATTCTTATTTAATAGCCTGTCAGTTCTCTTTGCCGGAGAAAATTAATATAACCAACATTTGCATCTCCGTACAGAGATACTTTGTGCATATTCAAGCAAATATATATTTTAACTTATTCCCCTTTTTTTACCCAGATGTTAGCATATACCTCACCCTATTCTATATCTTGCCTTTTTGCTCTTAATAATAACATATTTTAAAGATAGTTGTTTGTCAGTCTTACTGTTCATTTTATTTAAAAGCTTCTATATATCCATCTTAATCACCTCCCAGGTCTGCCGGTTGATCTCATAGGTTCTTCTCCAAAGAATTCTTTCTTCTTTTTTTTTTTTTGAGTAATCTCTACACTCAACGTGGGGTTTGAACTTACAACCCGGAGATCAAGAGTCACAAGCTCTACCAAGCCAGCCAGACGCCTCTTCTCCAAAAAATTCTTACTCAGAATAAAGCATTCATATACATGAAATCCACCTTACATTATTGTCATTTTCACCCAGTCAGATGGAACTACTCTGAAACCCACATGTAATGTTGGGGAGAAAGTTTTGTTTCAGACACCATCCTGCCACTTAAATATTTGAATATTTTAGTGAGTGGAAAAATTGCTCTAACTCTTCCTTCAATCACTGTTCACTACTATAAAAACTATATGGAAGGACTGAGTACTTTATGTGGTTGTTTCATTTAGCCCCTACAACAACCCTATGGCATAGGTGGTACGATTATCTCTACCCTATAGATGAGAACACAGAGAGGCTGATAACTTGCCCAAGGCTACACATCCTACATTGACAGCCTAGACTGTACCTTGGTGCTTAATGTGACCATGCTATACCACTTCTTTGATGGAGAATAATAAGTAAAAATTCAAAATGCAAAACAGTCATCAAATTTCATTACACTGTAACCCAATTTAAATCCTAATCCCCAAAATTTATAACACTGGGATCTTGAACTCTTTCCCACCCTTTACCTCTTTAGGGTCAGAGTTTCCAAACCTTACCCAACATTTTTAATTTAATCTATGCCTAACAGCTAACATTACAATCATTTACTCTACAACCTGTGTGAGTTTAGGCTAATTACTTAATGGTTCTAGTTTCCTCATCTGGAAATTTAGAGTAACAGTCACTATTCCACAGAGTATTTTATTATAGGTTGTAGTAAAAATGGGCTGATACATGGGGTACCTGGGTAGCTCAGTCGGTTAGGCATCTGCCTTCTGCTCAGTTCATGATCTCAGGGTCCTGGGATCAAGCCCCACATTTGGGCTCCCTGCTCAGCAGGGAGTTGCTTCTCCCTCTCCCTGTGCCTCCCCCCACCCCTGCTCATTTTCTCTCTCTCTCTCTCTTTCTCAAATAAATAAAATCTTTTTTAAAAATTGTCTGATAGAATGTATGTAAAGTTCTAAGTGTAGTGGGCTCACTAAATATTAAATCTAGTTATTATTATTACCTTCCTTTAAAATCATAGCCAAACTTGCTGAAATTTTATCTGCTAAGGGTTTTCTTAATTTTGTTCAAGACAGATATAATTACTATGCAATTTCTTGAAACATTCTGAAAGTCACTTCACAAATTTAAATAGATTACCCTAAGTACCATGTAAGAGTGGTGACATTTGTGCATTTTTGTCACAAAGATAAATTTACATACAAAGACTAAAGCTTGGAAGATAAACACTTTAATGCAAAGCAGCTATAGGTTTAGATAGGTGGGGTGGGGCTCGAACTCAGAGTACAAGGTCCTCCATCCACAGAATGCAATGTCTTCCATCCTTGTCCTTGAGACCCATGCATCCTTTCTTTCTCCCTTTCTCTATGCATTGAGGATCATGGTTCTTAAGGGAAATACCTATCATGCGTCATTGGGCTAAGTTTCATTGGGTAATTTTGCTACTACCCCATATTGTAAAGCTGCAACATCCTACTTTGGCTGACACTCTAAGCCTTTTTCATTGACATGAGTGTAGCCACATGGAACCAGTTAGAATCCCATTCAGGAAAATAGAAACCATGCTCAGCTCTCAAACAGAGGCAGTTTGATATACAATGTTGGTTCTACAGGTATGGGAAGGTTGAGAGAGCAATAACGCAATGCACTGAGCAATTACCACTTCTAGGACTAAGGCAGCAAAAAGGGAAAGATGGGGTTCCCAGAATTGAGATGCTCAGGGGAGAGTCCCCAGTACAGCCAGTCTCGGAGCACCACAGTGGGTGTGGTCAGCTGGTGCTGGGATGTCCAAGGGAGCAGCACATCGGTGCATGGGTCAAGAGGGCTAGAAGCTAGAGCACAGCTGCCTTTGTATGCTGGGGCAATGCCCACAGAAGGTGGAAACAGAAAGAAAGTCCCTTCCCTCCTCCCACCTTCCTTTGTTAGAATATAACTGGAAGCTGGCCAGCAACAAAGCCTGGGAAATGTAGTTTGCAGAGTCCTGGCCCCAGTGCCACAGAGCAAATGGGTATAAAATATGGGCCTGGAGCTGCTAGACAATAAGTAAGTCACCAGAAAAAGTCACTTTGTCCAATAAATAAATAAACCATAAGCATGTGTATTAAAAAGCTTGAGATGGCTAGGGTGAATTTGTAGTCTTAGTTCACTTAACTCTTAAGTCTTAGAATACTTAGTTGGCATTCTAGTGGGAACATTTCATGGCACTAAATATGATTCTAGAATATCTTGAAGTATGTATTGTTTATAATATGGTCCAAAATTCAAGTCAACTACTTTATCTGGTGCTTTTTCTGGTGGTCTAGTGCTGGGAGGGTCGGGGAGAGGGTAACTGGTTGCTTCGGATTTAGAGCAAAGTTGTATGTCTTTCTAAAAAGTCAAGGGTCACGTTAAGGTTAATTTGTTTTTCTTAAAATTACAAAATAAGTAGTATATGCATGCGGTATTGTCGTAAAGGATTCATACAGTATGAAAGGATACAGAACAAAATATGAAATGCCCCCATCTTTCTACCTCTGACTCCTACTCCCATCCCCAAAGGTAGCAGGGGGTTACACCATCTTTTAGTCTCTCAAGTGTAATTTTTTTTCAAGTACAGATGAGTTTCATGTAGCTTTAGACCTTAACCTCTCCACCTCCAGATATTAGATTGTGACTTCCCTCCATGATCATTGAACTCATGTTGTAGAACAACCTAAAAGAGCTTTAAGCTTGATCTTCACATTACATAAGATGTGGTTGCTTACTCATTCTTTGAATTAAAAAGAAAAGAAAACTAAGTTATCTTAGATTGCACTCCTAAGATTCACTTATCTGTTTCCTTTAATGCCTATCCAAGTGTACAGAAATACATGTCATGACCCATGTGAAGAGATGAGTCCCACTGCCAAGTTGAGTGAACTATTTCAGAGAATGATACAAACCAAGTGAGTTGTTACTATTAATTAAAAGAGGACCTTGAGAAATAAAAAAGTCACATCATCCCTGATTCATAATCAATGGACTTAAACCAATGAAGTAAAGCCATAGAGGTGGTATTGATAACGAGCCTCTCCTTGGTCTGACTCTAGTCAGGCTGCTCTGAATTCTCTTCCTGACTGGGCCTTGACTTTCATACTTGTGTGTCCATGTGTGCATCGCCCAATTTTAGTGAGAATCCTGCTAAGTCGGTTTAGCCAGAATGCCCCAGGACTGGTGTCTGGTCATGTTCCTCATCTGATCATGTTCCTCATCCTCCATCATCCCCCAGCTGATGTGCCTGATCACCCTGGCCTGCCTTCAGCAAGGACCCTTTGAGGTCCCCTCTTATCCCTGATTGTCTCCTCTCTGTAATTTTCTACCCACTGACACCCTCCCACCCTGCTCCTTGGCTGTAAATTCCTACTTTTTCCTGTTGCATTTGGAGTTGAGCCCAAGCCCGCTGTGGTCCCTATGTCTATCACAATAATCCCCCTGAATAAAGTGTACCTTGCCAATTCTTTAACAAGTGTCATGAATAGTTTTTTCTGTAACAGTACTCAGTACATTCTAACTTTGTAAACTTTATTTTGATGTCCTTGAAATCAGAATCAGTTCATATTCAGGAAGAGATTTTTTTAGGGGGACTTATCTCAAGTCAAAACTCCTGAGATAATTTTAATGGATTCCAAAAAGAAGAGATATTACAGTCATGGTTTCCAACCATTACACATTAAAACTAGAAATTAATGCTAAGCAGATAACAAAAGCTTACCATCTAAAAATATTAAAAAATATTCTAAATAACATTTGGATGAAGGAGGAAATTCAAGATTATTGTGAAATAAATGATGAGAATCCTATAAATCATCACTATGGGTTGTGGCCCTAGCTGTGATCTCAGAAGAATTCATAGCCCTAAGTTCTTTCATAGTTAAGCAAGAAATATTACAATATAAACAAAACATTCAATTCAAAAAATTATAAACAAACAATAAATTGAAAGGAATTATTAATGATGAAAGTAGAGATAAATGCATTGGAAGACAAAAACAGAGCAACAGCAAAAAAAACTAAAGTAGAACTGATACATTAAACCAAAATTGGTTCTTGGGGAAAAGACAAATAAATAATAAGTCTGATTGAGAGGGAAAACACAAATCAATGATATTAGAAATGAGAAAGCCTTTTTTAAAATTACAAAAAAATTCTTGTGACAATTTTATGCAGGTAAATTTTAAGGTCAAAATAAAATAGACATACATGTAAATTAGTAATACTAATGTAAGAGGAAGTATAAAATCTGGGAGGGACACCTGGGTGGCTCTGTTGGTTAAGTATCTGCCATTGGCTCAGGTCATGATCCCAGAGTCCTGGGATGGAGCCCCGCATCAGGCTCCCTGCTCTGCGGGAAGCCTTCTTCTCCCTCTCCCACTCCCCCTCCTTGTGTTCCCTCTCTCACTGTGTCTCTGTCAAATAAATAAATAAAATCTTTAAATAAATAAATAAATAAATAAATAAATAAATAAATAAATAAATATAAAAATAGGGGCGCCTGGGTGGCTCAGATGGTTAAGCGTCTGCCTTCAGCTCAAGTCATGATCCCAGAGTCCTGGGATTGAGCCCCACATCAGGCTCCTGGCTCAGCAGGGAGCCTGCTTCTCCCTATCCCTCTGCTCTCCCCCTGCTCATGCTCTTTCTCTCTCTGTATCTCTGTGTCTCAAATGAATAAATAAAAAATCTTTAAAAAAAATAAAAATAAAAATAAAATAATATGTCATTACCAAATAGTGCATGTTACAGAAATTCAAAGTTATTTTAGCTGTAGGGGGGAAAATATGATCTCAAGATGCATGCTAAGAAATATATTATTGAGGGACGCCTGGGTGGCTTAGTCGGTTAAGTGTCTGCCTTTGGCTCAGGTCATGATCCCAGGGTCCTGGGGTGGGGAGCCTCCTTCTCCCTCTACCTGCTGCTCCCCGTCCTTGTGTGCTCTCTCTCACTCTTGCTCTATCTCTGGCAAATAAATAAAGATAAAGTCTAAAAAAAAAAGAAATACAGTATTGAATAAAATTCAGAAGGCATTCCAACTATTAACATGACATTAACATGATATAAGACAACTATAAGAAACCTAATTAAACATATTTAAAGGTGAAATGGTAGAGACATTCCAATTAGATTCAGAAGCTAGATATAGGTGCCTATTTTCACAGATTTGTTCCGTACTATTTGCCCTCATTAGCCAATACACAAAGCAAGAAAGTGAAATGTGGTCTAAACATTCCAAAGAAAGAGTAAAATTGCTTTTATTTGTGGATAATATGCATGTCCTCTTAGAAAATCTAATGGAAACCACTGAAAAATTATTAGGATTCACTAGAGTGAAAGAATACAATATAAATACAGAGATATCAATAATGTTTCTGTATATAATTTTTTTCAAGATTTTATTTATTAATTTGACAGAGAGAGACACACAGAGAGAGAGGGAACACAAGCAGGGGGAGCTGGAGACAGAGAAGTAGGCTCCCCGCTGAGCAGGGAACCCAACGTGGGGCTCAATCCCAGGACCCTGGGATCATGACCTGAGCCAAAGGCAGATGCTTAATGACTGAGCCACGCAGGCGCCCCCTGTGTATTTTTTTTTTTAAGATTTTATATATTTATTTGAGAGAGGGAGAATGGGCATGAGAGGGGGGAGGGTCAGAGGGAGAAGCGGGCTCCCCGCTGAGCAGGGAGCCCAGTGCGGACTGGATCCTGGGACTCCAGGATCATGACCTGAGCCAAAGGCAGTTGCTTAACCAACCGAGCCACCCAGGCACTCCCCTCTGTATATTATTAATACATAGAAAATGTAATGGAGCAAAACAAGCCCATTCACTTTAGTAACAAAAACTGTAACAGGATTGAGCTTCACAAAGAATATATAACACCTATCTGAAAACAATCTAAAAACTTTCCTTTAAACAAAACATAAGAGATCTGAAAGTGGAAAACTATTCAATTCAATATTCCTGCACAGGAATACTCCATAGTATAAAGATAGCAATTCTCTCAAAAGTTATACATTGAATTAAATTAATAAATTGAAAGAAACACTAATAAAAATTCCAATGTGAGTTTTATCACTAGGTAGAAGCTGAAAGGAGAGATTTGACAATTTGATGTTAAATTTACCTAGAAGTTAATACTCCAATTTAACCCAGGAATTTAAAAAATTACATTAAAAAAAGAATTACAGGAGGAGTCACGCCATAGAAAATACCAAGATTTATTAAAAATTAGATTGGGGGCACCTGGGTGGCTCAGTCGTTAAGCGTCTGCCTTCAGCTCAGGTCATGATCCCAGGGTCCTGGGATAGAGCCCCGCATCAGGCTCCCTGCTCCGTGGGGAGTCTGCTGTTCCCTCTCTTGCTGTGTCTCTCTCTGTCAAATAAATAAATAAAATCTTTAAAAAAAAAAATTAGATTAGGAAAAAAAATGGGAGGAGTAATAAGACCAGAAGATCAGTAGACCAAAAACAAGGCTATATACATGGGAATGTATGGGTGAAGTTTGGTAGAACATAAAGTTGGCATCTCAAATTAAAAAAAAATTGAATTAGTTGATAAAAGGAGCCAGATCAATTGATGATCCATGTAGGAAAAAAAATGTTAAATCTCTTTGTTTCTTTTTTTTTTTAAGATTTTATTTATTTGAGAGAGAGAGAATGAGTGAGAGAGAGCATGCACATGAGAGAGGGGAGGGTCAGAGGGAGAAGCAGACTCCCTGCTGAGCAGGGAGCCCGATGCGGGACTTGATGCAGGACTCGATCCCGGGACTCCAGGATCATGACCTGAGCCGAAGGCAGTCGCTTAACCAACTGAGCCACCCAGACGTCCCTCTACTTTGTTTCTTAAGCACAAACATTTCAGGACAGTGGATTTAGGAACTAAATATGAAAAAGAAAAATGACAGCATAAGAGTAAATACTTTTAAAAATATGTTCAGGGTAAAGAAGGCTGTTCCAAGCCATACAAAATTCACTATATAGTGATTTTAGGATTCTGAACAATGAAGGGTAAAGTTTAAAAAACAAATAATGGGGCACCGAGCTGGTTCATATTAATAGATGGACAAATGTGCTGCAAAGTTTGAAAGTGATTCTTAGGGGCTTTATCTTTCTACATTTTATATTTATGTATTTTAATTTCATATAACTTAATTAAATTGCTTTTATTTTTAGAAAAAATAATTTATTAATACACAGAAAAAAGAGGAAAAAATCTAATTGCTCTCCACAGTCATAAGATTTATTTCAAATTTAGGTTTGTCCCATAGGCTATCATTTACATATATATATATATATAATTTTAAAGATTTTATTTATTTGACAGCGAGAGACACAGCGAGAGAGGGAACACAAGCAGGGGGAGTGAGAGACGGGGAGAAGCAGGCTTCTCGTGGAACAGGGAGCCCGATGCAGGGCTCGATCCCAGGACCCTGGGATCATGACCTGAGTGAAAGGCAGATGACACTTAATGACTGAGCCACCCAGGCGCCCCTAGGCTATCATTTAAATATAGACACATTTTCTATGTGAGCTGTAGTCTGTACATAACTATTTAGGAACCATGGCATGATATTCAAAGTCGATTTCTTAGTTTAAGGGGGAAAAAAATGAAGATACTATATAGTTTATCTTAAAAAGTTAGTACCTAAATCTCTCAGTATCAACAATTCTAACTACAATAAATGAAATTTCTTCCTTCTTTTATATTTTGTTATCTGCAAATTCAAAACTTCCAAGAACCCATTTCCATGCAGTGCTCCTTTCTAATATAGTGTTCACAGGTAAGCACATACTCACAAATCTATGGAGCAATCATAGACATTTATCTTAAGAGTGAATAAAGTTTCATTTTACTAAGATCAGCAGAGTAAAAGCACATGCTAACAGTGTAGTGATGGCCTTCATCAATACACAAATATTGAACAAAAAGACTACAAATCACAAAACATTCCAGTAGTACTGCAGATGTTTCTGATAAAATGTGACATTTGTTTTTCAAGCAAGATGACTAAAATTGGGCACCTCTGCCTATTTATTTCTTCAGGTGGATGATGCTGAAGAGCCTGACAAAACAGGGGAAAATAAAGCACCCAGTAAGTTCCAGTCCGTAGGAGTGCAAGTAGAAGAAGAGAAGTGGTGAGTCCATTTGCATTTGTCCTCTTTCGTCTTGATATTGGCAAGTATGGTACCAGTATTTTCCCCTGACATAAACCTACAAGATTCAGTGATATTTTCCATTAAGTTTGGAAGCATTTAGCTGATTCCCTCCTCTACTTTAATACTGGAAACCACTCAATTTAAGTTTTTGCTAGAATATTAGAGTAAGCACATCACATCCACATCCACATAAACACTGTGTGCAGGACTGTTGTGTTGCCAAACCATTCTTCAAAAAACCTTCCCATTTTGGACTGTAGACTTTTTAAGAGAAGAGGACTTATCTTATTCCTATTTTTATTCCTAGCACTTAATTGTGTCTGGTGTTTAGTATGTACTCAATGATGAAGAGGGAAGGAAGGAAGGAAGGGAGGGAGGGAGGGAGGGGGAGGAAGGAAGGAAGGAAAGAAGGAAGGAAGGAAGGAAGGAAGGAAGGGAGGGAGGAAGGAAGGAAAGAAGGAAGGAAGGAAGAAAAAAAGAAAAGATCTATCATTATCTTGAATCACCAGTTCCTTTAGATTGCTCTTTAAAATAATCCTACTCTAGAGTCTTAATATCTAGACTTGGGAAGTTTAGAGTTTCAGAAACTAGAAGGAACTTCTGAAGTCACTACATTCATTTTATGGATGAGAACTTGATCTAGAGAGGTATGTGAGTTTGTCAATAAAACTGTGAGGTACATGATGGGTAGAACTATGTTTTATTGATAGTAGTACCCCCAGCTTCTAGAACTGTGTTTTCACATACTAAGTGTACAATATATATTGGTGAATGAAGTAGAACTGCAGTTAAAGTAGGAGAAAGAGCTCTATATTATAAATCAGAGTATCAGCTCAACTTTGCCACTCACTTTCTGTGTGTTGATTAGAAGGAATCAGTTGGAGATCATCCATCCATCCATCTATCTATCCATCCAATAAATATCTACAGACTGCCCCCCACATGCAAGGCTACATGCAACATAAACTGAGTATCTGGAAAAAGGTTATGCATCAGTTTATAGAAGATGTGTAATTTCAGAGCCTTCCAGTATTGACACTGCACTTGTATCTAAGAGGTTTTCAGTATATGTATATATAATATTTTCTATAATTTCATAAAATTATACAATGTTGGAAGCCCAGAAAATCGACACAACCATTGTGGAAACTAATATGACAAAAGTCGGCAATAGTTATATATGTATCCACACCCAACGACCCAATACACACATTCATGGAGCTATCGTGAATGAAATTACTCAAAGGAAGGAAACCAATTGTGGGACATTATCTATCATTGTAAAAGAAAAATAATAATTACCAAACGTCAAACATTAAGAGAATATTTTTATAAATTTTAGCACATCACCAAGGTAGAATAAATAGCTATTAAATGTATTTTGTAAAGAAGATACAGAAACATGGAGAAATCACCATGATACAATGTTAAGTGAAAAAGCTGAATACACAATATCCATGTAGTCCATAAAGATGGACACAAACTGAAATGTAATCTGTAAAGATGGTATGTTTAGGAGTGATTTTTTTTTTACTCTAAAATATTTACTCACTGTATCTACCTCACGTTTTAGTAATCATTATTTTCAAGCCAACCCTTCTGATACTTGTTCCTTTAAGTGTTTTGGAAAATTTTTTGAAAATGTTAACACAGGAGACATGAAGGACTCATGGTAAGAAAACATATTCTTCCTTTCCCCACTGGCCCAACCTGCTTGTTTTCCTTAATGGTGTGGTGGTTAACAGCACAGACTCTTGAGCCAGAACACCTAGATTCAAATCCTGGCTCTACCGCATGCCAAGTGGGGCCCTTGATCAAGTTAATAATAGCTTTGTGCCTTGATTTCCTTACATGTAAAAAGAGGGATAATAGGTGGTTTCTGGTCCAGCATGCAAGGAATTTAGAAGTTGTCACTCTGTCCTAAAAAGTAAAAAGGTAACAAACTGAAAAATCAACAACTCTTCCTCAATCAGTCAGAGAAGTTAAGAGCAGAGGGCAAACCCCTGCCCCCAAAATTGGAGAGACAGACATACAGACATAGAAAAAACCAGAGTAGAAACCCACAAGCAAAAACGTCCGTGGGAAGCAGTGCCAGGGCAGGAACACCTAAACTGCACTGATGAGCTGCTAGAGGCTCAGTGAGGACAAGTCTGAGAGTGAAATATTTCAGGGAGACCCAGTAATGGGGGAGAGGGGGTATCTCCATAGTTTTGTGAGTTACCTCCAGGAGGTTACCAAGTCCTCACAGTCAAAATCAAAGAAAACTCCCCTGGTGCTTCCAGCAGAGAAAGGAGAAACCATCTTGAAATATGCCAGAGCATTCTAAACAAGATCTGCCCTCAAGAGAAACTACTTTACCAGAGCCTAACCTGTTGTCTTATCAGAGTCTAAACTACCTGGGGGAAGGGAAGTACCCAACTCCAGCTCCCTCTGGCCTTACATGTGAAAGAAGCAGAACACCCGACTCCTGCCCCCTCTAGCCACACAAGGTGGAGAGAAACTGAAAAGCACTGTTGAAGTTCATGGTCCTGGGGTGCAGGTTTACCAAAAGATCTTCTAATCAATCAGAATGCTTCACCACAGTTCCTTTTACCCAAGACACCATGCCTACTTTTCTTTTTTCTTTTTTTTTTCAATTTTTTTTTTTTTAAGATTTTATTTATTTATTTGAGAGAGAGAGAGAGAAAGCACAGAGGGAGAGTGTGAGGGAGAAGCAGGCTCCCCGCTGAGCAGAGAGCCCAATGCGGGACTTGATCCCAGGGCCCCGGGATTACGACCTACGACCTGAGCCGAAGGCAGACGCTTAACCGACTGAGCCACCCAGGCGCCCCCATGCCCACTTTTCAACAATAATTTACAAAGCGTACTAAAAGGTAAAAAGCACAGTTTAGAGTGACTGAACAAGCATCAGAACCAGAGTTAGATATGGCAGGACTACTGGAATTATCAGACCAGGAATTTTTTAAAACTATGATTAATAATGCTAAGTGCTTTGATGGAAATAGTAGACAGCATGTAAGAACAGATGGAAAATGGAAGCAGAGATGGAAATTCTAAGAAAGGATAAACAAGATTTGCTAGGGATCAAAAACACTGGAACAGAAAGGAAGACTGCCTTTGATGGGCTCATTAGTAGACTAGACACAGCTGAGCAAAGAATCTCTGAGCTTGAGGGTAAAATAATAGAAATTCCCCAAACTAAAAAGCGAAGAGAAACAAACTGGAAAACAAAAACAAAAACCAGGATTTACAAAAACTGTGGGACAACTGTAGAAAACACATGCATAGGGTCACCTGGGTGGCTCAGTTGTTAAGCGTCTCCCTTCGGCTCAGGTCATGATCCCAGGGTCCTGGGATCGAGCCCCGCATTGGGCTCTCTGCTGGGGGGGGGGGGGGGGG
>NC_138381.1:48206007-48293774 GCF_054177405.1 Leptonychotes weddellii | reverse complement strand
CTACACTCTGAAATGTTTGTGACCCCCGTCCCTTAGAAGAGGCCTAAGTTATATGAGTGACTTGATCCAGAGGATGCATTCTGTCCTCAAGTTCAAATGATGGAGACATCTGGAGATGCAGAGAGCTCTGTTCTAAAGGTGTCTTATAGTCCATCCTTTTTCAGCCTGAAAGGCTATGGGAACTACTTGAACTAACAGCCTTTCTTTAAAAGCTAATCATCACTAGCTGCTATGGAATCAGTTAATTGTAATTAAGTCCTCATTAGTGTACAATTAAGATGCTTGCCACTCCTTAACTAGCCAATAACCAGAAATCAGTGAGAACATAGCTGATGAGCCTTTCCAAACCTCCAGGGTCAGGATTAGGTACCTCTATCTGAAACTTGTCAAAATGCTCCAGGAACCTGTTCCATAGTCTTTTCCAAAAACACAATGGAGCGCTTAGCAGGTACGTGTATGTAGCCTGTTTTCCATACATATGGAAGCAACAGAAACCTGTTAAGAACTCAGATAGAGCACTTCTGCTACTACAGACTTCAGGGTAATGGGAAGCCCCAGAAGGCTGCAGCCTGGGCTGGTCCTTAGACACCATCTTATCCCTCGGGCACACAGAGAAGTGTCCTGCCCTGACTTACAGAGCAACCTGGTATTGAAACTAGGAGGCAGCTCCAGGCTCCACATTTCAAGTCTCATACCCTCTCTGCTCCATTCTGCTAACACTCAGATGTACTGTCTGAAGTCAGATGTACTTGTCTGTATTCAAAGGCAATTTGAATACAAATTGCTTTTATGTAAATGGATTGAGTAACACAATGATACAAAGAATGGGAGGGAGGAATTAGGATTATTTAACTACACGGTACTTGCACCACTCCCGAAGTGGTATAGGGTTATTTGAAAGCAGACTTGGGTGAGTTGTAGAATGTATAGCGCAAACTCTAGGGCAACCATTAAAAAGAGTAAAAGAAACACAGCTGACCCTTGAACAACACAGGTTTGAACTGTGCAGGTCCACTTACATGCAGATTTTTTACAGTGTAGTATTGTTAAGTGCATTTTCTCTTCCTGATGATTTTCTTAATAACATTTTCTTTTCTTTAGCTTACTTGATTGTAAGAATACAGTATACAATAGGTATAACATACAAAATATAGACACAATCCATGAAAAAAGTAATTGATAAACTCTGGACCTCATTAAAATTGAAAGCTTCTGGGCGCCTGGGTGGCTCAGTTGGTTAAGCGACTGCCTTCGGCTCAGGTCATGATCCTGGAGTCCCTGGATCGAGTCCCGCATCGGGCTCCCTGCTCGTCGGGGAGTCTGCTTCTCCCTCTGACCCTCCCAACCCTCCCCCCTCTCATGTGCTCTCTCTCTCTCAAATAAATAAATAAAATCTTAAAAAAAAAAAAAAATTGAAAGCTTCTGCTCTGTGAAAGAGCGTCATGAGAATGAGAAGGCAAGCCACACATTGGGAGAAAATACTTGCAAAAGACACATCTAATAAAGGCCTGCTATCCAAAATATACAAAGAACTCTTAAAACTCAATAATAAGAAAGCAAACAACCTGATTTTAAAAATGGGCAAAAGACCTTAACAGACACCTCCCCAAAGAAGATACATAAATGGCAAGTAAGCATATAAAAAGATGTTCCACATCATTTATCATTAGGGAATTGAAAATTAAAACAACAGTGAAATACCACTACTCACGTATTAGAATGGCCAAAATCCAAAACACTGACAATACCAAATGCTGGTAAGGCACTCTTAAGTCTCATTCATTACTGGTGGGAATGCAAAATGGTCCATCCACTTTGGAAAACAGTTCGGCAATTTCTTACAAAACTAAACATACTCTTACCATACAATCCAGCAATCGAACTCCTTGGTATTTACCAAAGGAGTTGAAAACGTACGTTCACACAAAAACCTGCACGCGGATATTGATAGCAGCTTTATTCATAATTGCAAAACTTGGAACCAACCAAGACATCCTTCTGTAAGTGAATGAGTAAATAGGCTGTGGTATAGCCAGACAATGGAATTTTATTCAGCATTAAAAAAGAAATAAGCTATCTGGCCACAAAAAGACATGGAGGAAACTTAAATGCATATTACTAAGCAAAAGAAGCCAATCTGTGGGATTCCAACTACATGACATTCTAGAAAGAAAGCAACTACTGAGATAGTGAAATAATGATTAAGAGAGGAAGAGGAATGTTAGGCATAGCAAAGAGGATTTTTAGGCCAGTGAAACTACTCTGTATACTACACTACTACAATGGTGGATGCATGTCATTATCCATCTGTCTAAACCCAAAGAATGTACCCCCCACCAAGAGTGAACCCTAACCTAAACTACAAACTTTGGATAGTACTGATGTGTCAATATAGGTTCAGCATTGTAACAAATGTACCACTCTGGTGGGGGATGTTGATAAAGGGGAGATCCGGGGGCGGAGGAGGGGAAAGGGTATATAAGAAATCACTGTACTTTCTGTTCGACTTTGTTGTGAATCTAAAACTGCTCTAAAAAACAAAGTTATTAGTTAAAAAAAGAGGAGTAGTAGATAATAGTGTTAGCCTCAGAGTGTTGTCTTAGGGTGTGTGGTGTAATATACATAAAACTTTTAGAAAAATACCTGACATATAGGAAGCACTGTAAAAGTGTTTCCTATGCTATTATGCACCCAAGTAGAATCTCTCTAAAGAGCAAAGTCTCAAGAAAGCAATTATACCACCTTTTCTGAAACAATAAGAAAATTATCTCAATTTTAAAATTTTGCTTTAAACATTTCCCCTGCAGTCAACTATTCTGTTTTATCAAATAAACACCCTAACATGTATCCAACTACAGGAATGCTAAATACTGCATTCTTTGGACACACCTAATAACAACCCCAAAATTTTGAATGAGCCACTTTTACTGTGTTTTGAAAAAGTTGAACATTTAATGAATTACTGAAGTTTGTTTCTCAGTACTTTGGTTTATTTCAGAGTCATCTCCCAAAAGGACTGGCAACCCCAATTTTCCTGCTTAATTTTTCAAAACATACCCTTCCTCAAAGGTCACTTTATAGTTAACTGCTGTAAAGTAAATAAGCATTTAAATGGATGTTAATGATTGTTTTCAACCTCTCCAAAAGAAATCCATTGTCAAACAGGGATTACTTACAATTTCTGTCTCTAATTAGGATTCTTTTCTTACAATTCTGCTGGTAGTAATTCATTTAGATAGGATCTTAAAAAGCAAAACTGGGCAAATGAGATTATCTAATGACAGCTAAGGGATTTTTTTTTTTAATTATCTAGTGATAAGTTGTTTTCGGGTTGAATGACTAGTACGATCCATCTCCTCCTTCCCCAAATAGACAGACTGATAAACAACTGTAACCTAACAAAAAGTGAGAGAAAGGAAATACAGCCAGGGAAAGAAAGAGATCATACAAAGAGAGGAAGATTAACTAAGACTTTGTAAGAGGCCAAGAAACTCATTATCACCTTCTGAATCCATCACAATTTAGGAACCAAAACTAACACACCAAAGTCCACCTGGCTGATTTGTCTATGAAGAGGTAGACTTTTAAATCTAGGTGTTCTGCAGTGCTACAAATTAAAACAAAAGGAATAAGTTAATAACTCATTAGTAAAATGTACTAAGTAACCAATCTGCTCCAAAAAGAGGACTCTAAATGGAGTATTCTAAAAATCTCCCTGGTGTATTTGCAGACGGCCATGATGTCCTCAAAATGTCATCCATAGCAGATGTGCCACATCCCTTCTCCAGGGCTACCTTGTGGTGGGGACCGTGCCTTGAGGAATGCTGTCTAAAGGTCACTGGTTTAAATGCCATGGCAGCGCCAAACCAGGGATAACGAATGCATGCAACAAGACTGTTTCTCTTAAGCTAGTGAAGAAATTCCTCATTCCATCAAAGATTAGCTGTCTTTCCCCAATTCCTGTTTCAAGGGTCAGCTAGTGGCCCGTTGGATAGGATCCACACAGCATACAGTATTTGTTGATATGCGGAACTGACTGATTTCAAGCAAAGCCAGGCAATCTTGCCAACACCTCCCGCTCTGTCTCTGCTCTGTATCCCAATGCCTCCTAGCATCCTGTGCCCATTCTCTCTCATCCTTCTGACTGCTCCCCAGGAATTTGCATGAGGTCTCCTTGTCTTTCCGAGCTGATAATTAGCAAATCCAGTAAACCAATCCTTCCTATTTACTAAGGTGAGAAAGCTAAGAGGCTCCCAGGGATCTCCCCTTTCCTTCTAAGTAACAATTGTATATTAACCATGGTTCATACAAGGCTTTCTTTTTTGTTTAAGACTTTCTTACATGATCCCACTAGTGACTCTAAGACTCTAACAGTGGACACAAAAAGAGGAAGAATATATTTATTTTCATTATAAAAGTGGTATGTAAATTTACTTGGAGGAAAACATAAAGCAGCATGTGGACAGTTTATACCTCTCTGATGGGCTTTGGAACAATGAAAAAACTGTGTATGTGTATGTGTGTATCTTAAGTATTATCTATCTCTTCCATAATAATTATGTATTATTAAATCTAATTAATGATTTAAAAGATACTATTTATACATTATGAAAATTTATAAATTACAGAAGTAAAATTCCCCATAATTTCACTCATTAACCATGAATTAATAAAGGGATATATTTTTTACCCATACTTTTTCCATAAACATTTTAAAAGTTACTAAAATTGTTCTATGTATAAAATTTAGTGGGGCGCCAGGGTGGTTTAGTTGGTTGGGTGGCTGCCTTCGGCTCAGGTCATGATCTCAGGGTCCTGGTCAGGCTCCCTGCTCAGCAGGGAGTCTTCTCCCTCTCCCATTCCTCTGCCCCTCCTCCCCTGTTTGTGATTTCTCTCTCCCTCTCTTTCTCTCAAATAAATAAATAAAATCTTAAAAAAATAAAATAAAATTTAGTAATAATTTGGAATACCTGGCTGGCTCAGTCAGGAAAGCATGTGACTCTTGATCTTGGGGTCATGAGTTTGAGTCCTATGTTGGGTGTAGAGATTACTAAAGAAAAAAAAGCAAAACTTTAAATAAAAATAAAATAAAATCAACTAATGTTATAACAAAAGCTTTCTCATTACTAAAAATTCACAACAAATATTTCTTTTGATGGTTATACAATATTCAAGAATAAGTATGAATCATAATTTGCTTCCCCTGTCTCCCACTGTTGAATATCTCCATTATTTCTAGATTGACTTCTGGTTAAAGACAGTGAAAAAAATACATACATCAGGGCAAATGGGTGGCTCAGTTGGTTAAGCGACTGCCTTCAGCTCAGGTCATGATCCCAGAGTCCTGGGATCAAGCCCCGCATCAGGCTCCCTGCTCAGCGGGAAGCCTGCTTCTCCTTCTCCCAGTACCCCTGCTTGTGTTCCCTCTCTTGCTGTCTCTCTCTCTCTCTGTCAATTAAATAAATAAATAAAATCTTTAAAAAAAAAAATACATCATCTTTAGACCTTCTGAAACTAAATGGCAGTAAAATGATTTTTTTGCTTGTTTGGGCATAAACTGCCAAGGATGAAGAGAACAGGAGAGAAAAAAAAGAACAGTGACATTTAGGAAGCTAGAAGGCAGACAGACAAGTGATCGCTGACTCAGCTGACCAGGGAAAGCAGAATCTAAAGCCAGTGATGCAAAAACCCAAGATTCACAAAAGGCATGGGGCCAGACAGCATTGAGCGCTCTGAAAAGTAGGGACAAAGGAGCTACGAACTCTTTGTACCTGCAGAGCCCGGTGACAGCCCTTCCCCACTCTGGCTGAAGACTGGAGGTTTCTCTTGTTCAGCTGCTAAAACAAAGGGTCTCAGGAATGGAGGACAGCAGCACAGTTGAGGGCACCATTACGAGCCTGAAAATAAAAAGATACGTGAAAATTTACAAACAGAATGCTGAGCCACCCTGCCCTGAGCCTTCTTATGCTCACACTGCTCCCAGAATCCTGGCAGCCAGGCTTATTCCCTCTAAGCAGAAGTATGGAACAATCTATTGTGGGGGGACTGACCAAAGACACACTGACATCAGGGATTTTGCAAGGTGAGAGCCCAGTGAGATCACCTACACTGAGGATCATGGGGATAAGCCCCTCCCTACAGCACAGACTTCTGAAGAGGCTTTTACTGTGCCTTTCAAGCATGAGCAGACAGCTAACAATCAGCAAGCTCAGATCAGGGCTGTAAAAAAAGAACCAAAAGTTTTAAGAAATATTCAGAAAATTAAAAAGTTATTTTTAAGAGAAAAGAAGAGAAAGGTGGGCAAGGAAAGCTCCATGACAGAAGTGAAAATTGGTATGTTTTCTGGGGTGTCTGTGTGGCTCAGTCTGTTAAGTGTTGGACTTTAGATTTTGGCCAGGTCATGATCTCAGGGTCATAGGATCCAGCTGCACATGGGGCTCTGTGCTCAGTGTGGAGTCAGCTTGTTCCTCTCCCTCTGCTTCTCCCCTGCTCATGCTCTCTCTCTCTCTCTCAAATAAATAAAATCTTTTAAAAAAAGAAAAAGAAAATTGATACAGTCTCTTACAGAACATCTTATCCCCCTGAGGAGGAGAGGAGGTGGTGGGGTGCAAAGAAAAAGAAAAGTGCTCTTAGAAATTAAAAACTGAATAGCAACACTGGAAAACCCAATAGAAGAGTTGGAAGATAAATTGAAGAAATTTCTAGAAAAAGTACAAAAGGGGAAAAGCAAAGAAGTAATCCAGGAAACAAGTAATCCAACCCAAGAAAGGGGGAAAGGGAGGCCTCAAGATGATTGAGAAATCTCCAGACAACAGTTGTGAAGCAGGTCTAGGGAGTGACCAGCTATGGTGGAGCAGGTCAGAAGCTCTGTGAAAGATCAATTCAAGAAGACCTGTAGCATACCTATGTGTTTGTTTCAATGCATGCACAGAAAACTACACATCTGGGGGAATTCTGAGGATTGAGTAAGTGCTAAGTACATAAAAAATTAAGCAAATTTTTAAAAAGGAAAAATGTGGTAGAAAGTAGAATATAATATGGCATAGTAGTTTGCTAGGGCTGCTATAGCAAAGCATCACAGACTGGGCAGCTGAAACAGCAGACATTTATCTCCTCACAGTTCTGGAAGCTAGAAGTCCAAGATCAAGGTGTTGGTGGGGTTGGTTTCTTCTGCGGGTTTTAGCTTGTAGATAACTGTCTTCCCCCTGTGTCTTTCAGGTGTTTTTCCCCTCTGTGTCTGTGTCCCAATTTCCACTTCTTATAAGGTTATCAGTCACACTGGATTAGGGCCCACTCATATGACTTTATTTTACTTTAATTACCTCTTTAAAGCCCTGTCTCCAAAAACAGTCACATTCTGAGGTACTGGAGGTTAGGACTTCCGCATCTGAATTTGTTGTGGGAGAAGTGCACAATTGAGGCCATAACACACAGTCAGCTGTATATACTATTTCCTGCTCATAATAATGTAGTCATAAAAAGCATGTCCTAAATATTGATCCAAATTTACAATGTAACTATATCAGGAGAATGGAAAAAAAAATACTGGAGCAGACCAGAGTGCATGTGTGTGTGTGTGTGTGTGTGAGAGAGAGAGACAGACAGACAGACACAGACAGGGAACGGAGACGGAGACAGAATGAAGAGGAGTGAATGAAGATGAGGTGAGAGAAATCTAAAGGTTCATCTTTCCTAAAGACAAAAACTAAATTGTTAGCAAACAGCAATGTTTGTTATTTAGAAGTAGTATTTAAAAGTGGCTGCCTGTGGAACAGAAAATTATTACATCAGCAGACCAAGAATTTCTATTTTTCATAGCCAGCCTTGTAGAACCACTTGATATTTTAAAATTGTGTGCATGGGGAGCCTGGGTGGCTCAGACGGTTAAGCGTCTGCCTTCTTCTCCCTCTCCCTCTGCCTGCCGCTCCCCCTGCTTGTACTCTCTCCCTGTCTAATAAAAAAATAAAATCTTTAAAATTGTGTGCATGTACAACTTTGCTAAAAATCAAAAGGGACTGATCAAAATAGTGATGTATAATATTGTGATAAATATCTTTTTTTTTTTAAGATTTTATTTATTTATTTGACAGAGAGAGACACAGCAAGAGAGGGAACACAAGCAGGGGGAGTGGGAGAGGGAGAAGCAGGCCTCCTGCTGAGCAGGGAGCCTGATGTGGGGCTCCATCCCAGGACCCTGGGATCATGACCTGAGCCAAAGGCAGACGCTTAATGACTGAGCCACCCAGGTGCCCTTGTGATAAATATCTTTGTGCAGTAAGTATTTTTGCTATTTCAGATTATTCCATTTCTGGGTTTAAGAATTCAAATATTTTTTAATGTTCTTCATACCAATTTGCAAATAGCTTCTGAAAAAATCTGCACCCACCACTTTACACTCAGAGGGAGGCACTTGAGTGCACAGATACCTGTCCTCTTTAAATCCCTTTATTGTTGGGGCGCCTGGATGACTCAGTCATTAAGTGTCTGCCTTCGGCTCGGGTCATGATCCCAGGGTCCTGGGATCGAGCCCCGTATCGGTCTCCCTGCTCCATGGGAAGCCTGCTTCTCCCTCTCCCAGTCCCCCTGCTTGTGTTCCGTCTCTCACTGTGTCTCTGTCAAATAAATAAAATCTTTAAAAATAAAATAAATCCCCTTATTGTTTTAACAGCTTTATTGAAACTGACATACAATAAACTATACATATAAAGTATATAATTTGATAAATTTATATATATTTATCAGAAATACATATATATGTATGTATACATATATATAATGGAACTATCACCACCATCAAAATAGAGAACACATCCATCACCTCCAAATGTCTCCTCTTACCCCTTCATAGTTAGCCCCTCCTGCCCTCCCACTTCTTCTCCCCTACGGCTTTCCCCACTTGCTGCCACTTGTTTGCATTTTCTAGAATTTTTTAAAGATAGAATATCCTTTTAAAATATTTGTTGATATATGTATATGGATCTGTTTTTGTGTTCTCTGTGCTGTTCCATAGATCTAATTGCCTATCTTCATGCCATTACCACACTGTTCTAACTAGTGCAGCTTTATAGTAAATCTTGAAGTTAGATAATGTATGTCCTCCAACTCCTTCTTTTCAAAGCTTTTTTTTTTTTCTTGCTATTCTAGGTGCTTTGCCTTTCCATAATGAGTTTTAGAAAGAGTTTGTTGTTAATTTCTATTAAAGACCTACCAGATTTTGATTGAGACTGCATTGTATACATCACTGTCAGATTTCACATCTTAACTATCTCTCTTTATTCATTCATTCATTCATTTACTTGTTATTTATTTTAAAAGATTTATTTATTTGAGAGAGAGAGGGAGCATGTGAGCAGGGGGAGGCGCAGAGGGAGAGAAGCAGACTCTCCGCTGAGTGGGGAGCCTGACTCGGGGCTCAATCTCACGACCCTGAGATCACAACCTGAGCCGAAACTAAGAGTTGGACGCTTAAACAACAGCCACCCATGCGCCCCTCTCTCTTCTTTTATTTAGCAATATTATGTAATTTACAGTGTAAATGTCTTGCACATATTTTGTCAGATTTGCCCATAGATATTTCTTTTTGTCCCTGATATTATAAATGGTATTTTTACTTCACTTACCAACTGTCTATTGTTAGGTCATAGAAATACCATTGATTTTTGTGTGTTGATCTTCTATCCTGTAATGTTCCTAAACTAGCCTACTAGTTTTAGTGTCTTTTTTGTAGGGTCCATGGGATATTCTAGACTACCATGTTATCTACAAAAAAAGAGAGATTTATTTCTTTACATCTGGATGTATTCTTTTTCTTATTTTATTACACTGGCTAAAACCTCCAATATAATTTTGAATAGAAATCATGAGTATGGTCACCCTTGCCTTATTTCTGATCTTCCATAAAAATATTCAATCTTTCACCATTAAGTATTATGTGAGCTTTATGTTTTTTGTAGATGCCCTTTATTGAATTGAGGAAGTTCCTCTCTATTTCTAGTTTGTTGAGAATTATGATCAGGAACGGATGTTGGATTTTGTCAAATGCTTTTTTTTTGTATCTAATGAGATATTACAAGCTTTTTCATTTTAAACTATAAATATGATGAACTGCATTGATTTTTTTTTTTAAAGATTTTATTTATTTATTTGAGAGAGTGAGAGCACAAGCAGGGAGAGAGGGAGAGGGAGAAGCAGGCTCCCCACTGAGCAGGGATTCCGATGCGGGGCTGGATCCCAGGACTCTGGGATCATGACCTGAGCCAAAGGCTTAACTGACTGAGCCACCCAGGCGCCCCTTGACTGATTTTTTAAATTATGGTAAAATACATATAAAATAAAATTTACCATTTTAACCATTTTACGTGTACAATTCAGTGGCATTAAGTCATTCACAATGTTGTACAATCATCACCACTATCTAGATCCAAAATATTTTTGTCACTTCAGACAAAAATCCCATATCCATTAAGAAGTCACTGTCTGTTTACCCTTCCTCCCAGCCTTTTGAAACTGCTAATCTGTTTTCTCTCTTTATGGATTTGCCTACTGGTTATTTCTTAAAAATGGAATCATACAATATGTGGCCTTTTGTGTCCGTTTTGAGGTTCATCCATGTTGTAGCATGTATCAGTATTTCATTCCTTTTTATGACTGAATAGCCATTATATGGTTATATTACATTGTTTATTCATTCATCTTTTAGTGGCCATGTTTTCTCTTTCAGCTACTATGAATACAGCTACTACAAACATTTGTGTACAAGTTTTTGTTTGAACATCTGTTTTTAATTCTTTTTGGTATTTACCTAGGAGTAGAATTGCTGGGTCATATGGTAATTCTATGTTTAGGATTCCTTTTTGAGGAAGCACCAAATTATATTCCACAGCAACTATACCATTTTACATTCCCACCAACAGCATATGAGCATTCCAATTTCTCCATATTTTGGCCAACACTTGTTATTTTCCATTTTTAAAAATTATGACCATCCTAGTGGATATGAAGTGGTATCTCATTATGGCTTGAATTTGCATTTCCCTAATGACTACTAATGTCGATTATCTTTTCATGTGTTTATTGGCCATTTGTTTATCTCTTTGGAGATTTATCTATTCAAGTCTTTTGCCCATTTTTTATTTTTTATTTTTTTGAAAGATGTTATTTATTTGAGAGAGAGAGCATGCACGTGTTAGCCAGGGGTAGGAGCAGAGGGAGAGGGACAAGCAGACTCCATGCTGAGTGCAGAGCCTGATGCAGGGCTCAATCTCATGACCCTGAGATCATGACCTTAGCTGAAATCAAGAGATGCTTAACCAACTGAGTCACACAGGTGTCCCAACTTTTGCCCATTTTTTAAATTAGGTTGTTTGTTTTTATTGCTGAGTGCTGTGTTCTTTATATATTCTGGATACCAGACCCTTATCAGATATATGATTTACAAATATTTTCTCCCCTTCTTTGGGTTGTCTTTTTACTCTATTGATAGTGGTTTGTCTTTTTTTTTTTTAAGATTTTATTTATTTGAGAGAGAGAATGAGAGAGAGCACATGAGAGGGGGGAGGGTCAGAGGGAGAAACAGACTCCCCGCGGAGCAGGGAGCCCGATGCGGGACTCGATCCAGGGACTCCAGGATCATGACCTGAGCCGAAGGCAGTCGCCCAACCAACTGAGCCACTCAGGCGCCCTTGATAGTGTTTTTTGATGCACGAAAGTTTTTAATTTTGATGAAGTCTGGTTTTTCTCATCACTTATGCTTTCAATGTCATATTTAAGAAACCTTTGCCAAAGCCAAATCATGCAGATTTGCCCCTATGTTTTCCTCTAAGAATTACATAGGTTTAACTCCTAAATTCAGGCTTTTGACCTATTTTGAGCTAACTTTCTATGTGGTGTGAGGTAAGGATCCAGCTTCATTCTTTTACATGTGGATATTTATTCAGTTGTCTGACATTAACTGATTTTTTTTTTAAAGATTTTATTTATTTATTTGACAGCGAGAGAGAGACACAAGCCGGGGGAGTGGGAGAGGGAGAAGGAGGCCTCCCGCGGAGCAGGGAGCCTGATGTGGGGCTCAATGTGGGGCTCGATCCCAGGACCCTGGTATCATGACCTGAGCCCAAGGCAGACGCTTAATGATTGAGCCACCCAGGCGCCCCATTAACTGATTTTTTAATGTTAACCCAACTTCGTATTCTTGGGATAAGCTCAATTTTGTCATCATGCATAATCCATAAAGAAAGTTTTTGGATGTGATTTGCTAATATTTGGTTGAAAATATTTGTATCTGTATTCATGAGAAATATTGTTCTGTAGTTTTCTTGTATTGTCTTTGTTGTCTGTTGTTAGAGTAATGCTATCCTCATAGAAAGACTTAGGAGGTATTTTTCCTCCTCAATTTTCTAAAAGTGTTTGTGTGACATTGTTATAATTTTTCATTAGATATTTAATCAAATTAGCCAGTGAAACTGGATCTGGAGTTTACTTTGTGGGAAAGATTTTTTACTACAAATTCAATCCTTTAATAGGTATAAGGCTATTTAAGTCATTGATTTCTTCTTAGTTGATCCTTGGTAGTTTGTCTTTCAAGGAATTTGTCTATTTCATCTAAGTTATCCAATTTATTGGTATAAAGTTGTTCATAATATTACTTTCATATAATTTTAATAGCTATAGAATCTGTCGTGATGTCACCTCTCTCATTTCTGATATTGGCAATGTGTGTCTTCTTTTTTTTCCCTCATCAGCCTGGGTAGAGGATTATTTTTATCCATTTTTTAAAAGAAAAAGCTTTGATTTCACTGGTATTTCTGTTTTCCTGTTTTCTATTTCATTGATTTTTTGCTCTTTTTCATTTCCTTTATTCTATTTACCATAGATTGCATTTGCCCTTCTATTTTTTAATTTCTTAAAGTAGCAGTTGAACATTGAATTGAGACCTTTATTTTTCTGTACTATTGGTGTCTAATGCTATAAATGTCCCTTTAAGTACCATTTTAACTACATCTCACAAATTGATTATTGTGTTTTCATTTTCATTCAGTTCAAAATACTTCCTAATCTCTTTTTCTTTAACCCATAGTCTATGTGTTATCTAGCTCACAAATATTTTGGGACTTGGTAAATATCATTTAGTTATTGATGTCTATTTAATTCCATTGTGGCCAGACACCATACTTTGTCTTGAATCCTTTAAAATTCATTGAGATTTGTTCTGTGGCCCAAAATACTGTCTATCTTGCTAAATAATCTGTGTGCACTGGAAAAAAAAATGTATATTCTTCTATTCTCGAGTGGAGTGTTCTATAAATGCCAATTAGGCCAGGTTAGTTTTTTAATTTCTCCATAAACTTCTGATTTTCTGTCTATACATTCTATCAATTATTGAGAAAGAAATGTTGAAACTTCTGACTGTAATTGTGAATTTATCTATTTCTCCTTATTCTATCAACTTCTGCTTTGTGTATTTTGTTTTTGCTTTTTTTTTTTTTTTTTTTTTTTGCTTTGTGTATTTTGAAGCTCTTTTATTAGGTGCACAAACATCTAAGATTGCTATGTCCTCTTCATGAATTGGCCCCTTTCTGATTATGAAACATCCCTCTTTCTCCCTAAGATTTTTTGTTATGAAATCTACCTTGTCTGATATTAAGATAGCCAATTAAGCTTTCTTTTCTTTTTTTTAAGTAAGTTCTATGCCCAACGTGGGGCTTGAACTCATGACACCAAGATCAAGAGTCACATGCTCTACCAACTCAGCTAGCCAGGTGCTCTTGAACTTTCTTTTCATTAGTGTTAGCATGAGGTAGCCTTTTTCATTCAAATTATTTATGTCTTTATATTTAAAGTGGTTTTTTTTATGGGTAGCATATAGTTGGGTCTTGCTTTTTAACCCAATCATACAACCTCTTCCTTTTAATTGGGATACTTAGACCTCTTACATTTAATGGAATTGTTGATGTGTTTGGGTTTAAGTTACCAGTTTGTATTTGTTTGTTAATTGTATCTCTTCTTTGTCCTATTTTTCATTTTTTCTACCTTCCTTTGGATTATCTTTCTATGATTCTATTTTATTCCCTTTGTTGTCTTATTAGCTATAACTCTTCATTGAATTTTTAATGGTTGCTATAGGAATTATAATGTATATCTTTAATTATATTACACCTTCAATTGAAATTAGATCATTTCATACGTAAGAAACTTACAATAGTATGTTTTCATTCCTCTACTACCCAGATTTGTGCTATTATTATCAAACATTTTACTTCTACATGTATTAAAAATCCATAATATAGTGTTATTATTTTTGCTTTAAAAGTCAATTATCTTTAAAATGATTTAAATAGGGGCACCTGACTGGCTCAGTCAGTGACTCTTGATTTCGGGGTCCTGAGTTTGAGCTCCATGTTAGGTGTAAAGATTACTTAAAAATAAAATTTTAAACTAATTAATTAAATGATTTAAATAAAAGGGAAAAAGTCCTATTCATCCACAAAGTTATGATTTCCAGTGTTATTCATTTCTTTGTGTAGATCCAAATTTCCATCCAGCATCATTTTCCTTCCTCTTGAAAGACTTCTTTTAACCTTTCTTATAGTACATGTCTGCTCATGATGAAGGTTTTCTGCTTTTGTATATCAAGAGTCATTATTTTGCTTTTATTTTTTAAAGATGTGTTTTTTTCAAAAAGGAACAAAGATACCCCAGCTGTGGGTAGGTTTCTTACCCCGTGCACTGAATGTTGATAAAAACTCTACTAGGACCCTGTAGATCCATGGGTTCTCTCTGTGCAGTTCTCTCTTCCTCCACACTCTGCCTTGCAAACTCCCACTGCATTGCCCTCCTGGGACTCCCAGCAATGTCTCATCAGCTCAGGAAGACTGCTGGCACCACACAGAGACCACTCCCTGGGCTGCTGCCTGGAAACTTTCTCTAATCAGTAAACATGGGCAATCATAGACCTTGTTTGTTTCCCACATCTCAGTGATCACTGTTCTTCATTGACTGATGTCAGGTATCTTGAAAATACTTTTTTCATACATTTTGCCTGGTTTTTTTAGTTGTTTCAAATAGAAGAATAAATTCAGTCACTCTTACTCCATCTTGGCCAGAAGCAGAAATCATCCATATAGGTTTTATTTGGCCTACAAGTGGGATGAGCCCTGTTATTGAGCATTGCTCTCCGGCTCAAAAGTCACAGAATGTATGGGAACGTACTGAAGACTTGGGGGAAAAATATTCCAGTCATGAGATCCAAATTGAAAGTACCTTTACCTTTCTGTCTTTACCATGTGGGAGTTGGATATAATTAACATCAGTAGCCTCTTTTAGATGTAAGTTCTCTGATTCAACATTCCAGCAGTGTTTCCTCAAATTTAGAGTAGCATTATACCTAGATAGAGATTCTTTGTTGAGGTCCAGGCCTAATCTCCTGGGTCTTGCCTTTCTGCTTATTGTCCTATTTCCCAGGTGGCTGTGTTGCTGTCCTAATCTGTAGTTCAGAAACAAGAGAGAAGTGTGGATAAGTCTATGATAAAGGTTCAGGCTACCCGTCCCTCTTGTAATTCAGCTACCTTTTATAAGGGTAGATATTTATGATAAATTTTGGAACATTTATAAAGCAATCACCTTTAGTCTTTACAAATGAAAATGGTAGGGAGAGTAGAGGCTTTGAAATTATATATTTTTGCTTATTTATTAACACTGTCAAATTGACATCTGTCTTTAGTGGTTGCATAGAGAGAAACTACTGGTCTAACAGCAATTTTCTGGAAAGGAAATTCCAAAATGCTATTTTTCTGATGTGTGTATATTAATTTTTTAAGATTTTTTTTACAAGATTTATCTATTTGAGGGGGGACACGCGAGAGCGAGTGGGGGCAGGGGATTGGGCAAGGGGCAGAGGTAGAGAGACAATCTCAGGCAGACTCCCTGCTGAGCAAGGACCCCCGACAAGGGGCTTGATCCCAGGACTCTGCGATCATGACCTGAGCCGAAATCAAGCGTCAGACGCTTAACTGACTGAGCCACCCAGGTGCCCCTGAAAGATTTTATTTTATTATTTTTAAAAGATTTTATTTATTTATTTGAGAGAGAGAGCATGAGTGGGGGCCAGGGGGAGGGGCAGAGCAGGGAGCCCCCTGATACAGGGCTCTCCCTGACACAGGGCTTCATCCCAGGACCCTAGGATTGTGACTTAAGCCGAAGGCAGACACTTAACCAACTGAGCCACCCAGGAGCCCCTAAAAGATTTTAAGTATCTCTACACCCATCGTGGGACTCGAACTTACAACCCCAAGATCAAGAGTCGCATGCTCCACTGAGTGAGCCAGCCAGGCATCCCTTAATATTTTTATCTGTGTCTTTGTAAACTACTTCTTAACTGGCTGGGATCTTTAGAGATCATCCAAGTGAAAGTCAGTGTTACTGCAAGGACTATTTGCCTTCAGCATCCAGGGAATTAGAGGAGAAACCTTTTCCTAGAATAAGTGGGTAGTAAATAACTTTGTGACCTCTTTTCTTTCCTCATTAACCGCCCTCGTGCCTGCCATTCCTTTATTAAATCGGTGAAGCTGGGTAACAGTGAATGTCTAGAGCAAGATCTGTGTGTTTGGAGGAGCGGGTATGCAAAGGGAAAGCCAAGATCTTTCCATTTATATTTCATTTACGGGATGAGAATGGGAGCGGATGGATATTTTGATGATTTGCATAAACGTCTCTTGTCTTTATGTCCATTTGATGGAGCCATCACCTTCTCTCCTGGTATACCTTTTGTACATTATGAAATGTACAAAATGCTGAAGTGTCAGGACACTTCTAATGCTAAGGGGAAAAAATGTTAGCATCGAAATGTGGTTGTGAATGACACCTGCCATTTCAGCAGGTCTGTGAACACACACACTGAGTCACAGGTGCTGAAGGCCCCTTCAAGCTATTATCAAAGTTGCTCCCCATTTCAGAAACAAATGCCTCAGTGAATAAGGATAATTAAACTCTTGTTTTTTCACCAACATTACCTCTATTTCCAGAAAAATTCTAAGTTTTAAAAATTTTCCTTGCTTCACACATTAAAGCTCAGGGCTTCATAACTGGGTATAACAAGCATGTGCAAAGCTAGCATTGTTTTCTCTTTTAGCATAACATCAACTACTATAAAAGATCTCTTTTGATCATAAATGACTTAAATACATAAACATTTGGGTTGTGCCTTTTCAACTAAGCAGGATGTGAAAACAAGAAGCCCAAATTGAGGTATCTTCTGACAGCCAGTTCAGGGACCACAGACTTAGAAAGACCGTTGGCAGTCAGAAACATCTCTCCTTTGCCAACCTGGAAGCTTTGGATCAATTCCCACTCCTCACAGCTTCCTTGGAGTACTGCATAGCCTAGGACCCACCCTCAGTATTACATTTGGCAAATAACTTCTTTTCTCTGCCAAGTTAACAATACCATGACCTAGCCAAGTAGTCCTTACAATACACCTGAGTTTTAAAGGTGTGGCATTCATGCATTCCAAATTGTAAAAGCCTGAAACTTGGCATAATTCCTGATATGCCTCATACATTTTTTCCTCCTTTCCTTCCTCTCTTCCTTCTTTTCGTCTTTCCTTCCTTTTTTCTTCTCTCTGTCCCCCTCCCTCCCTCCATACTCTCCCTCCCACTTTCTTTCCCTCCTTCCTTCTGTCTTTCTGGCTTCTCTCCCTCCCTCTCTTTTTCTTTCTTTCTTTTCACATGTTTTTTACAGATAACTTAGTTTGCAAAAGAAAAATGATCCTCCGACTCACAAGCCTATGGCCTCCATATGACCCCAAAATAAGACAATAAAAACAAATTATGGGTGAGACCTCTCAGGCTTTTATTAGTTACCTGGGGTCAACAGTCAAGGAGTGACCTAAGGCTCCAGTTGCTGGGGCGCAGTCAGTTCGAGGATGTTTTGTTGAGACTCCTAACCAAGGTTCCTATAGTGATAGCCCATCAGGGATACTAGCACCTGCCCAGGGGGCCTGAAGGAGGCTGGCCAAGTGCTGGGCCCTCTCCGAAGAGATCCAGCAATAACAAGCCCACTGTCATCAATGTTCCTTCCTTTTTTTTTTTTTTAAAGATTTTATTTATTTATTTGACAGAGACAAAGCGAGAGAAGGAACACAAGCAGGGGGAGTGGGAGAGGGAGAAGCAGGCTTCCCGCCGAGCAGGGAGCCCAATGCGGGGCTCGATACCAGGACGCTGGAATCATGACCTGAGCCAAAGGCAGATGCTTAACGACTGAGCCACCCAGGCCCCCCTGTTCTTTCCCTTTCTTTAATTGGCAGTTGCATTACAATTACTTGGGACAGAGTAGTTATGTAGAAAACTTATTCTATTTTCCTTTGCTTAAAGAGACAGTCAGGTAAAAGAGCGATGAATGTGGTGGCTTTTGAATAATGAGTGGACGCTTGTTTGGAGGTCATTTTACAATCTGTCTCGAGGACAGTGCTGACCATATCGGAATGGGGAGCAGGAGAGCCGCTTCCGCCTGCATTTGTGACCAGGATTGCATCCTGCCTGGGTTCCTCCGTTCACTGTTCTAACTGCGAAGCTGATCTGACAAGAACGAGAGAATCTCTTTTTTCGAAAGTTTTAATTCTGGATCTCAATCTCCTCTCACCCCCACACCTTGCTTTTGATCTACCTTTTATATAATGAGACGTCTTGGGTTTTTGCATCAGTTAAAGGGTGCCATTTCACAAAATACCCAGATGGTTGCACTTTTGAAGAGTAGCATTTTCAGATCCCACATCTATTCAGCCTTGACAGCAGGCTTAGTGAAGAATGTCTAAAGCCTCCTACGAAGAAAGCAAGCACAGCACAGAACTAGTGTTTCTCCCTTTGAAACCAGAGTTAGCCCTGAAAAGCAACCATTATGTGAATAAGAGGGATGAAGAAGATAACCAGGGGCCAGAGGGTTCAGTAACAGAATGACTGAGTTCATCTCCTCAAGATAAATTTATGCCTTGGGTCTCACACAGCTGAACGACTTACAAGGCCAAAGCATGGACGTTCTAAAGATACTGACTGCACTTTGGTTTTTTGCTCATTTTGCTCATTAAACTTTGTTTAAATGCAGCCCCATCAAACAGGGGGAACAAGAAGGGCCTCTGTGATATACCATCTATGTGTTGATTTGTAACCCGCTGTACAGAAAAGTCGCGGCAGGGTGGGTGAGGGGGGCAGAAAACCCTCTAATTACACATATAAACTTGTTTCACAGAAAGGGCACATGGGGTGCCTGGCTGGCTCAGTTGGTAGAGCATGCAACTCTTGATCTCAGGGCTGTGAGTTCAAGCCCCACGTTGGGCAAGGAGCCTATGTAAAATAAAAATTAAAGAAAAAAAGGGGGGGCGCCTGGGTGGCTCAGTCGTTAAGCGTCTGCCTTCGGCTCAAGTCATGATCCCAGGGTCCTGGAATCGAGCCCCGCATCGGGCTCCCTGCTCCGCAGGAAGCCTGCTTCTCCCTCTCCCACTCCCCCCCTGCTTGTATTCCCTCTCTCGCCTTGTCTCTCTCTCTGTCAAATAAAGAAAAAAATCTTTAAAAAATTAAAAATTAAAAAAATTTTTTAAAAAAAGGAGGGGCACAAAGCAATAGCAGAAGTGAATGCAACCAAGTGACTTTCCTCTTGCTGTTCAAAACAGACAGGTATTGTGTCCCATACTGGTTGATCCAGTCTTTGGTTTCATGGTTTTCTGCTCCTTAGGCCAGAATATTAGCCAGTCCTTTTCAGAAGTTGTAATTATTACACATTGTGCCTTCAGGGCATGAAGTACCGAAGAAGCTTCAAGTCTGGGGATTGTGGGTTTGGAAATGGTAAGCCACTGGATTCAGCTTAGAGGTTTATACCATCTACCAGCAACTGATCTATTCTTTTTAAAAATACAGAAATTAATCCAATGACTCCTTTTGTGTTCCTATCAGAGTTTTAAAACAGCAATAACAACTTGATTGTACTCTTCACTCAAAGGGAACTTTGCACTTGAAAGACATGAAACGTTTTGTAGAGCAGAACATTCTTTGAAAGCTCTGGGTGGAAGAAAGCACTTGCTTAAGGAACTTAATTGAGAGAAACAGTGCAGCCTGGACAGGGCTGCCTGAGTTCAAAGGCACCGCTTTTAATCCCAAACCTTTTTAATTTTACTTAACTTTTATTTCTTTCTGGGTGACTAAACTGCAAACTTCTATTAATCTACTGCCAAGTAATTTTTCTTAAGAAGGTGGATACTTTACAAGATTCATAGCCAGGAGCCCTCTGTCAGGAATGCTGGTGGTACAGTTTTGTGTAGGTAAAAACAGAGGCCCAGGAGAGGTCACTCTGTTTTGTATGTGGAACAGACTCTATCTCTGGCAAGTTTGCTGCGATTGAAAACATTAAGGCAGTCCTTTAAGTCTGGAGAATGTAGTGCCCCTGGCAATACAGGATCTTGGAAAGTGAAGCCTAGTGTTTTCATAGTTGAGATTTTGTGTTAATGTCAACTGTTGCAGGGAGAGTCATCCAACTCACACATATGTGTCCGGAAAGAAAGCTGAGCTTCAGGAGATGACATTTAACATTTGGGTGGGCGGGGGAGGGATGAATAAGAAGAATACAGGAAAGGCCTACTGCAGCCAAGAATTAAGTGGCTATTGGAAGAATCACATTAGCAAAACTGTTCTTCCTTTTGCTCTAGTATGATACCTGTAACATGGTTTTCAGACTTTCACACTATGTGATTCTTTTTTTTTTTTTTTTTTGTATGGCCCATTCTAGAGTTAAAGAACTTATAAAATGACCAGGTAAAATACCCTCAACAGAAGTAATTTCTTGAAAACAGCAAAGGATGAGATGGGCCAGCTTTTTTTGGCCGGTCTATCTTCATAAAATGAATCATACTATATTTGATTATTTTGAGATCAACAATGCAGCCACCTTTTTTCTTGACATTTATTTTCTAGGGAAAAAAACAGATTTATTGTGATGATTGTACTCTCATCTTTTTGTAACTTCTAGTCTTTCTACAGTCTTACAAATAACAACTTACCTGTATTGTTCTGGTCACTTTTTCTTTTCCATGGACCAAAGTATTAATATTAATTGGCTTTAATAAGTGTTCCAGGAAAATGAAGAAAAAAGACATAATCTGGTTTATTAAATGTTATATTGACATTGTTTAGCGCACAGTCCTGGAAGACTGGCACTATTGAATAAGAAACAGCAATTGAAAATCAACTGGCAAATCAACGAACTTAACATGGAATGATCATGAGCCAGTAAAGAAAATGTACCACCTCATACCCGTTAGGATGTCTACTATCAAAAGGTCAAAAAATAAGTGTTGGTAAGGATGTGGAAAAATTGGAACACTTGTGCATTGCAGATGAGAATGTAAAATGGTAATAGCCAGTATGGAAAACAGTATGGTAGATCCTCAAAAAATGAAAAATAGAATTACCATATGATAGAGTAATTTCTCTTCAGCATTTCTACCCAGAAGAATGGAAGATAGGGTCTCAATGAGATATTTGTACACCCATGTCCAAAGAAGCATTATTCAAATAGCCAAAAGGTGGAAGCAACCCAAGTGTCCATCTACAGACGAACGGATAAACCAAATGTGGTATATACGTAAAATGGAGTATTATTCAGCCTTAAAAAGGAAGGAAATTCTGACACATGCTGCAACACGGAAGAAGCTTAAAGACATTATACTAGGTGACATAAGCCGATCATAAAAGGACAAATACTGTATGATGCCACTTCTATGAGAGACCTAGAGAAGTCAAATTCCATAGAGACAGAAAGTAGAGTGGTGATTGCCACAAGCTGGGACACTGGAGAACTGTTGAATGGGTACAGAGTTTCAACTGAGAAAGATAAGAAAGTTCTGGACATGGATGGTGGTAGTAGTTGCACAACCCTGTGAATGTACTTAATGCCACTGAACCGTACACTTAGAAATATGGTTAAAATAGTACATTTTATGTCATGTATATTTTTTCACAAGGAAAAAAAGAAAATATTAGATCAGGAAGTTAGTTACCTTTTAAAAAAAACAAGTACAGAGTAGGGTAACAGGCACATGATGCCTCCTTCAGTGGACTTATATTCTCTGTCATTGTCACTTGCCTGCTGTAGGAGCCAATGAAGTTTTGTTTGAGTTTTAAATTACTTCAGGCCCACACCTTTCCCTTGCCCCTTGTCTGAGAAAGAATTCACTGCTCCTCTGTTCTTCCCCACCCCTCTGACCTTCATTGTAGGGGTCAACCAGAGATGTATAGAGCCATCTGGTTGAGAAACATCGATTACATGAATATCCTTATAAAATGCTCAGATTGAATCTGTGAACAAATTGTCTTTTATCATCTTGGTGCAAGGACTGTGGGAAGGGAAATTAAAGGTGCAGAGGAGAATGGTACCAGAGAACTCTAGAACTGTGAACTGTTTTGCCCCAGAGGCTCTGCCCCAAATGATAACAATGACCTATTCGATAAAGAAACAGGTGAATCCTTACCAGGGCACGGAGTTTTAATTTTAAGAGGAACCTCATAACGTTTTAGTTTGTTTTCATAAAGTCTTACCTTGTAAGAACTGTCCCTGGAAAAAAAAAAATGTAATTATGCAGGATTCACAAGAGGCTTGGGCTAGGTTGGGTTGGTTTTGTCTCCCCGATTTCTAAGCAAATGATGCAGACAAAGATAGAATTGAATTGTTTCCTCACTTCTCAGCAACCTGACTACCAGAATTCAAGCCACCCCAGACTTGAGGAGGAAGTTGAACATGGGACATTATACTGGCTTCGATAGCTATACACATTGTTCTGCTTCTAAAATGTCACTAGATATGCTTTAATATGGTATTGAACAAAAACGAGAGATCTGTGATTCTGTATATTAGAGCTACGGCAACTGGTATGTTTGCATCAGGGGCCTACCTCCCCAGACTGAAAGGATGAGGCCTCCTATGGTCACACTCACCAGGAAAAGTCGAAATGCTTTTGCATCGAGAAAGAGCCTTGAACTAACTCTCCTTTCTCTATTCCTCCAAGCTTCCGCAGGTTCACTAGATCCAACAGTGTGACGACAGCAGTACAGGCCGACCTGGACTTCCACGATAATCTGGAAAACTCTCTGGAGTCTATAGAGGACAATTCGTGCCCTGGCCCAGTGGCCAGACAGTTCTCCCGGGACGCCAGCACCTCCACGGTCAGCATTCAGGGCTCGGGAAACCACTACCACGCCTGCGCCGCCGACGACGACTTTGATGCGGATTTTGACCCTTCGATTCTGCCTCCCCCGGATCCCTGGATTGACTCGATCACTGAAGACCCCCTGGAGGCCGTCCAAAGGTCAGTGTGCCACCGGGACGGCCACTGGTTTCTGAAGCTTCTCCAGGCAGAGCGGGACCGCATGGAAGGGTGGTGCCAGCAGATGGAGAGAGAAGAGCGGGAAAACAACCTGCCGGAAGACAGTAAGTAATGGCCGCTGTGCACGCCTGCGCACCCGGCGCTTCCGGGCGGGGCTGACGCGGCGTCTGTGGACGTCGTGGTTCTTTCCCTGCCTGGTTCGCTTGTCTAGCTGCGGTTCCACACCCCCGCCGCGACGTGCGGGACAGCGGGGCGGTTCCGGCCGCGAGTCTAGCCGGCCCCCGCGCTGCCCAGTAGAAAGAAAACCGCTGTGCAGAGCCTTAGGTAGCTCTAGATCCTTTCTTCTCTGAAAAAGATCAAGCCCAACGTGGGGGTGGCCTCCAGTTTCTACACCTGTTCCTCTTTACCGAGAAATTTCTGAAGGGGCGCTGATTCTCAGGGAATTAAATGCCCAATGCATCGGTCCACGTATTAGAACAAGGCCAATAATGCGTAGGCCAGTAGAGACCATGCTTATTAACATTCATAAACCCGTTTAGCGTGCACTTTCTCTCATGGGATTCAGGGAGGCAAACCTTCAGCCACTAAATGAACTAACACAAATTTCAACTTAGCGGGGTTGAAATAAGTGATAAGATATGATGAATAAGTAAGATAAATAACGGAGGCCTTGCACACCATTATTTTCAAACTTTGCTTTTTAACACAATCATTCCTATTAACAATTGACAACAATAGGTAGCTGGCTGGCTGGTTGGCTGGCTCAGTTGGTAGAGGGTGGGAGTCTTGATCTCAGGGTCATGAGTTCAAGCCCCACGTAGGGCATAGAGCTTACTTAAAAAAAAAAAAAGTAAATAATTGACAACGAAATGACCAGGTTACCCAATTCTGAGGCATGTTTTCCACATTCTCAACAATTCTGAAATTGGGATATAGTTTATAATCAGTGTGTATTTTAATGCTGTGTGTTTGTTTTCCTCTGAAAAACTATTATTAAGTGAGTGGTGGATCTTCCAACTGATGATATTTTTGAATCAAAGAAATTTAGGCATTTAGGGGTAGGCATTTAAGCCTGTCTTCATTTTTGCATGGGAACCACCTGCAAGAGTATTGTCATGATGTGACTTTGGGGGCCTATTTTTAAAATCATTTAACTTTTTCTCGTAAAAAATTTAAAACATGCACAAAAGTATAGAGTTTAGTACAATGAACCCCCATGTACCCATCGCCCAACACAATGGGCCAGTCTCCTTTTCTTATCTTCCCCCACTTGTCGTTTTTGCCAGATTATCTTAAAGTCCAAGGCATGCATCATGGCACTTTACTATGTATCCACTGATAAGGATTTTTTTTTACATAATCATCATATATTATCATCCCTAATAAAAATATCAATAATTTCTTAGTAATTACACCCTGAGCCTACGTTAAATCATGTTAAATAGACTTACTAAATGAAACAAACTAATTATGTCAAGGGCCAGTGAGTTTTCCATAAAGGAAGTATTTTTTATGAAAACTGAGTCTGGAAAATAACAAAGCAGGTTGTGGGATTTCCTTGCTGTGTCTTGCTCTCAGCTCTTCTGTGCATTCATTCCTCCTGCCTGAACCGTATCCACTGGCTAACTAGCTTATGTGTTGTCTTTATGAACAGGTCAGAAAATCCATAAGTAGGTTTCTGTAATGTTCCTCTTGTCCTTTCATGTTATAAATGCAAACAACTTAGCAGTGGAAAAGTAAATCTCCTTGACACTTGCCCCTAACAGTTGGTGCCTCTGCAAGTTCACCTGAGTGTTGATCCACAAGCAGAATTAGCTTTTTGCCCTGGTGACAGGTGAAGGAGGCACCATCCAGCAGCAATGGATGGCGTAATTTTCAGTAAGAAGTCTTAGCAGTTGCATCTTCTTATTCTCCTTTCCCCTTGTGGGTATACCCAAAGCTTATTAGATTTTCCTAGGAAAAATGCTAGTGTCTAAGGAGCAACAGCCTCTGGTGCACTGCTCAACAGAACAAGCTAATTTTCAGATTTCAATGCCTTCAACTCATTAATTCGGGACTCATTCTAGTTTCCTGGTTGACTTCCAATAGGATCCAGGAAAGCTGCTCATCTGTTTTCTTTTAATCTGTTTTTTTTTCCCCATCTAAGACTGTATCTACTTCTCTCAACCCAGCTTTATAATGATGCATGAGGATAGTCATTGTATAAAAATTTAGGAAAATCTTATGTGATGCTAAAGGAGCTATGAAAACAAGTTAATGTGTTTTGACACAAACACATGTATTTGAAAGGTGAAAATTTTGTCAGAAAACCAGGTTCTCATCTTGTGTTTGGGATGGAAGAGAAGCATTTTTGTATTTAGCAATGTACAGTATTGGAAAAGTCTCGAGGTAATGAACATGAAGTAGCAACGCATTCATTCACTGTTATAGAATTTTACTTCACATGTTACTTAAAATGTTGATTTATGAAGATGACTTAACAAATCTATCCCATATGAAGGTATTTTGCCATAACAAGATTTGTTCTAAAGAATAATAATTGCTGCCTTTGTACATGAAGTTTCCACCATTAATAACCTATACACCTGAAGGACATTTTCTTCAGAGTAGTGATACATTTTCTCAGATCTACCACTTTATTTTACCAGGTTGTTGCCTGCAGGGGGAGGTGCAGTGATCATGGTTGCAGAACAGGCAGAGATAACTAGGGGTGGGAGTATTTTTTAGTACTTTGCTTTAAAAGTACTGAACTGAATAAATCAGTCTTAGATGGCAAGTATGCAATGAAACCTGCTTCACTGGGGCATTGGTCTTCCTTTGTAGTTTGAAACATATTTTAATATCAGAACCCTCTTTTCTAATTAAAAATAATTACACACAACACCAATAAATGTAACAGAAAGAACGGTGAAGCTGTCTTGGTGATGGTCTGAGTTCTGTCTGCTCAGCCTCTACTGCTCCTTGGACCAAAGTCCCTAACAACCCCCCAATCCCCTCCCCCGGCCTCAAAAAGATCCTAGGGTTTCTAGAATACAGTTTTAAAGCCAATGGTCTGTGGTGAAAAGTCCAAATTATTAATTTTTTCAAATATAATTTTATAGCTGTAGATCAAACAGCTAACACAAAGTTTAGGTGTAAATGCCCTTTATGTATGCTTTTTTAAATGTACAAAACTGATTCAAATTAGTAACATCTATTCATATAAGCCATCTAGCCTAGAAAATATGACTCTTCCTTCAAGTCTCAGCTTGGGCCTCACCTTCTGGAAGTTTGCGGAATGCCTCCCCTCAGGCTGAATTGGGTGTGTCTCCCTGGTGATTTCATAATAGCCTGTTCAGTTGTCTATCAGCTATTTCTACCACGATTTTATAGTAGTCTATGTATCTCTCTCCTCCACCGAAAAATGAGCTCTCTGTGGACAGAAATTATTCTTATCTCATTCATCTTTATATCCACCACCCCTCTGATGGTTCCTGGTACATAGTAGGGGATCAGTGAATATATATTTGAGTCCTGGAAATATTTTGGAAATTCTATTTTACAAAAGTATTTTATCTTGCAAAATCTTTCCTCCTCAAAGAGTAACAGAATACTCAATGAGTAACTAGCAGTTGTTTTTGCCAAAAGTAGGAAGGGAGCTTCCCTGGTGAGGTGATGAGCTCTTCTGATAGAAGCAAGGATCTGACAGAGAGAGATGAGCACCTGCCACAGAAATGGTAGAAAGGACTTCTGTGTTGGTCAGCCAAATAATCCAGATGAACCCTCTATGTCCCATCCAGCTCTTTGGACACGATTCCATTTGACAAGCACTTGAAAGCTTTATCCTTCATCCCCAAGAGCTTCAATCTACCAGCATTCCAGAATTCTAAATAGCACAGAGATAACTTACCAGGCCAAACTTCCCAGGGCAAAGAGTTGCCAATTTCAAATGAGGCAAACTCGAATCAGTGAGTGTCTGACCAGAGAGCTGTAGCCACCCTCCATGGGAAGAAGGGACACTAGAAGCACATGAGAGAATATTCATCTTGTCCTTACAATACCCCTGGCAGTGGGCTGGAGACTTTGACAGGTGTTTTATTTACCCTCAAAACAGCTCTCTGGCAGTATCTTGTCCAAGGTCACAGAACACAGAAGTGTCTGATGGAACAGATACAACATGAATAACAGTTGACAAGATAATAATACTCTGTGTGTCACTTGGTGCTGTCTTCTAAAGCTCTCCATACATATCTGTCCCTGGCTCCTTGGCAACCACAATTCTGTTCTGATAACTGGGCCTGGAGCTGTAGAGGACCTTTGTTTTACTCATTCTCTAATTTAGCCTTTTCTTTTTTATATTAAAAAAAAAAAGGAGGAAGAGAGGCCAATCCTGTCTGGTAGTCACAGCCAATGTCGGAGTAACCAGCTTAAAAAAAAGAAAATTTGTGTACACCCAGAAAAATAGCTTTGACAAATGAGTCGAGCCCGGATACGTCTATCTCTTGCCCAAGCCACCTTATGTGTTTTTGGGTCCCATACAAGGAGGTACATTCAAGGTATATGATGTAGGTGACACCTTGATAGATCCCTCCCAGGAGACATAGTCTTCAAAATCATCATGGAAGGAGAAGTAGTTTAGAGTAAGAGAAAGGAAGATTTTTTTTTTTAAGATTTTATTTATTTATTTAAGAGAGAGCAAGCAAGAGAGAGCACAAGCAGGGTGGAGGGTGAGAAGGAGAGGGAGAAACAGACTCCCCACTGAGCAGGGAGCCCGATGCAGGACTCGATCCCAGGACCCTGGGATCATGACCTGAGCTGAAGGCAGATGTTTAACTGACTGAGCCACCCAGGCACCCTGAGAAAGGAAGAGTCTGATCATATTTGCTTAATTTATTTTGGGGGGGCACCAGAATTATCCCAGTTCTTTTTTTTTTTTTTTAAGATTTTATTTATTTATTTGACAGAGAGAGAGAGACAGCGAGAGGGGGAACACAAGCAGGGGGAGTGGGAGAGGGAGAAGCAGGCTTCCCACAGAGCAGGGGCCGATGTGGGGCTCGATCCCAGGACCCTGGGATCATGACCTGAGCCGAAGGCAGACGTTTAACGACTGAGCCACCCAGGCGCCCAGAATTATCCCAGTTCTTAAATATTCAAAAATGTTTGGCGAATGCACTTAATGCCTCTGAACTGTGAACTTCAACCTGGTTGAAATGGTAGATCTGATGTATATTTTACCACACAAGAAAAATCCTGCCCCCCACCCCCGCCAAAAAAAGTCTGCAGCAGCTGAAAATAGTGGAGCAAACACTCTATCATCATGTTCATAGTAATTCATCGCGCTTATAAGAAGATATTTCATTCACTATCTTCCTGAATTTGAAATACTCTGTGCTGGTGGAGGATAAAAAAGAAGCTAGGAACACAACCTATTCGCTCAATGGCAGCATGAGGTCCAGATTTAGGGTGTGGGGCGGTTGCAGTCATCTTTCTTGACTAGAGCGTTAAAAATGAAAGGAGCCATCCGATTTTAAATAATTATTCAGTTACCAATTGTTTTATGATGCCATTGCCCTGACTCTGACAGCTCCTTCCTAGGGACGCTGTTTTTGGCATTCCGGGACTGGAAAACACTTTCCTGGTTTACCTGAAGCTGTTAAATATGCGCGACAAGGGGCAGAAGAAGGGGCATTTGTGGTCGCCTGGTAACGTCGGATGATCTTTGCAAAGTGTAACCATACGTTCTTTGGGTGTGTGGAGCTATTATGTGCCCTGATAAAATAAAGGCAGGGCAAGGGCTTCAGTTCTTGTTTTAAATGTTGATCCCGAACAGTCCATAGTAGGGTTTTGGCTTGGTAACCAAATAATGAAAATCTACAGTGAGTGAGGTTTCCTCCAAGCCCTGGCAGCTGACAGAATGCTTGTTCCCCCAGCACTTGAAGTAAAATGATACAAGCTTTCCTCAGACAATGAAGCCCTTGTGTGAAACAGCTGTCTCGGGGAGATGGCTCAGTGCTATTTGACAGTGGCTTGTATGTTACATAGATACGTCTGGTATTATCTGACCGGGAATGAAACGGCCAGATGGAACCAAATGCTCCTAACTAGGAATGCAGTCTAGCAATGCGGGTGAAAAACAGAGGCTCAGGTTTCAGTGGCCCTAGGATGAAATACTGGTCGATTGTGCTCAGAAATCTATCTTTGCCTCCTCTGAGTTGTGGACAACTCATATGCGGAATTTTCAGGCTTTATCTGAAATGAACTGATAAACCTAGAGTGTGTGCAGGAGGCAGATTAATTCCACTTTAATTTTGCCTGGTAATAGCATCCAAGTTAGTGAAACTTGGCCTTGGGTTCCCCCAGAAGGCTTGTGAGCCTTGGCAGCGAATGTGGGGCTGGTAATGAAACCTGCAATGGGGTTTGCCTAGTTTCAGGTTGAGTTACGGAAGCTGTGCACAGTCATCATTGTGACTGTCTGTGGATGAGATCACCAGGGTTACTCTGCCAAGTGTTGCCTGTGGCGTGTCCCTGCAGCCTGTGGGTGGCAAGCAAAGGAGCTCTCCCTCTGATTTCATCTGCCTCAAGCCTTGTGTATTTCTAAGCAGGGCGAGGTGGGTGCATCCTAGTTCCTTTCTGTTTTATTCTCATCTTACTTTTGAAGTGACCTTCAAAATTCCCTCCCTGGGGCGCCTGGGTGGCTCAGTTGGTTTAAGCGACTGCCTTCGGCTCAGGTCATGATCCTGGAGTCCCTGGATCGAGTCCTGCATCGGGCTCCCTGCTCATCAGGGAGTCTGCTTCTCCCTCTGACCCTCCTCCCTCTCATGCTGTCTCTCAATCTCTCTTTCTCAAATAAATAAATAAAATCTTTAAAAAAAAAAAAAATTCCCTCCCTGGGGCACCTGGGTGGCTCAGTTGGTTGGGCATCTGCCTTCGGCTCAGGTCATGATCCCTGAGTCCCGGAATTGAGCCCCGCATCGGGCTCCCCGCTCCGTGGGGTGTCTGCTTCCCCCCTGGCCCTCCCCACTCTCATGCTCTCACTCACTCTCCCTCAAATAAATAAATAAAATCTTAAAAAAAAAAAAATTCCCTCCCTGCCCCAGCCCTCATGCATGTGCTTACGCGCACTGCATAGTGTCTTTTTTAAGGTCTGGCCAACCTGAAATTAGTAACCACAGAGGAAGTGGCAGTAATGAAAAGGAAATCGTGTATAATGTGTCTTATGTTTAACCTTCTGGAATGCTCAGTTTACTTTGCTCTGCATGGCGCTGGGCACAAAGAGGAAGGTTTTGATGCCAGAAGGACATCACAGAGCATCCTTTTGTGGGTGTGTTTCATTGGGAGTGGTCTCAAGGCTGAAGAGGGTGCAGAGGCATGGAGAGGTGGAGAATGTGGCAAAGTGAAGGCCAGGCCAGCAATGGATCTCCTGTTGTCCAGGGCGGTGGTGTGCCATTATTCCAGACTCCCTCTGCGCTGCAGAGAGGCAGAGATTGCAGAGGGGGACTGGGGCAGGATCGGGGGAAGATCTCCGATGGTTTTCTCCAACAGTAACTATTTATGTGGAATATAATTGCAGTGGACTTCAAACACAGTATTCAGTTATTTTCTTCCGGATTACCAAGGGAAATGTTAACTAATTTCATGTCATTCAGCTTTCAAAGGCTCAAGAACTGTATTTTTCTATGTGATGTGTATGATGTTATTATTTCATAGCTCATGTAAATTGAGATACGGATTGAAGCATAACCATTTTTTATGAGTAAGACTCCTTGAGTATGGACTGGGAGAAAAAATTCAATTAGCTAAGCTTTTGAAAACTTGCTCTTTACAAATAAAGCAATATTTCCCCCCGTGGTTTTTTTTTTTTTTTAAGATTTTATTTATTTATTTGACAGAGAGAGACACAGCGAGAGAGGGAACACAAGCAGGGGGAGTGGGAGAGGGAGAAGCAGGCTCCCCGCAGAGCAGGGAGCCCGATGTGGGACTCGATCCCAGGACCCTGGGATCATGACCTGAGCCGAAGGCAGTCGCTTAACCAACTGAGCCACCCAGGCGCCCTCCCCGCGTGTTTTAACCCTGTGGAAGCTTTTAGCCTATGGGGTAATTTCTACTTGAGAATTTATTCTCTATTCATTAACCACTGAGTTTGGGCTCCAAAAAAAAATTCACTCTTGTAAAATGCAGAACAAGCACTGCCAGCCAGGAATAAAACAGATCCATGTTTTCTATGGAGACCCTTTGTTGACAGTAGGTCTGGATCACAAATGTGTTTGAGAAGCAGCTGGGCAATTGGTTGGAGAAATTCTTTTCCATGAGGACACACTTGTAAATAAGAATGTCTCTACATGAATAATCCCAACTTGAAATCACACAAATTTGGTGTGGCAAATCCACATGAATTTAAAGTAAGTGGGTGGAGTTTTAAAAAATTCCTTTCCTTCTCCGTTTTTTTCCCCCTTTCCCTCTTATCCTATACAAGGGGGGGGGGGTAGGGGGGAGCCAGGTGAGTAAAAAGAAGTCAGCCTAAATCAGCCCAAATAGTATTATAAACAGAAACCCAAAAGGAATCATAGCCCAGCTAAGACTATATTAGCTAATTAATTAGTCAGGTCTGTAACTTAAAAAGTGATGCTAGGCATGGTAAAACCTTAAAGAATCAGAATGCATAAGGCCTGGAATGCTGTGGCTAATTTATTTTTCTGGTTAACATAAACTTTGTAGATGAGTCCGTTGGTTAGTTTCAAAACTTATTCCTTCAACAAGATACCAGGAATTACATGGGCACAGTGTGTGCCATTGAAGGGCTTGAGGTCTGTTAGAAAGTCAGACAGATAAATAGATCACGCTGGAAAGAGTGTGGAAAGGGCAGAGACAGCTCTATGCATAGGGAATTTGAGGAGCAATGGGGAGGGAGAGGGGAAAGGAGATAGGGCTTTCCGGAGGAGGTACATCTGAGCATGGGGGTGGGGGATGGGCTAGTGGAGGCATGGAGGCAGGAGGCATCCCTAGCTTGGTGTTTAGCCTGAGCAAAGGCACTGAGAAGAGAGACAGCTTTTAGATTTGGGCAGCTGGGGACCCAGAGCACTGAGGGAGGGGCAGAGGTAAAGCTGAACAGGTGGGCCTTGGCCTGCAAGCCATTGAAGAGAGTTCCCCGCTTACCCAATGGATGATAGGGAGCCATGGAAAAGTCTTAAGCATGGAAATTATATGAGATAAAAAGACCCTCTAGTCCCCCTACTAAAACCAAACCTCCAGGATTGGCAAGGGAGGGAGAACAGCCACACTGTGGATGGGGTGATGAAGCCTTGTCGCCCTAATGGTAATCAACTAGGGAATCCTAAGGGAAATATGATTTGGGGGAGACAAGAGGTGTTGGGTGGCTGCTTAGCTATGCAACACTGAAGCTTGAGGGGTTGATATACACTGGAGTTACAAATTTGGGAAACATAAACAAATTTCCAAAATAGCTGAAACCGGGAGAGTGATGAGCACATTCAGGGGGAAGACAGGAAGCGCACTCCGGATGAATTTTGTGTTCAGCATTTACGAAGTGAAGAGAGACAGCCCTAAGGAACAAGGAATGCAGGGTCAGAGCCTGAGACTGTGTGTGGGGGGCCTTGGTGCCAAATGCAGAGCTATCTGGCAGGGGAAGGAGGGTGAGGAGAGGCCAGGCGGCAGAGGGTGGGGAGACAAATGGTGGCTGAGGAAGTAGAGGAGCAGAGGTGTTCCATCCTTTCAAGAGCATTCTCAGGAAGGTATGACTCCACCAGGCCTGCCATAACAAAGTACCACACACTGCTGGCCTGAACAACAGAATGGTATTTTCAGTTTGGGAGGCTGGAAGTCTGAAATCAAGGTGCTGGTTTCTCCCGAAGCCTCTCTCCTTGGCTGGCAACTGGTCTAACCTCTGTGTTCTGATCTCTTCTTATAAGGACACCAGTTACATTGCATTAGGACCCCCACTAATGACCTCTTTTTAACTTAATGACCCTAAGCAGAGGCCGTATCTCCAAATACAGTCAGATTCTAAGGTATTGGGGGTTAGGACTTCAGCATTTGAATTTGGGGAAGACACAGTGCAGCCCATGACAAGGAAGAAGAGGAATTTTATATTAGCTGGAGGGGACCTTGAGATTGGGGAGGAGTTCCCCCCCTCCCTCAGAATGGGAGAGATGGGAGGATGCTCACAGGTATCCCCGGTAGTGTTACAGCACAGAGAGGCAGAGATTGCAGAGACAGGAACAGACGTAGAGAGCACATTCTCAGAGCAGCTAGGAGGGAATCAGGCCAACGACACAGGTAGATGGGAGGAATGAACGTAGAAAGTCTTTAGGGTGGGGGCAGGTACTGGTCGTAGCGAGGTGACATTGGAATGAACGTAAGTAATTCTCTCTTGGCACCTGACATCTCTGTTATTCAAGTAACCAGGAGGGTCTGCTGCTTGCCCATCATGGAGAACCCCCACACTCTTTAGAGGCTTAGGGGACTAGACAAGTAGTAGGAGAGGCAGAACATTGAGAATATTCCTGCCTGATTCTGCTTTCTTCATCACATAGGAGGCAAGGTTATTGCTGAAGATGAGGAAGCAGGGTTGAGTTGCAAGTGAGTAAGAGTCAGAAAGGGAGGTCAGAGAGGGTGATAACAAAGATCACCTCGAAGGACTAATCAACAGCAATGAAAAATCAGCTGAGTTTGAAGATTATGGGTTTAGAATGGCACTGAACCACATGACTAAACGCTGTTTGGAACACAAGATGGGCATCTAGTGCTCCAGGCTAGCAGGATTTACCCAGCATGCTCTGCACCTCAAGATGGACCTTGTTTTGCAGGACAGCTGCTTCTCCTGAGGAGGGTTCTGGCCCTTCATTTTGCAGTGAGCTTGTTTTTTGCACAAGGCCCCAGCTGGGTAGTATAAGTGTCTAACACTGGTTAGAGTTCTGTCTCCTCTGTGTATCTCTATCACCCAGCAACCAGTTGGCCATTGTTCTAGCTCTGATAGGTGGGGGAACTATGCCAGACTATGCCAGAAAATCTGGGCCCCTGAATAATTGTTATAGATGCCTTAGACACACAGACCAAAGAAATTACTGACACTCACCTAAATCTGCCTGAGTGAAAGCCACCAACAAAAAAGAGGACATTCAAGGGCGCCTGGGTGGCTCAGATGGTTAAGCGTCTGCCTTCGGCTCAGGTCATGATCCTGGGGTCCTGGGATCGAGTCCCGCATCGGGCTCTCTGCTCCTTGGGAGCCTGCTTCTCCCTCTGCCTCTCTCTCTCTCTGTCTCTCATGAATAAATAAATAAAATCTTTAAAAAAAAAAAAAAGAGGACATCAATCAGTCCACACTACTGGAGAGAGAGGTTGGAGTATGATTAGCAGGAGAAATAATTCCCTATTTTGGCCAAAGCCACCTTTTAATTTCCCAGGTAAATTCCCAAGAACTAAAGAATGTCGATAGAATAGAGGAGTTACCATTTCTGCTACATTCTAACAATTTTTGTGTATCATTTCATTAAATAATCAGCAATCCTATGAAGATAGTATTATGATTACTTGACAGATAAAGAAAACAGAGTCTGAGAGTACCATAAACTCCCAAGATCAGCCCCTTGTAAGTAGCTTTCCTGACTTGCACACCTATGCCCTTTCCAGTACACTACTCCGAGAGGAAAAGTTAAGACTGGAAAAGGAGTATACTAGGTGAATTATAGTGTAGGTGACGGGGCTTGGCAAGCGTCCCGCCCAGCATGTCTGCTGGACATCACCACTGGTAGGACAGCCAGCCGCACACCTTGTATTGTTCTTTAGCCTCCAGGTTTCAGGGACATGCCATTGAGGGCATAAGAAATATATCTGTTCTCTGTTTCCAACGCCTAATGTGGGGGCCTGATGATTGTGGAGTTGGGCCTCATAGTTAAGAATCAGAAGCAGTGAGAAAAACCACTGCTTCTGCCTTTTCAGTTCTAGGGACTTAATTCTTCTTGGAATATTGAAGGATGCATATGTTAATTATGCTTAAGGACTTCTTTTTTCAAACGAAAGTTCTCTTGTGTTTATTACTGAGCCAACCTACCAGGGCAGAAACATAGAAACAAAGAGCAAAATCATTTTTCCCTTAACATATGTCCAACTGTCCAGATAGTGGTGATGCTGGTGACCTTGAAGCAGCTTAAATCCATGTGCAGTCTCACGTGTGAGTCCTGACAGACCCAGCTGGATTCTTCTTTAGCATCCTGTTGGAGTTGTACCTGATTTTATGACCAGTTCTCATCCAAATCCACTGGGGGAACACTTCTTGGCCGAAAAGTGCTTGACCCTGAAAGTCTTGTGAGCATGGAAGACATGGTGAGGAGCCGTCAACTGCACACCACCCCCACCCCCCACCCAAGGTGGCGGAGAAAGGGAGAGAGAGCTATGCTTACAGATATGAGATACTGATTTGGACAAAGCAGAAAGTCAGGTCTAGCCCCAAAGGAAGCCGTCTTTGCTTTTTGCTGCTACCACAGCACACTTGCAGCTTTGCCGTGGACCCACTTGCAGGATTAAAAGAAATTGCCATTCCCTTCACCTCTGTGCCTTTTATACCACCTCCTTGTTCCCCAAATAAAAGTCATCCCCCACGGGGTCAGTGGGAGGGAGGAGGTGTGCTCTTTTCTCAATGTCTGGGGTTTTATCTGTATGTGGCCAGATTTAAAATCAGAGTTTTCCTAAGAGACCCATCTCACACCCCAAAAGAGTCTTTCTCTGCTTCTAGTATGATGTATAATCTTTAAAAGCAAAACCCAGACTTAAACCTTACATCCACTAGCATCTTTTTCAAGGGATCCCTGGTTCCTACATTCCTTTCACTCCTGAAATTTCTGTGTGCAACAATTACTTCGAGTACATGTGCTTTGCTCTCCCATCTGGATGTGGGACAAGGAGGGGGTTTCCTGAACTTCCCCATTCTTCCATCAGCTTCCTACAGCTGTCCCCCTTCTGTCCAGTGGCACTGGCTAGAGAGTGTTGATCAAGGAAAGAAATCACCCTCAGATGTCTTCATGTAAGTAGATTCAGACCCAGGTTTCAATACGTGTTGAGAGAAAAGAGTGCAACTGGACAGGGAGGGAGAAGACGGGGCCCCGGGCGCCCTGGGGCCCCAGGAAAGGCACTTCTTAGTTTAAGCCCAGATTTTCTCACATGGAATGATGATATCTGCCCTGCCTCACAGGGTCCTGAGGGGATCTGATTCAATGTGCATGTGAAACACAAGGCAATAATATGAATGGACAGATCTTTGCAAAAACCAAACAGTGATGACCTTCCAAAAGATCTTCTTGGCTTTATGTGGTGAACTAACCGAGCCCTGTGCTCTCTATTATGATCCACCATAGCCATCTACTGCAGGATAAGAAGTTTCTAGAATTATAAGTGGGGGAGTTAGTGTGGGGGTGTCTGTCTCTGAAATGGAAGGAATTTAGTTCACCAGTGTTTTGGGTTGTTATTTTGTACATCCACTGAGGAACAGACTCACAGCTTAGGAGGAAAGGATAGGGTGAAAGGAATCTTAAAAATGAACCATTAGTGGTTTTATAAGACACATAGGGAGACCAGGCTTACCTACATAAAAAGAATGGCGCAGCAGATAAGGCCTATAATATGATTAAATATTACACGAATAAATGGTATAAATCTTGGTTAAATGGCATGCCTGAGGAAATACAGCAGAGAAGCATGATTCCAGAAGATGCAATGAATGAGGGGAGATGGATGGTACAAACCGTGGACTACATTTAAGTTGAACAATCTGGAAAAGGTACATGGACCAGAGTGTGAAGGAAACCAACTAAATGTAATCCCAGGAGCACATCCTCTTCATTAGCTTTTTTCTTCCTCATGGCCTACATAACAAATATGAAATTTACCTTCAGGAAAGGGAGTGATCTCACACACCAAGTGTATGTCTAATGGAAAAAGAGAACAAATTCCATTAGAGCTTTCTTCTTTCTTTCTTTTTTTTTTTAAGATTTTATTTATTTATGTGAGAGAGAGCACAAGTGGGGTGGAGAAGGAGAGGGAGAAGCAGACTCCTAGCTGAGCAGGGAGCCCAACGTGGGGCTCGATCCCATGACCCTGAGATCGTAACCTGAGCCGAAGGCAGACGCTTAACCAACTAAGCCAACCAGGCGCCCACATTAGAGCTTTTTTCTTAAAAATTAAAGTGAGTTTTTAGGGGGCGACTCTTGATCTCACAACCCTGAGACCATGACTCAAGTCCTGCATCGGGCTCCGCACTCAGTGGGGAGTCAGCTTGAGAATCTCTCCCTCCCTCTTCCTCTGCCCCTCCCCACCACACACACACACAATCACACACACTCTTTCTCAAATAAATAAATAAATCTTTTTTAAAAAACTAAAATGAGCTTTTAGTTCTCTAGAAAAAAAAGTGTGGAAGGCAAAGAAGTAGGAATTATTGTTTGCTTGCCCCAAGCCCTCCTGTTGCATGGTTTCACTGAAGGCCCACATCAGCATCTCCCTTCCCTGAGCCCAGGCAAGATAATCACTCAGACAGTGGAAATGCACACAACCCCAGAGCCAGCAGGGAATTTCCACTCAAGGAACATGATGGCAAAAACCTGGAAAACAGAAGGGCCACAACCCCACCCCAGTTACTTTTGCTCCAAATCTATAGCTCTCACCAGACCATGCTGAATGAAGACAGAGATCCCTTGTTTTACTTTCAAGAAGACACCCATCCAAGTTAACCCCTACCTACCTGGTTGGGTGTTGCCTGAAAGATTGCTTGGAGCAGTGATTTCTTCTCATTTGAGAATCACTGTCTTACTCAGCTACTCTTATTTTGGTAGTCTATCATATAGCTCGGGTATTTGGGTGCAACTGAGAACCATTAGCTCAAAGTTCTGAGGAATATCAGAATAGCTTGAGTTTCTGTGACAGTTTCCAGGAGTTATGTAAATTTCCCAGCCGGCAAACTGGAGACCCCTTACTACTAGGTCTAAGCTCCCAGGATTCAATCTGAGATTTGCTGGTGTCACCATCCGACCCATCAGCAACATAATTCAGAGATGTTTCCAGGGACCTGAGAGTTTGCCTAAAGCCACATGGTCACTTAGGAAATGCCTCCTCAGAACTGTCTCCGATCTGGGACAGGTCATTTAAAGCATATACCTGTCCCGGGCAACCAACGATGTGTGGTTTTTGGTTTTTTCCTCTTCTCTTCCGGGCAGAGCAAGCGTGGGGCTCACAGGTGGGACGCCCAGAGAGGCAGAATAGTGTCCTGTCCCTAGGTAATAACAAACATTTATTGGTCGTTTGCTGTATATCAGACACTGTCCTAAGCATTTCTGTCCTATGCATTACTGCTTTCAACCTTCACAACAACCCTACAAATAGGTACCGTTAGCCCCCCTTTACAGATGAGAGAACAGAGATTAAGTGACCTGTCCAGGGCAGGGGCTGGGAAGTGTGGGAGCCAGAACCCTCAGCTGGCTCAGGGCCTGAACCCTTAGCTACGATAATGCCCTGTGTCTCCACATGCTCTTTCCTTTCTGCTTCAGGGGTGTGAGAAAGAGAGAAGGGCCTCACACCACAGATCCATCGGTGATGATGGTTAAAAGTTACCCATCCCAAAAGATGTTAAAAGCAGCCTGGAACAAAGTAAACACTTAGGCCTGAGGACTTGCTGTGCTATGGCCGTCAGGGGAAGCCCCAGCTATCCCTGAGAAGGCAATTTCTGCACGGGGGCTGTTTGCTGTGACGGGTGACAGAGAGTGCATGAACGCCCTGACTTCCATGTGGGGGATGCCGAAATATTTGAGTCATGCCCAGGTATAATGTGTATCATAAACCGTTATCTAGCCTGGCAGTATTTTGTGGTTTTTGGGTTTGTTTGTTTGTTGTTGTTGTTGTTGTTTGAGCCTGGCAGTTTTAAACAGAGAAGAAAATTACTAGAAAACCCTGCACCAGCATGAAGTTTCCTTTTCTTTTGTTTCCCTCTCACACTTTGTGGGGACTGAAGTCGAGAAAGGGAGACCTCATTCCACCCTGGGTCTCGGGCTCTGTCAATTCACAACCAAACAACAAGGGCACAAACACCTCTTCGATCCTTTAAGACACACCCCCGCGCAGATGTCCATGCGGGGCAAGTGCCCTGCTGAGGAGTCTCCCTGTCTGGTTTTCAGTGCGGGGCTGGGAAGAGGCGAGCAGGGCGCCTTCTCCCCTTCCTTCCCGACTGGGAGGGCGTGTTGAGAACGGCCTGGTGGCAGCGCTCCAGCCGCACAGCTGTGCCCCGGTCCCCACCGGGTGGAGGGAGGGCCTTGGGACAATGCAGACCTCGGGACAGCTCTGTGCAGCGCGGTGCTGCCCTTCTCAGCACGCCCGTCACTTGAAAGGTTCTTGCCTTAGTCTGCGCAGAAGACAAGAAGTAGCTTGCAAAGGAGATTTTCAGCACAGTGCAGAGGGAATTAAACCTGTATTAACAATAAAATTGGTCTGTGGAGTGGAAAAGCCGGAACGGTGCTGGCGTTCCCTAGGCAACAGGCTGAAAATGTTCATTCCTTAGAAAATCTTTCAACTGGCCATGGCACTTTCCTGACAGTCCCGGTGGCTGGGCTCTGGAAAAATCCTGAAGGCTATGGATAGGATATGGTGAGTGCCAAGAGATCCCCAACCCCCCAGGTCAGGATTGCTTTTCTCGTGTTTGGATTTGGATTAGAAAAGCGAGCCAGCAGACTGTGATGGCTGACACAAATAAATCCATAACTATACCGATAAACTCTTTTTTTTTTTTAAAGATTTATTTATTTGACAGAGAGAGATAGCGAGAGAAGGAACACAAGCAGGGGGAGTGGGAGAGGGAGAAGCAGGCTTCCCGCAGCGCAGGGAGCCCGATGTGGGGCTCGATCCCAGGACCCTGGGATCATGACCTGAGCCGAAGTCAGACGCTTAACGACTGAGCCACCCAGGCGCCCCTATACCGATAAACTCTTGAAATTCATCCTTGCCGTAAAAGGGAGGAAAAAAAAAAAAAAAAAAGCCCTATTTGCCTCTTCTCTTGTAACCTCCAGCGCTGTGATGGAAAACTCCGTTATTCCTAAGAAATATGCGGGATAAGCATGGGTTTTTTTTTTTCCAAGTCGATTTTATACTTTATCCTAGGAGCCTCTGATCCATAGACTGGCAGAGTAACAACGGCAACTGGGCAGTGTGTGTGTGTGTGTGTGTGTGTGTTTCACGTGCTGTATGTGTGCTGTTTTCCCTAATTATTGCAGCATGACTTCCTCTTTGCTTTACCAGACTAAATCTCAACCATGAGACATAATGTGTAAACTTCTTGTATGTTTGCTTTTTTCAGTTCTAGGGAAAATCCGAACTGCAGTGGGCAGTGCCCAACTTCTCATGGCCCAGAAATTCTACCAGTTCAGAGAACTGTGTGAAGAAAACCTGGTAGGTAACATTCCCCATCACTACCAATTCCCAGTCAGGAGGAGAATGTGTTGTCAAGACTGGCGCCACTAAAGTAAAACTGATTTTGAACCAAATGAAGGCCCATTGGACCCTCTCACCTGGAATAGAGTTTTCTGATGAATCTTATTTCCTGCTTTTCTTAAAATTAGAAATATTTATTTTATACTTAAATAATCTTAGGAAAAAAATCCAATCAAGTTGAAACTCCATTTCCTGTTTTGTTTTGGTTTTTTTGTAACGGAAATTTTTGCATTTTCCTGGCTTTCCCATAGCAGCCCTGATTTCATTATTCTTACCAAAATATGGAACAGCCTGATATTTCAAAAATAATACTACAGAGAACTATTCCAGATAATGATTTTCCTTCTGAAATAGCCCTCGGTGCTTATTTCATCATCAGGTCTCTCAGTTTTCATTCAAGGCCAGAGGTGGATGGCAGGCCAAAGTGTAGATTTGATCTCCTAGAGACATATGAATCATTCATCCTTCTTGGACATACCAAAACCAAATAAAGCAAAATGAAGAGACAACACCATTAGCATCAACAACATTTTTTAACTTGGCTGCAAAATACAAGGGCAAGAGCTTCCTCACATACACATGCCTTTTTAAAAATACTGCTCACTATGTCTGCAAGTGTCATTCCACAAGAATAGCTTTTCTTGGTCAATTGTTGGTCAAGCTTGCTCTAAAATAAAGAACATGAAAAGCAACATGTTTTTCTTGTGGAAAGTAAAAACGTGATTATTTGCAATCTAATTGACTATGATTTTAGAGTTTTAACCACATCTTCTTGTTAACAAGGACAAATATAGGCTGAATGGGATTTATCAAGAGAGGGCTCTATCAAGAGAAAATTGAAAGCATGCAGAAGTTGGTGCTCCCCATCCTTCTTCATCAGTCTTCTCTTTCTGAAGCCTCCCTTTGGGGGATCCTTTCCCTCCTCCTCACACCCACCGCCCACATCTGTAGTTTGTTTTCCCTTCCCTCCACAAAAAATTACCTGGCCCTTCTTCCACCTTCTCAGAAATTCCATTCTGGATTATGAGATAATATAGATTAGTAAATGCATTGATAAGTGAATTCAACAAATATTTTATTGAGCTTCACTATGTGCCACGATCAGAATTCTTGCTAATTTGTAAACTTGCTAATGTGTCACAGATCTTAATTAACATGATTCTTGGCTCCTTAAATGTACAAAAGTTCCAATAAAGCTATATTTCTCAATCTGGCTAAAGGATACAGGGAAGCCAATATGTACACACAGTAGGGCAAACACAGCACACTTTTTAACAGAATTATAGAATAAGGGGGTATATTATGAAGTAGAACGCAAATTTTGCAGATTTTGAAGATGAAATCACAGACAAGACGTTTTTGAGAACTTTGCAGATTTCTAGGAAAGGTTAACTTTGTCACAGCCAGCTTTTGACGTTTCCCAGCCCCTGGTGGGCTCACGTGCCTTAGCCAGTAGAGGACCTTAGTTGCAAATGCAGGCGAGACGTTACAGGCAGGAAGCGGAACCGCACTTCCAGCAGAGAGCCACTGATGGCTGCCTCAAGTCCCGCCCCAGAAGGGAAGACGGATAGCCCGCCCTGTGCCGGACGCCATGCTGAGGGCTTTTAGTTATATGATCCGGTTAAATCCTCAGAGCGACCCTATGGAGCAGATAGCGACATTATTTTGATGACAGTTTTACAGCTGAGGAAGATGAAGATGGAAAAGCTAAATAACTTGGCCAGGAATAAAAAATAATAAATAAATAAATAAATAATTTGGCCAGGGTCACAGGGTAAGAGGCAGAGCCGAGATGCAAATCCCAGTCCGTTTGACCTCTGTCCCTGTTTGATCTCCCCTCAACCCCCAAGATGCCCAAGATATGAGTTCTATTCCTCACCCTCCTAGAGGGACATGGAGCTGATCAGTCAGCTCCACCTCCTCTGCAGCAAGAAGCATGGTGGCATTACTTCATGCAGCTAAGATTGGCCACGAACGGACCCAGCTCTCCTTCCTTGAGTTCTTACTCTGAGGAGGAGAACACTTGAAAACACTTGCATATTATCCCAGACTAGACTCTCAGGCATAGAATAAATGGATGAGAATTACTTTTTCCCAACAAAACTAAACTAAGGAACCAGCCCCTCTCATCCTTCCACACCCTCCACCACCTCTGACCTACAAGTCTGGTTCAGGCCAAGGCAAGAGCTGCAACTCCTTGTGCGTGGAATGTCACATGACCCACAGATTCTCTTTCTCTCTGTTTCCCCATCTGTCCCCTTGACGATTCAGGGGCAGAGAGATTCTTGGTGAGGAGGGAACAAATTGCCCATCGTACAGAATTAAACAAACTCTTCAGGCCTACCCAACTATCATTTCATGCATTGCTGCACTGAAACATTTTTGCCAGTAGGGCTTGTAACCTAAAACACTTCAGTAAACTCCAAAATATGAACAATTTAGTTCTTAGTTACTGGTGAGATAAAGAAGACATAAAACTCCATTTGTGATATGCTTTGTTAAAGCTATTGTCTATTCTGAACCTAGATGTTGAGTTAACTTACTAAATGAAAAAACTCCAGGGAAATTCTTTTTTTTTTTTTTTTAAGATTTTTATATATTTATTTGACAGAGAGAGACACAGCAAGAGAAGGAACACAAGCAGGGGGAGTGGGAGAGGGAAAAGCAGGCTTCCCGCTGAGCAGGGAGCCCGACCTGGGGCTCGATCCCAGGAACGTGAGATCAAGACCTGAGCCGAAGGCAGACGCCTAACGACTGAGCCACCCAGGCGCCCCCCAGGGAAATTCTTTAGTTTAATTCACATGTCAGTAGACTAGAGTTTAAACCAAATACTTACAAATTTCAGAAATTACATCTTCCAATGAATTCCAGAACTATGAGTATAGTTTGAGAAGTGTAAGTTTATAAATACGTTTTTACTTGTATTCATTTTGAAACCAGACCAATAATGTTAGTCCATCAATGGCTAAAAAGTTCTTTCCGACCTATTAACTTTGATGAGCACTGACCTTGCACTTTCTGAAAGTTGGTTTTTAATGGTCTGAGGTTTCATAGTATATCAGATTGGCTTGTATACCCACAGGTAACCAAAACTCACCCAGATGGAAGCCTCTGACATCTGGATGCTCCCACCTACCTAACCATGAATGCCTTTAGCTACCATTGGTGGTAGTGATTAACAATGAGCATGACCCCTTCAATCTCTCAGTTCGTTATGTTTTGTCTGTTTTACATCATATAAATTAGTGGCTCATACTTTGTAGTACCTCTCAGGGGTATATGGATGGGGCAAAAAAAAAAAAAGTCAATCCTTAGACACTGAAGAATGTTTAATATTATCTAGAAAATGGGTCATTACAGACATCTCTGTATGTTTGTAGGTATGTGTTCTCACATTTGCTATTGTATGTTATGGTTGATTTAAAACAAATTCATTTCCAAATGATTTTGTCAAAGTACTTGTGTGATAAAATGACTTCCTGCATTAGCAATATCGTAATGGTTAAACACATAGTACTTTAAAAATCCAATTATTTTATTACTCATAATTTGTTGACCCTATTGTTTCACTCAACATGATTGTTAAAACAAATCGTATTTTAGATTCCTTATCTGTTCTCTGAATAAGTTGAATGGCATGGAGTTGGATTCCAACTCTGATAATAACATATTGTATTTTTTCCCCAGAGACAGTATCTTCATTTAAATATGTTTTAAATGTATCTTGTCATAGTTTTTTGGAAAAGTTTGGACTCTCTCCCCATACCACATTGATAGATGTTGTATTACAAAAGAAGAGTTTTACATCCTTGACACTTGAGAATCACTGACTCAGGTGGATGAGTGTATAAAATTACCATTTGAAATGGAAACTTTAAAAAAGCGTCAAACTCATAGAAAGAGAGAGTAGAAAAGTGGTTGCCAGGGGTTTGGAGGTGGGGAAAAGGGAGAGATTGGTAAAAAGGTACGGATTTTCGGTTATAAGATGAATAAGGTCTGAGGATTTAATGTGCAACATGATGACTATAGCTGATAACACTATTGTATAACTGAAATTTGATAAGAGTAGAACTTTAAATGCTCTCTCACACACACACACAAAGATAAATATGTGATATGATGGATGTGCTTATTAATTCTATGGGATGAGTCCTTACACAATGTGTGCATATATCCAATCATCACATCATACACTTTAAATATCTTACTGTTATTTGTCAATTATTCCTTAATAAATCCTTGTAGATAGATGGTAGATAAATAGATAAGATTACCATTTGTAGCCTCACTTTTATCTCCTATTTGAAAGCCAAAAGGAATTCATCCCCCTTATGTTATTTGAAATATTTGAAAATACCCCTTTGGTCCTGTGCTTGTTGTCCCAGACTGCCTCTAAAGCATGAATGTTTTTCTTTCTCTTGTACAGAATCCCAATGCTCATCCAAGGCCCACCTCCCAGGATTTGGCGGGGTTCTGGGACATGCTGCAGTTGTCCATAGAAAATATTAGTATGAAATTTGATGAACTTCATCAGTTAAAGGCCAATAATTGGAAACAGATGGATCCTCTTGACAAGAAGGTAGAACAATGTAGATTTTGTATGGTTCATTTAAAAACCTGCACAAACACTGGACAGTCTAAATAGGCTTCTGCATTCAGTCTTGCTGTTTACAATGTGAAATGGAGCTGATATCATATTAATCTCATTGTAATGACAATGTTTACATAGTAATCATTTGGGATATTATCTGTAATATGTTTCAGGCATATTTTTAAAGAAAAACCTGTCTTTGTGAATTGGAAAATGGGAATGTGGCGTTTTTGTTAATTAAACTTTAAGTTAAACCATTTTAGTCACTGGAAGGAACTGCCTCCATTTTGCTTTTTAAACTAAAATAAATGACATCTTCAGTGCATGATTACATAGAGCAAGAGTTCAACTTCCTTACACCCCTAGGATGTGTTTCGGAGAAAAATAGGAAGCCCGGAAAACTAACTGACTTTGATAATCATTTCATAAATATAGTAATAAAGAAACCACTGTTGTTCAAGTTTAAAAATATACACCATAAAGTTTCACAGTAATCATAAATGTTGGGATTTTTTTTTTAAGAGTTTTACTTTGGGTTGATTTGCCTTGGGGACTATTGCTCACTGGGTTCCTCATTCAACAGTCTAGAAATAAAGACTCAACTTCTCTTACTTTAATGAATAAACTGCAATTTTCACATTTGATTATTGTGGCTCTACCAGGCTCACACAGGTATCCAATATCCACCTCCCTAGGCTGGCCTGTCATGCTTGACTTTTTTAACCCTTTGCTTTCCTATGGCCTGAGGTCAAACAGTTCTGAGAGATTCCGCTTCTAAAAATTAGGCTTGGCTTTTCCCATGAAGCACTGGTAGCCCTGCCCTTTTCAGATCTCCTTACCTATCAGAGAGCTAACAGTAATCCAGTCCATTCTGCTGCTCTCCATCATAGTATCCAAGTTCATAGGGTCAGTAGACTTCCAGGAGAACTCCAGTGCCCAGGGCCATGCATAACTGACAGGAGGGTTATTGTCATTGTCCCTCCTCTCCAATGCTGACACCATCAACCTGGGGGTTTTTAGTGTTAAGCATTAAAGTTCCATTGATATATGTGTGGCCTCTCACTTGGGAAGCCAGACATTCGCACTCCATCTAGTTTTCTTTAATCTGTGTTTAAAACTGTCTACTAAATAAGCTTTTAAATTGTTCTTATTTTAAGAAAACACTACAGATGTACATATATACTTGTAATTTAGTTTCTAGAGCTGATCCATCTAATTTCTCATTCACTGATTTTTTTCCAGTATTACTGTTTTTTTTTTAAAGTACAAGTAAAGGAAGATATGACTAAAAAGTTTCCAATATTCTTACTTTTCAAAATATCACAAGTTACCCAAAAATGAAGATTTAAAGTGTCCAAAAATTGTGATGCTAAGAATTGACATATGTACCCTATTGACGTTTACACAGTGAGTCATTAGTGAACTGGATTTCTAAGTTTTTATACACTTTGCCTATGACCAGAGCTTTTCAGCACCCCACGAATTTGCAGGGAAGACACGAACAAGCACAGTCAGAGTTGGCCAAATATCGTTTGCACTCTGTACTTCCTTTTTCTGTCCACCCAGACTCCACTTTAAACAGCCTGGGGGCAACTCCAATGTAATAAATTTATCCAGGCACTTCACCCAGGCAAGTGAGGAGGATTTGTGGCAATGTGTGTAAGTGTTAGGACACAAAGAGTGCCCCCTGGAGAATCACAGAAACCCTATTTTAAGATAACCTTCACAGTTGTCATGAGAACTGAAGTATTTCACTAAAAATGAAAACAACAGATTCACGCAAACCTTTTTGGAGCCCGAAGAAAGCTCACCAACCTTAAAAATTCCTTTGTGGTTTAGATTTGCTTCTTTCCCACTGCATTTTTTTTTCCTGCGACCCAAGTGTTGAATGGCTTTTGTTTTGCAGTGGCATTTAAAAATATCCAACCAGTTCATAGTTTGCTGATGCTGAGAGGGAACTTCTTTCAGTCCTGTGTTAAATTTTCAGGGCACAGTGTCTGTCCCTGTGATTGGAATTGCCTTCTGGGCCACCACAGCCATCCTGAGGCCCCTAAGGAGCGACATCCCAGCGGGATGTCTTAGAAGCTATCTTGGAACTGATTCCAGCCCTCCCGCCCCCCCTCCCCTCCCCCCACCCCCCAAAAAGGAACTATCAGTGTCCTCTCTCCAGGGTGACCCCGGAAAGTATATCTCTGTGTGTTTGTGTGTGATGTGCAAACGGGTATTATAACTCACTTTGGCATCAACAAAGCTAAAGAACACAATCTCTCCGTCTCTTCTTCCTCATTTGGCCATTCAGGTTTGGGTGGGCCCCGGGAGAGGGCGGGGATATTTTTAAACTCTGAGCCGAGCTTGCGCCCGCTGCCTCGCCTCCTTAGAGGGGACGCAGAGTTCCCGGAGGCTGCCGCTGCCGCTGCCGACCTAACCCATCTCTGGCACCCGGAAGAGTCTGGAGCCTCCAGAGGGAACCACACTAAATGTGCTGGGAGCCGCAGCCTTTCAGCAGGGGGCATTTTAAATACCCACATCCTTCTCTTGGAGAGACTAGTTCTGCAATTCAGCCTTACCCTTGGCCTTAAGCTTACCGGTATTCTTTTCTTTCTTTCTTTCTTTTTTTTTCCCCGCAACTTTTGAATACCGAAGCCAGAATGATAAATATATATATATTTATAACAGTGTGCAGATCAGAACTAACCACCCTTAGGGTAAAAAATTAAAAAAAGTGTGCGTGTTCTAACTACTGACCTATCCCAGTTTTCCCCAAGCTTGTCCTGAGAAGCTGTGTAATGTCCTGAACCTTCTGCTTTGATCAGGAGAGAAGGGCCCCTCCTCCAGTGCCAAAGAAGCCGGCGAAGGGCCCCGCGCCGCTGATCCGGGAGCGCTCGCTGGAGAGCTCGCAGCGCCAGGAGGCCCGCAAGCGCCTGATGGCCGCCAAGCGCGCCGCGTCCGTCCGCCAGAACTCGGCCACCGAGAGCGCCGAGAGCATCGAGATCTACATCCCCGAGGCGCAGACACGGCTCTGAGCGCCGGGCCCCGCCGCGCGCCCCGCCGCGCCGCCTCCGCGCTCGGTCCTCCCTCTGCCCCCCTGCCCGCCCTCCGAGCCCGTCCGTTCCGGAGCTCAGTGACTTCCACTGTCGCGGTGTAGTTGTCGGTCTTGCAGGAGCCGTCCCCCAGTAGCCCCCGCCGCCCGGACCGGTTTGCCCATGTTCTTTTCTCCACCGAGCTTCGCCACCCGTACTGACGCGTCACCCTGCCTCATCCGGAGAGCCGGCCCTTTCTTTTCTTGGCAGAACCAAACCCACCTGTGTAGAAATGGCCCCTTTAGGTCGCCCACCAGCCTCAGTTCTCCCAAGCTAGTCTGTCCCTAGAGTTCAGCAATATAAAATCATAGGGTATTTCAGAAATCCAGTATCACAGGGTGATTCTTTGGGACTTAACCGTCTTCCACGTGAAAGAAACTAGGGCTCCGATTCCCTTTATTTCCCCTAAACGGTTATTATTTTGTAAAGCAGATGGAGCACTTTATTTCCAACCTCAGAAATCACGCCATCTCACCGGAATCGATGAGTGACAATCCAAGAGGGGACCAAGTTGGGCCGGGGGTGGGGGACCTGAATGAGTAGTGGGGAAGGGAGAAGCGAAATCAGCAGGTGCTTGGGGTACCTGCTTCACTCACAGCTGCACAAACTGCCTCACTGTTATTCCATCAATCACTGCTTCAAACGTTTCAATCAGCAGAAGATTGTAAATTCGATCTTTCAGGGAAATTATTCTGAAAGGCAATAAAATGAAGAAAGGCAAGGAAGCACTGATAGTTTCAGATATACTATCTAAGGGGGATTTTCTTTTTGTCCTATTATTAAGAAAATTTAGACCTGAAATGTTTTATCAACTTTTATTGTACTATGTGTATTATATTGTTATTGTGGTGGGGGTCTTTAAAGGGGAAAGTGTTGGTCCTCTTAATTTGTTAGTGTCCATCCTGGGGGGCCTACATAATTACACATATATAAGTACACATCTGCTTAAGAAGTCCTGTAAATGGCAGCTAGGATGTTTTCAGAGAGAAGTTTGGATTTTCCCATCCTCCCTTTGAATGCTATACATCCATCTGTTGTAACCCAGTAGTTCGTAATGCCAGACATATTTTCTCCTTTGGTCTTCTCTCACTACTATCCAGAGCCCTATCACACCCCAGCATAAGGATTGTGTCCTATGTCAAACCGATAAAATCAATTTCCTACCCAAGTAGATATGCAGCCTCATTCCAAAGAGCTGCCCCTCATCTTGAGGTCCCAGGTAGTGAGAGAAGAAATTTGGCCTGAAATGTTCAGCAACCACCAGGAAGGGGGGAAAAGTCATGATCCACAAGCACGGAAAGAAACCCAGGCTTTTGGCGGAGAATGTGCATTGACGCTTTTAGTCATGACGGATGGGCAGTGTGCACTTTGCATCTAGCTGAAGTTATCTTTAAATGCCCTTACTCGTAGCAGTTTAAACATTTAGGATGTGGTGATCTTAAAGTATCACTGGCATTTTATGCCCAGCTCCCACCCCAAAGCATTATAAATTATCATTTAAAACTGACAGACTAAAAACACACATCTAATAAGCTTGCACCAGAGCTCTTTTAAAAAATACACTCTCGTAGCCAGGTGCTAATTTAATTTTATTTATGAAATTAAGAGAGGTGATGGGTTCTGGCAACAACTATTTTCACGGACATATTCTAAAACCACTAGGGAATTCGCTACCTCTCAGAGCCATTGATGCTTTGAGCTATCTTTATAAACAGGGCACAAATGTTTACTGCTGTGGTTTACAAGAAAAGGGCTACTAACTTATTTAAAAACCAACCAACCAACTTTTAACTAGAGTGAACAAAGCACCTCGAGTGCTTTGCACAATTGGAGCTTACAGAGATTTTGAACTTCAAGTGTCCACTTGTGTTAAAAAGAATCTACCTTTTCTTTGCTTTGTAGCAGCGATGGAAGGTCACACAAAGTTTGCCTCAAGTAAGGCCAACTGCCGCCTTGGGTAGCCTCTAATCACATTCAATCCCGAAAATGACTTGGCACTCATAGATTAACGCGAAGAAAGCGACATCCGCTGGAAGACCCAGGTTCCCAACTACAGCTCCCTGCCCTGAAGTAGAGATGAGATTGGGATTAAGAAATAGATTTCTAATACGATTCAAGATCATCCTACACTATTTTCTTTGGAAACTGGTTTAGCCCAGGATATTTTAAAGAGAGACAAGAGAAGGCCTATTTATCTTGTCTATGTGAATGGTATTTGTATATTCATAAGCTATTTTTGGTAAGAATTTTAAATCTTTTAGCTGAATGCCTACAGGCATCATGACCTTTGCCTTCCTTAAAAACACAAATTGTACAAACACTTTATAAAAAGCTAATTATTGATCTTAAAACATGACCCCACATAAAACTGCTTGTTAACCACTTGCCCCCTTAAGCTGACATCCATGAGCATAACCTTTGTTACATTGTTCTTTTTGATGTATTTGTAGAAATGTTTTTTAGTTCATAATGGAAAATGTATGTACCCTGAAAAATTACTTATTTTGTTTAACTTTGGTATAAAGCTGTTTGGGCATTTTCTTGGGGAGGGGGAGATTACAAAAGAAGTTTGTCTCCCGCATCAAAAAACGTTCAAAGAAATTAAGTATTTATTATATTTTTTGCAGATGTTTCCATACAATTCACATAACCTTTTTGTAAAGAGAGATGAAGAAATGGATTAAAGATTTTTAATATTTGAAATGGTAAATAGAACTAATTTATTTGTAATATATTTCTGTTATTTATAGATGTTTCCTTAATGTTTTACTGTGCATTACCACTTTAATTTAAGCCTTATCCTTGTGAATTTACCATTTCTTTTTTAAAACATGTCTAGATGCATATTTTAAATAACTGGAATGTAAATCACTAGCATATCTGAATTCCCGTTGTAATTTTTAAAAATTATTTTGGTTTGGGAAAAAAAGATTCATTTGAAAGCCTTCAGATGGAGGGGTGGGGAACATTTTTATGGCTTTATGAAGTGGAATTTCATAGGCTTATTTACCTAGACTGTGTGTGGACAAAAAAAAAATTGTAAATAGATGAATGTTTCCCATAATGTAAAAAGAAGAAATTAATAAAATAATAATGCACTGCTTTCAGGTCTGTGTGTTTTCACTACAAAGCCCTGCTTCTTCCAAAATATAATTGTCTTTGGAGGGAATAGTTAAGCAATTAAGAAACATATCATTCTTTCATTGTAACAACACATATGCTAGCCACTGTTGTCGGTAGACCTTGTATCCTATGTAAGGGATCAAAACATTGAAAACCAAAAGGACTTTTACTATGATGATCACATGCATATGAAAGTTTCAGGTCAGGAGCTGTATATTTCATGAAAGAAATTATTAGCCTCTCAAATATGTGCAAATTTGTGCCTATTTTACCCACTTGGATCTCTTCTCAAACATTTCATCCACTTTGTTTCCTACACAGCTCCTACACTTGAAAGATCAGAATAATGCTTTGTGGTTTATATTTCATCCCCGAAGTAATGAAAAACTATCCTCACTGAGGCTTAGTGATTTGCCCAGTGGGACACAATTATTAAGTGACAGATTTGGATCCAAAATCTAAGCCTTTGTTCAGCCTCCTCTTCAGTGGGGTCTCTGTCCTTCATCCCACATTTAAAATTGATAATGATTTGCCATTATCCATTTCCTCCGGTTTTCATCTCGGTTTCATAAACCTTACTTTATATACAAAAATACAGATTTACCCCCCAAAAGGTAAATTAGAATGTTTTATGAGAAGTGGACTTACACATCTCTGAAAATGCCAAACTCTGAAACCTGTGTCCACAGTAGTTCTTCCCCACCAAGTTCTTGGGCAAACCCATTCATGTATATGCAACAAACGTGGAAATTAAGCAGATAAGCGAACATAAGCAAGAACTTTGCCAATTTCCAAAATAACACGATGTACTTTTGAAACTGTTTCAAAAGAGGATCGATCAAGTGGCTCAATCTCTGTGAAACCACAAAGATCTCATTACCTGGGTTCATGCACTGACTATTCATGAAGTGTGAACCGAGATTACACTTCTTGCCTTTTACCAAATTAATTCTTATATTTCACAGGGGCTTCTTAAACATTTTGGCCAATCCCAAAACAAAACGAGTTTGTCTTCGCCTGTAAAACTTTGAATTTCAGTAAAGCAAATTTCAACTTCTCATGTTACAGGGTCCACTCCCCCCCAAAAATGTAATTTTATTTTTTATAGACATTGAACAAAATTGTTTGCTCTAAACATGAATTTTTTTTAGTATCTTTGAAAGCCACCCCTTGAAAATACAAATTGATTTTGGTTTAAATAAATGGCATGTTAAAAATCATAGCGTCTGAATGTGTTCATTCTCAAATGTCAGTGATACTAAAGGGTCTGAAATGTACCTGAGGTTTGCTCAATAGGCTGTTTGACTTTCAGCTGCTAAACCAAGATCAGATCAGCTCCTTTTGCAAACAGAAACTGGTGACCATGTCTGAAAACCCTCTCTGGGTCCCAACTCATTTACTGTGAGTTTACAGAGTAGGTCTTAAATTCCTCTGTAAGTCTCTCATTATCTCCCCTAAAGCAAAGAGAGGAAATTGTGTGCTGCTTCCTGGTCCATATGCTTCCCTCCGGGCTTACTGCTGGCTTAGGGAGGCATCACCAGACACTCACAAGAATGTGAAACCCCAGTACCGGTGGTTCCTGATTCCTGGTTCTCCATTTAGCCTGCCAGTGGATTATTTCATTATGTTTCTATGTAAATGAGCACAAGCCTGAATTTATAGAAAATGGTTGAAAGCAGGAAAGCCCTCTGATAAACACCAGAAGTCAAGATCTGCCATGTAGCTGATTCAACTCGCTATTCATTGCACCCAATGTTTTCATTAGTACGTTTGAAGACTGCCATTCTTCCTCTTCACACTTCCTTCTGGGAGAAGTAGATGCTAATTTCCTCCTTCCAGATTACTTGATACATAAAGCATTGTCACAGAGAGCTTCCACAGAGATCACAATAAAGAGATTTTTCCGTAGAAAAATTCACCTTTTCACTTTGGAAAGAGAGAAAGAGAAGCAAATAGTCATAGTTTCCTCTTCTGTTACAAAGGAGGAAAAAGCGTTCTCCCTATTGACACTAAGGAAGGTGATACACAACAATTACAGGTTTTGTAGGCTTAAATCCTGGTGCTTTCACTGCTTCTGGGGGTCAATGCTCTGCAAATAGAAAATACTCCTGCAAAGCTAGCCTTCTGAGATTTGCAGACATAGTCATCAGTTGATGAGCCCTTCCTTCTTCCGAGGGCTTTCAAATCCAATGCCTGCCAGCAATATTATTATGAAAAATGAGGAGAAACATCTGGGGAGTTAGATAATACTATATGGTTGGCCCCATAAAGTGTAGTGAAGGAAACATCTCTCCAGATTAAAATAAAAACATTTTACTAACTTTCAAAGAGGGCCCATTTGAAAGGATTTTTGGTCCTAGCGAATAACCTCTTGCTATTGAAATTTACTTCTGTAAATTAATTTTTTTTTTTTTGGTAATCTCTACCCCTAAGGTGGGGCTTAAACTCATGACCCTGGGATCAAAGGTCCAACTGAGCCAGCCAGATATCCCCATAAATTGCATTTTTAAAAATACCAGCTTTGTCACATCATTTCCTTTCCAGAATAAGTCCTTGGCCAATACAAGGTCTGTCTGTAACTCCCAAGTGTGAGAAGAAGCAGACCTCAAAGGCAGAACTTAAACAAAGGTAAGCAGGAGATAGGTTAAATAATTTACTCTTAGATTCCTTTCCAGTTTGATTTAATGTAACACATTGATCAACAGCCTCCCCTCTCCCCAGCACGCTCAGTGAAGAGCTTTTCTCTCCTCTAGAGCCTGGCCCCTCGCCAGAGCAGTACCTGGGAGATCTTGGTGAGCCTGGCACTTCCAATGTTGAGCTTGACAAGCATGAAAGAGCAACTCAAGGACTCCTGAATTGTTTCTTACATCAGTCAAGCAAGGCAATGAATCTGAAATGATTGAAGGACGATCCTTTCAAAAGAGCTGGTGTCTTCGTGTCCAGGCTTGAGTTGGTACACCAAGGATCCCTTGGGTAGCAGACTGTTCAAAATGAAATCTTACAGAGAAAGGAAAAAACTGATCTAGTTTGGAAAATAAGAAAAGTGAAGAGATGTTGGCACAGGAAAATGGTTTTTTTTTTTTAATTGAGTGTGAGTGAATGTTAAGCACTTTGTAAATAGCAGTAAAGTGAGGTATAATTATTCAGATAATTCTGAGTAATTCTAGAGACAAAGAAAAAAGTAAAACACCCTAACCATGCGAGCCTAAGATGTCTCAGCATTAGACTCTTCAGGATCTGCCAGTGGCTGAATTCATCATGTAGTTGTTCTCAAGGGCACTTCATTTTTTTTTTATTATTCTGTTATGTTAATCACCATACATCACATCATTAGTTTTTGGTGTAGTGTTCCATGATTCATTGTTTGCGTATAACACCCAGTGCAAGGGCACTTCATTTTAAGATAGGTTAAGAGAAGGCCAAGGACTAGCTATTCTTCCAGCAAAGGCAACACATTAGAATTGGGTTAAATATTCAACTGAGAGAACTTGGGTTAAATATTAAGGAAATGCTTACCTGAGGAAAGTACGAGGTCTTGACTACCCTGAGAACCTTAGTGCATCATCCTGAGAGAAGTTACTCTGACAATGGTGTTGCCTCATGAAAGAGGGCAAGTCCCCGCATGGCTCTTAGTATTTAAATTTGTTTATTAGGAGCACCTGGGTGGCTCAGTCAGTTAAGCATCTGCCTTCAGCTCAGGTCATGATCTCAGGGTCCTGGGATGGAGCCCGATGTGGTGCTCCCTGCTCAGCGGGGAGCCTGCGTCTCCCTCCCTCTGCCCCTCCCCCTGCTTGTGTTCTCTCATTCTCTGTCAAATAAATAAAATCTTAAAAACAAATAAATTTATTAGATAATAAATGCAGAAAAGACAGGTCTCTCACCCCCTCCACACCTCGTAATCCCTGTTGGCTTCAGCCCAAAGTTATAATTTCCAAGCAGCGTTTCTGTCAGCGACTCCAGATTCACAAGCAGAGAGGATCCAGCTGGGAGGAAACAAGGGCAGAGGGAAAGTCCCCACACCCTCCAGGGGAAAGACCCATGTGACATTTTGATTGTAATATTCTGACGTGGGGTTGGGTAGGAACATGTTGCCATAGGCTTACAGATATTTCCAGCATTTCTCTTAGAAACTAGACTGACTCTCTGATCCGCTTCAGAATTGTGCCGTGAGTGGGCCTGTCTGTCCAGCAGGGACAGGGCCATTCTGCAAGTGGGAAAGAGCTCAGGTTGTGGCCAGAGCACCTGTGTTTGAATCCCGGCTCTACCACTGACAAGCTGTGTCTTTGGGGGCAAGTTACCTAACCTCTCTGTACCTCAGTTTTCCCACCTGTATGATTAGGATGAAAATAGCACTTACCTCATAAGGTTGTTCTAAGGATTAAATAAATCAACACAGGAAAAGCTCTCAGTAGGGTGCCTGGCAAATGGTAAACACTCAAAGGTTCACTCCCCTTATCACCATCATCACCATTATTATTACACATTTACATTTGCTGGGAAAGTGCCTTGTGTCCTGGCTATGTTGCTTCATATACAGTTCGCAACTTAATCTTCAAGTAACCCACAGAATGAGGTAGTCACTACAGGTAATTTACAGAGACTTTAGGGAGCGCCCCAAGGTCCCTGGTAACTGACAGAGCTAGTCTTTCAATCCCATCTAACTCTAGATTCTTTGTTCATATATGTACGATTTGTGCAAGCAAAGCCATGTATCTGTCGTTTTTTTACTGGTGGAAAAGGTACACATATGAAAATTTCAAACAGAACAAAAGGGTAGACATTGAAAATAAGCCTATTTTTCGCTCCAGTTCTTTTCTGCAACATTCAACATCTTTGAACAATTTATTGTTTTTCCTTTTGAAATTTATCTATGCATACTCAAGCATATGCATTTTTTTATTTCCCCACAAACATGAAGCATACTAGACACATTCCTTTATTGTTTGCTTTCCTTCATTTAATGATGTGTTGCCTCATTTCAGAACATTATGATCCACCTATTGTCTTTATTGGCTCCATAGCATTCCATTTTATGAATCAACCATAATATGGTATTTAGTCCCGAGCTTGATGAACATTTAGGCCGTCTCCACAGCTTGCTATGGCAAAAAAAATCTGCAGTAAAAATCGTTTTACAATGTATCTTCAGTACATGTGGAAGGTGTATCTACAGGTTTTACTCCAAGACAATTGGACGTGTACTCTGTTTTTAAATATTGCTAATGAACTTTCCAAAAAGACTACCTTGATTTTCAGTTCACCAAAAATGGATGAGTTTTAGCACCTACTTTTGCAAACAAGGAAACAAATCGTTCATAAAGTGAATTCCGAGGCATGTTTAGAACAACAAAAAAAATCCCCAAATCTTCCAGTTGGCTTTCAACAAGGAAGGAAAAAAACGTCTCTGGAAATGTGGAGGTGGTTCCAATGTAATCTTTTATGTAACTCCCAGAACAAAGGTGCCAGAACTGAAGGAAAAGGTAAGCATAGCGACAGCCTTAGGGTGTGAACTCATCTGGGAATTGGATCAATTTGCATATACCTGAGATGGTAAGCCTAAGAGCCCAACAGGCTCTGACAGCATGGTCTGGGCTCACCCTGGGGCTCTGTCTGCACTGGGGCAGAGCACTTTGATGATTAGTAGGTTTATACCACAGGACATCAACTTCCGTGCAAGGAAGGGTTTTTATTCTTTAGTTTTGTTTTTTTTTTTAAATGAAACTCCTAAAAAGGCTTTAAGATGATTTACAGAATTAAACCATAAGGCTCCAAACAATTTTTTTTTAAAGATTTTATGTATTTATTTGACAGGGAGAGAGAGAGGGAACACAAGCAAGGGGAGAGGGAGTGGGAGAGGGAGAGGGAGAAGCAGACTTCCCGCGGAGCAGGGAGCCCGATGCGGGGCTCGATTCCAGGACCCTGGGATCATGACCTGAGCTGAAGGCAGACACTTAACGACTGAGCCACTCAGGTGCCCCCTCCAAACAATTTTTTTTTTTTTAAGATTTATTTATTTATTTATTTATTTGACAGAGAGAGACACAGTGAGAGAGGGAACACAAGTAGGGGGAGAAGGAGAGGGAGAAAGCAGGCTTCCCGCCGAGCAGGGAGCCCGATGCGGGGCTCGATCCCAGGACCCTGGGATCATGACCTGAGCTGAAGGCAGATGCTTAATGACTGAGCCATCCAGGCGCCCCATCCAAACAATTTTTTAAACAAAAGAAAGAAAGGAAAAATTGGTGGATGACTTCATCAAGCTCTCAGGCCCCCAGGGTCCTGAGTTGTCAAATAAATACTCAGTTTCTTTCTAGACTTCCTGATAGCCACGGCAAAGTGGTCAGCATTTTAAAGTTTGTCTTGGGGAGCCTGGCGGGCTCAGTTGGAAGAGCAGGAGACTCTTGATCTCAGGGTTGTGAGTTTGAGCCCCACATTGGATGTAGAGATGATTTAAAAATAAAATCTTTTAATAAATAAATAAAGTTTGTCTTCATTCAGTTTGGAGACTCCAAAACTTTTAAAGTTCCTTCCATGCCGAAAGAGCTACCAAAATAATTTTGCATATCTTGCAAACCGAACGTGTGAGGACAACTGCCTAGCTAATCACAGCACTGACAAACGACCACATAGAAATAAGTAAAACTACTTCTGTGTCTCTAAAATCAACCCTCTTTTACTTAACTGATTTGAGTGACTTTTGGTTCTTGGCAAACAAATAGTCCCATAAGAAGACAGAGTTAGTTCGGACATCCTCACTGAGACCGACATCCTTTGGAGTTCAATCCAAGAATATGTCCTTCCCTCTAGGAAGTAAGCAATATTTTAGTGGGTACTTTTTTTTTCTTTTCTTTTCCTTTCTTTTCTATTCAAGCAGAACTCCTGACAAATAAGAAGTCCTCCTTTTCCTGTTCAGACGGGCCGATATCAGAGCGTGTGACTTTCAAGACCTATTTGTCTGTGAGCAGGAACTCTTCATTTCCCCAAAGCATCCTTTTGTCTCGATAAAGGTTGCAACCCTTTCTTCCCAGCAGGCAAGGCTGCTCTTGCAGGGCGGAAGTCACTGCTGTCCCTCGGGCTCTTACCACCTGACACTGGTGTTCATGCTGTGACCCGGAGGGCAGTTTCAGCAGCATTTAGGCAAACAGCCCTGTGCCTTTTAACACACATTAGGACAGAGGACTCTTCTTCAGTGTGGGAGAGCCAAAGAGGACTTCACAGAGCAGCTAGGGTTCTAAGGTCTGGTTAATATTTCAGCCCCAGTACTGGAAAGACTATGCTTGGACATTGCATTTAAACGACCATTTCTTCATTAAGTGTAAAAGACTGGGCTGAACTGTCCCTACCCTCTCGTGGCCACATTCTACCATATAGAAGGTGGGAGAAGGGAAAGGAAGAAGACACACACTGCAAATGCAGAAGAACGCCAGATGATAACGTGAAGATAGACCAAAGCATTCTGCCTTTGCAAAATACATCAGGTGATTAACTGCAGGGAAGGAGGCAAAGATTTATGGAAGGTGGGGTTTGACCTGCTGGCTTTTAACAGCCTCGAGCACAATGGTTCTCAAACTTCAGTGTGCCTAGGAATTACTCAGGGATCACTTAGTCACCCCAACCTTCCAAGCAGATCTTGACGCAGTAGGTCTGCTTTGGAAGCCAGTTCTGCATTTCTAACAAATTCACCCTGTGAATCTAATGCTAGAGTTCACGAGCCACCCTCTGAAAAACTGTTGCCCAACAGTGATCTTCCACCTGGGAAGCTTTAAGAAATCTTCACAGGAGATCAATTACATCAGAATGGCATGGGAGGGGTGGGGAGGCCCAAAGTATCCACATCTGGGTGAAGCCAAGGTTGAGGACCCCTACTGCAGAGGCATTTTAAGCAAAAGGAACAGGTTGAGCAAAGGCATGGAGGAGGGCCAAAGCAAGTGAGTGTCTGAGGAATTAATTACAGGTAATTAGGTATGGCTAGGATGACAGGTGCAGAGCAGGGGCTGTATTTTAATTCATACGCAGGGCGAGGACAAACAAAAACTAGTGTACTTTGCACAAGGGGGGGAAAAATCTATCCTTATCTAAAGCATTACTAGGAATTTTATGATCCACTTACTCATGGAACACAAACAATTTTTCCATTTGTATCTAAGGGGAATTTGTCTGGAGCATGAAGATGTCAGTCAAGTGCGAGGTTTCCCACTGAAGTTCAATATCTCTGCCAGTCTGGCTCTTCAGCAATCATTCTAAGAATTAGAACACAGGGGGTACCTGGGTGGCTCATTGGGTTAAGCAAACAAAGGACTCTTGATTTTGGCTCAGGTCATGATCATGAGATCGAGCCCCTAGTCAGGCTCTGTGCTCAGCATGGAGTCTGCTTGAGATTCTCTCCCTCTACCCCTACCCCCACTCAAGCTCAAGCTCTTTCTCTCAAATAAATAAATAAAATCTTAAAAAAAAGAATTAGAACACAGAAGGCAGAAAGTTCAACATCATATAGCATACTCCCATAAACTGACTTGCTTGCATCAGTTTATTTTCAAAACCATACTTTGCAATAAAATGTGAATCAATTACTACACACCTGAGACTTTTCTGCATAGTCATGTAGTGGAGAGAATCAGTATGTTATAAAGAATCACCTAGGGGCACCTGGCTGGCTCAGTCAGTAGAGAGAGCATGTGAATCTTGATCTTGGGGTTGTAAATTTGAGCCCCAAGTTGGGTGTAGAGATTATTTTAAAACATTAAAAAAAAAAAAAAAGAATCACCTAAAAGGACAGTTTTCTTATGTACCATTGTCTAGCAGCCATCTGGGCTGCTAGAACAAAATACTATAGAGTAGATGGCTCAAACAATAAACATTTCTCACAGTTCTGGAGGCTGGGAAGGTCAAGATCAAGGCACCAGTAGATTCAGTATCTGGTGAAAGTTCACAGTATCCTCAAAAGGCAGAAAGGAGTGAGGGAGTTCTTTGGGTTCTGTTTTATAAGGGCACCAATCCCATTCATGAGGGCTCCACCCTTAGAACCTAATTACCTCCCAAAGGCCCCACCTCCAAATACCATAACTTTGGAGATTAGGTTTCAACAGAGGAATTTGGGGGGCGCCTGGGTGGCTCAGTCGGTTAAACATCTGCCTTTGGCTCAGGTCATGTTCTCAGGTCCTGGGATTGAGCCCCGAATCAAGCTCCCTGCTCAGCAGGGAGTCTGCTTCTCCCTCTCCCTCTCTCTCTGTGCTCTCTTTCTCTCTCAAATAAATAAATAAAATCTTAAAAAAAAAAATAGGAATTTGGTAGGGGTGGGTGGATGACACGAACACCAACTGAGTCTCTAGTAACCACCTTCCTGCTTTTGGATAGCCCCAGAATCTAGAGAATATTGGCCATGTGTACTCAATTATTTACATAGTAATCATTGCTCTTCTCCTATAGAGGCTTAAAGTCTGAGAAGTCAAATCCTATACAACAACAAAAAAAACCAGTGACCATTTGTGTCATAAAAATATCCTTAAGATCTGGTCTGTAAATGGACTCCTTTCTTTCTTTCTTTTTTTTTTTTTTTTATTGATTGAGAGAGAGAGCACGAGCAGGGAGGAGGGGAAAAGGGAGAAGCAGACTCCCTGATGAGCAGGAAGCCTGATGTGGGGCTCAATCCCAGAACCCTGGGATCATGACCTGAGCTGAAGGCAGCCGCTTAGCCAACTGAGCCACCCTGGCACCCCTGAACTCCTTATTTCAATCAACCTTCACAACAATGTAAATCCTGGACAGTCAGATTTGAGATTTCTCTCTGGATATTTCATGTAAGAATGAAATTTGAACTATAGTTGACCCTTGAACAGCATAGGTTTGAACTGCATGGGTCCACTTATACATAGAGGTTTTTTTGGGTAAATACAGTACAGTACTGTAAATGCATTTTCCTTATGATTTTCTTAATCACATTTTCTTTTCCCTAGCTTACTTTATTGTATGAATACAGTATATAATACATGTAACATGTAAAATACGTGTTAATGGATTGTTTATGTTATCACTAAGGCTTCCGGCCAACAATAGACTATTAGTAGTTAAGTTTGGAGAAGTCAAAATGTAGATTTTCAACAGTGCGGGGAATTGGCACCCCAACCCCCGTGTTGTTCAAAAGTCAACTGTATAAGGAAGGAAACCACAGATCCTGAACTTTCCAGGACAAATTAGATATTTTGTCTATAGTTGTTGATATTGATGTATATACAGATCTGGAAAGAAAAGTCCTTTGCCAGACCAAGTGGTTTAATATTTGGTTCAGAAACATATTCTTCTTGCCTTCATCAAATCATCACTATTCCTCCCTCACCCAGAAAATCTGTGCAGATTTTCTACAGATTATAATTTGCAAATCTAACGGGCCTCCAGAGTCATCCTCTCTGTCCTCCTTGCTTTTAAAAGAGCTCTAAGGCCTGTTGGTCATTTATATATGTACATGTGGTCTTATGTATATATAAATATCAGTGATTATACTGGCTTTCCATGGCCCTGGAACTTATCTGGGGCCATCTACTCTGTTCTTCCTCTTTCCCACCCCAATTCGTGACCTGTGGAAGTCCAAAGTAACAGCCTAGATTTCTTCTAATTTTGAGGAAGGGGCTTAAAGTGTGTGGCCTTTGTAGCCTTTGGGTTCCTGTTTACAGATACAATGCTTATATTTGGAATCATGTTGAATCAGCCTCAAATTCAGCCCCTTTTTCCTTTTCCATACACATCCACACACCCACAATCCAAAAGGCTTCATGAATTCAGGATGTGGGCCATGAGAAGACAAAGTGAGTGTCAAAAGCATAAAAAAGTACTTGGCATAAATGGTTCTTAAAGTATAGCAGGATTCTCAAAGTATCCTTCAGCCATCTCTCCTCCATGGAAGCCTGAGGACCAACTTTCCAGCAGTCACAAGCACTGTCTCCTTCTTCCCTACATTGTTTTTCTCTAAACCTCTTTTCACTATCTATCTTACAATAGAAGATGCATAAATAAAATGTCTTCTTTCCTTCTCCCAACTAGAATGTAGCCCTCAGGAGAGGAGGGATTTTTTTTGTCTGTTTTATTCCTTTCTATATTTCCCAGCAACCAAACAATGCCTAGCATATAGAAGGCACTCAATAAATATTAATCAAATCGATGACACTTGAAGTTATTTCTTGCCTATTCTGTAATCATCTGTAACACATTATTCTGTAATATTTGTAATAAATTATTCTCATCTCTTCTGTAAAAAGTTACTCTTGCAGTTGTGTTTTTGTGTTAGTTTAGATAAAGAGGAATTATATCCAAAGGGCAGGGGATGATTTGGGATGAGGAGAGAGTATTAAGTGTAGGAGGCAGGTGGGGGATGGGGAGAAGGCATTAAGTCTTGGAGGCAGGTGGGGGATGGGGAGAAGGCATTAAGTCTTGGAGGCAGGTGGGGGATGGGAAAGGGCATTAAATGTAGGAGGCAGTTGGCCCTTAGGTAAAAGCAGTAAACTCAGAGTAAAGGATGACAATGAGTATGTAAGCCCCTGGCTCCTCTTTTCTGAAATTCTGAGAAATGTTGGTTGGGGCAAGTACAAAAGCCCCCATCAGATGACACAGGAGTTGTAGTACTTATTTTTTTATATTTATTTGAAGTAGGCTCCACACCCAACACGGGGCTTGAACTCATGAGCCTGAGATCAAGAGTCATATGCTCTACTGACTGAGCCAGCCAGGCACCCCTGATCGAACTTTATAAGGTACATCGCAAGCATTGATTTTACCATTAATCAGTCCTGCCCTAGTTCAGGAGCTGGGGGATTTGCTTCTCCACCACCACTGAACCTGTCCTCTTTGGGAATGCAAGAGTTGGGGTGTCCACACAGGGCCCAGTTTATTTGGAGTTTTATCTGCAGGGTAAGCCAGGGGCAGTGTGTCCTGGCAGCTGAGGGAACTGCTGTCCTGATGCCTCAACGGCGCAGGGGGTGATTTTCTCCACAATGGAGCCCGTGGTCAGGTGCAAATGGTGCTTCTCGTGGGCTTGGCTTGGAGACTTCGACTGCATGACCCTTTCTCTTCTCCCTCCTTGTTGGCACCTCTCATTGAGAGCCCCAGCCATCTCCAAGGCCACGATGCCCATGTCCCTCCCCCTCTCCACGGCAGCCATGATGGCACCTCACCTCATTACCTCATCTCACCACACCTACTAGCCCTTAGTCTGGTAATGCCTTGCTGATCTTCAACTGTTGGTAGGGCATAAACCCTATGCCTCTCTGTTCCTCTCTCTCTTTTGATTCTCAAAAGTGTACTTTGAGGGGTGCCTGGGTGGCGCAGTCGGTTGAGCATCTGACTCTTGGTTTCCCTTCTGGTTGTGACCTCAGGGTCACGGGATAGAGCCCCGTGAGGGGCTCCCCGCTAGGCATGGAGTCTGCTTGAGACTTTCTCTCCCTCTGCCCCTCTGCCCTGCTCTCTCTCTCAAATAAATAAATAAATCCTTTTTAAAAATTATTTATTTATTTTTTTAAAAGATTTTATTTATTTATTTGACAGAGACACAGCAAGAGAGGGAACACAAGCAGGGGGAGTGGGAGAGGGAGGAGCAGGCTTCCCGCGGAGCAGGGAGCCCGATGCGGAGCTCGATCCCAGGACCTCTGGGATCATGACCTGAGCCGAAGGCAGGTGCTTAATGACTGAGCCACCCAGGCGCCCCATTCTTTTTTTTTTTTTTAAAGTGTACTTTGAAAGTAAAACCAATCAACAAAGTGTATGTGTTTTTCTTTGCATTTCTGCTATCACACTCCTCATGGTCCTTAAGGCCTGTGGATGCTTCAAGCTAAACACAAAAGCTGCACAAAAAAAGTGTGAAGAAGGAAAGCACATAAAGTCTTACTCCTTTTTTGGGGTGCCTGGGTGGCTCAGTTGTTAAGCGTCTGCCTTCGGCCCAGGTCATGATCCCAGAGTCCTGGGACTGAGCCCCACATCGGGCTCCCTGCTCCGTGGGAAGCCTGCTTCTCCCTCTCCCAGTCCCCCTGCTTGTGTTCCCTCTCTCTCTGTGTCTCCCTCTGTCAAATAAATAAATAAAATCTTTAAAAAAACAAAAAGTCTTACTCCTTTTCTTACACAGGTAAGTTTTGTTGCCTCCATTTACATATGAAGGCACCGATGTGCAGAATCGTGACTTGTGCAAGATCACAGCCAAACCATTCTGTGCAGCAGAACTGGGAATAAGGCTCCCAACCCTCACACATATGGGCAGTGAGTGTTTTAGTCCTCAAGGTGTCTGCTCAAAAGCACGCTGAAATCAAAAACTAATGATGTAATGTATGGTGATTAACATAACATAATTAAAAAAAAGCACGCTGAGGTTGGCTAATATATTCCATATGTATAACCTTAATTTTCCTGTCTACTTCATGACAGAATGTCAGGAAGATTGAAGCAGCAGATGGAGCAGGACAGAATACTGGTCAAGAGCAGTCAGGGAGACCAGTCAGCCCAGAATTAAAACCTCAGCTCAGTCAGTTACCAACTCCATGACCGTGGCTAGCTCATTTCTTGCTTGGTAGGCCTCAGTTTCCTTGTCTGTCAAAACCAGATAATAATACCTATTTTACCGACTTCAGAGACTGTTGTGAGGATTCAACTGGATGGCATGTTTCACAGAAAACATTCAACAGAACAAGAAACGAGTGTTGGCGAGGATGCGGAGGAAAAGGAACCCTCGTGCACTGTTGGTAAGAATGCAAACTGGTGCAGCCACTGTGGAAAACAGTATGGAGGTTTCTCAGAAAGTTAAAAATAGAATTACCCCACAATCCTGTAATCGCACTACTGGGTATTTACCCAAAGAATAAAAAACACTAATTTAAAAGGATATATGTACCCCATGTTTATAGCAGCATTATTTACAATAGCCAAATTATGGAAGTAGTCCAAGTGTTCATTGATTGATGAATGGATAAAGATGTGGGGTGTGTATATATATTATTCAGCCATAAAAATGATGCATGCCCAAAAATAATGAAATCTTGCCTTTTGCAATAACATGGATGGAGCTAGAGAGTATAATGCTAAGCAAAATAAGTCAGTCAGAGAAAGACAAATACCATATGACTTCACTCATATGTAGAATTTAAGAAACAAAGCAAATGAACAAAATAAGAAAAAAGAAAGAGAGAGGCAAACCAAGAAACAGACTCTTAACTATAAAGACAAACTGATGGTTACCAAAGGGCAGGTGGGGGGTGGGGATGGGTGACAAAGGTGATGGGGATTAAGGAGTGCACTTGTCATGATGAGCATAGGCTGATGTATAGAACTGTTGAACCACTGGGGGGCCTGGCTGGCTCAGTTGGTGGAGCGTGCAACTCTTGATCTCGGGGTTATGGGTTCAAGGCCCACACTGGGTGTGAAGAGTACTTAAAAAAAATAAAATCTTAAAAAAAAAGAATTGTTGAATCACTATATCACACACCTGAAATTAATATTAAACTGTATGTTAACTATACTGGAATTAAAATTAAAAACTTAAAAAGAAAAAAGAAAACATTTAGCAGAGTCCTGGCACACATAGTAAGCATTCAATAATTGGTACCTTAAAACTATTAAAATAGCATAAGTTTTGAACTTCTGTTTCTTAAACAAAGGCCTGAAACTTTTTAGTTACATCTTAGATTAGCTATTAAATCTAACAGCTTTTTAACCAGTTCAACAGGTTATTTCATGTTGTTCATTTTTTCTGCGTTAGTCATGAAGACTGGAGGCCCAGTCACTCATCTTTTTCCCAATGTAAAATTTCTTTTTTTTTTTTGTATTTTTTTTTAAAGATTTTATTTATTTATTTGAGACAGAGAGAATGAGAGACAGAGAGCATGAGAGGGAGGAGGGTCAGAGGGAGAAGCAGACTCCCCGCTGAGCAGGGAGCCCAATGCGGGACTCGATCCCGGGACTCCAGGATCATGACCTGAGCCGAAGGCAGTCGCTTAACCAACTGAGCCACCCAGGCGCCCTCCCAATGTAAAATTTCAAACATACAGCTAAACTGAAACACTTCTACATTGAACACCCCAACATAGCCTCCCTACTGAGATCTTACCACTAACATTTTACTGGACTTGCTGTATCACCTAGCTATCCATAATCCATTTGTTTCTCCAGCCAATGATCTTTCTTATATTTTATGCATTTCAAAGTAAATTGCAGACATTTCCTTCTGAATAGTTCATAATACCCTCACTTCCTAGAGTTTATTGTTTGTTTAAATTTTCTAATCACTGCATTATGATACAGAAGCTACATTGGAGATCAGTCTGTCCCACACCCTTTACTCCACAGATGTGGAAGCTGAGCCAACCATGCATCTCTGAAAATGGCATGAGCTTTGAGAGTGGTGACCCCAAGCAACACACATAACCAGGTTTTAAGATTTTCTCCATTTCGTTTTTTAAAAATAGTCTTTGTTTCTTTTTTTTCTTGAGACTATTTTTTTAGAGCAGTTTTATTCTTTTATTTTTTTAAATTAAATAGAGAGAGAAAGAGCATGCGTGAGCACAAGCAGGGGGAGTGGCAGGCAGAGGGAGAGGGAGAAGCAGGCTTCCCACTGAGTGAGGAGTGGGGCTTGATCCCAGAACCCTGGGATCATGACTTGAGTCGAAGGCAAATGCTTAACTGACTGAGCCACCCAGGAGCCCCTAGAGCAGTTTTAGGTTTGCAAAAAAATTGCAAGGAAAAGTACAGAGATTTTCCTTAACCCCTCAGCCCCCATATATGCATAACCTTCTCTATTATCAACATCACTCACTAGGATGATACATTTTTTATCACGGATGAACCTACAATGACACATCATAATCACCCAAAATCCATAGTTTACCTTAGGATTCACTCTTGGTGTTGTACATTCTACGAGGTTAGGAAAATGTATAATGACATATATCCATTGTTATATCATACAGAGTATTTTCACTAGCCTAAAAATCCCCCGTGCTCTGCCTATTCATCTCTCCTACTAACCCCGGACCCTGGCAACCACTGATCTTTTTACTCTCTCCATGGTTTTGCCATTTTCAGTATGTCATATAGTTGGAATCACAGTAGGTGACTTTTCAGATTGGCTTCTTTCACCTAATGATATGCATTTAAGGTTCTTCCATGTCTTTTTATGGCTTGATAGCTCGTTTCTTTTCTTTTTTCTTTTTTTTTTTTTTTGATAGCTCATTTCTTTTTAGCACTGAATAATATCCCATTGTCTGGATGTGCCAGTTAATTTTTCCATTCACCTATTGAAGGCCATCTCTGTTGCTTCCCAGTTTTGACAATTATGAATAAAGCTGCTATAAATATTCATGTGCAGGTGTCTGTGTGGACATAAGTTTTCAGCTCTTTTTAGGTCAATGCCAAGGAGCCCAAACGCTGGATCATAGGGTAACAGTGTGTTTAGCTGCCAAACTGTCTTCCAAAGTGGCTGGACCATATTGCATTTCCACCAACAATGAATCAGAGCTCTGTTGTTCCACCTCTTTGTCAGCCCCCAGTGATATCAGCATTTCAGAGTCTTGCCATTCTAATAGGTGTGTAGTGTTATTTCATATTTGTTTTGATTTGCATCATTTGGTTTGTTGAAGTCCATCTTGGATACTTCTAGTTGGTGCCATGGACTGATTTGTGTCTCCCCAAAATGTATATGTTGAACTCCTTGCCTCCAGTGTGATGGTTATTTGAACATGGGGCCTTTGGGAGGTAATTGGGATTAAAAGAAGTCACGACAGTGGGGCCCTCATGACTGGATTAGTGCCCTTATAAGGAGAGACACCAGAGACCATGTTTGCTCTCTCTCCCATTTGAGGACACAGCAAGAAGATGACCATCTGCAAGTTAGGAAGAGAGGTCTCACCAAAACCTGACTATGCTGGCACCATGAGTTTGGACTTCTCAGCCTCCAGAACTGTAAGAAATAAATTTCTGTTATTTAAGCCACCATCTCTGCTATTTTGTTATAGCAGCCGAGCTAAGACCAATGTATTGTAAATATATTGAAATTATGCTATTGACTGTAAATTAGTGCCTTCCAGAAAAGACTAATGCAATCTCAATTTGTTGAAAATATGTTAGATAAAAAGTATAAATTAAAAAATTATAAATAAAAAATGCGATGTATTTACAAATCATGTATCTAATAAGAGGTTAATATCCAGAATATATAAAGAACTTCCACAACTTAACAACAAAAAACAAATAACTTACTTAAAAAGGAGCAGAGGACTTGAATAGACATCAGTGCCCGCCTGGCTCAGCAGGTAGAGCATGTGACTCTTGATCTCAGGGTTGTGAGTTCAAGCCCCACTTTGGGTGTAGAACCTACTTAAAAAAATAATAAATAAATAAATAATAAAACAAGGGAGATTAATGGGGCACCTGGGTGGCACAGTTGGTTAAGCAGCCAACTCTTGGTTTTGGCTCAAGTCCTGATCTCTGGCTCGTGAGATGGAGCCCCATGTCAGGCTCCGTGCTCAGTGCAACCTGCCTAAGACTCTCTCTGCCCCTCTCCTGCCCCTCTGCAATAAATAAGAAAGTCCACCCCGCACATTTCAAAAATTTTACAATGATCCCCATTCCCATTAATGAGCTTTCTGTAAACATTTTGAAAGAGTTTTTATCTACAATTAAAATTACACATGTAAAACTCAATTCATTTATGATTAGCTCTGATTCCTTGGCAACCGTACATATTTCAGAATTTCTCACAAAATGAAAAATACCTAATCCACAAAGTATGTATTTTCAAATGTAATGGTATTTTGTTACAATTAGTGATGCTAACATAATGGTAGGTTAGAACAGCATTTCATTAAATTTTTATTAATTTTGATTTTGCAGTTTTTATTCATGGTTTAGTGCCTGTCACTCTTTTTTCAAGACTCAAATATTTTATATCCTCTTGAAATTCTTACAAGCTCGGGCCTGCCACCTGCAGCACATAGGACCTAATAGGAATACCTAGCCTATGTCCTTATGGGATTGCTGTGGGGTTAAGTGCAGTGAGGACACTAGACGTACCTCATCTCTAGAGTGAAGTGTGATATTTGCTATCATAAATTTGTTGCTATGTGTAGAAAAACCAATCTACTATTGATACCACAGAGGACCAAGATATAAAGTTGACCCTCGAACAGTGTGGGGTTTTGGGGCACCAACTTCCCACATAGTCCAAAAGGTAAATATAACTTTTGACTCCCCAAAAACTTAACTACTTATAGCCCACTGTTGACTGGAAGTCTTACCAATAACATAAACAGATAATTAATACATATTTTGTATGTTATATATATATTATATACTGTATTCTTACAATTAAGTAAGCTAGAGAAAAGGAAATGTTTTTAAGAAAGTCATCAAGGGGATCGCTTCTCGGCCTTTTGGCTAAGATCAAGTGAAGAAGTCATCAAGGGAGGGGTGCCTGGGTGGCTCAGTCGGTTAAGTTTCTGTCTTCAGCTCGGGTCATGGTCCCAGGGTCCTGGGATCCAGCCCCGCATCGGGCTCCCTGCTCGGCGGGAGGCCTGCTTCTCCCTCTCCCACTCCCCCTGCTCGTGTTCCCTCTATCGCTGTGTCTCTCTCTGTCAAATAAATAAAGTAAATAAAATCTTTGAAAAAGAAAGAAAGAAAGAAAGAAAATCATCAAGGGAGCACCTGGGTGGCTCATTCGGTTAAGTGTCTGCCTTTGGCTCAGGTCATGATCCCAGGGTCCTGGGATCAAGCCCCACATCGGGCTCCCTGCTCAGCAGGGAGCCTGCTTCTCCCTCTCCCTCTGCCACTTCCCCTGTTTGTGCTTGCACTCTATCTCTCTGTCAAATAAATAAATAACCTAAATAATAATAATAATAATAATAATAAAGTCATCAAGAAGAGAAAATACATTTCTAGTATTATACTATATTTATCCAAAAAATTCACATGTGGGGCACCTCACATGTGAGGCTAAGGGTCCAACTCTTAATCTCATTTCAGGTCTCAATCTCAGGGTTGTGAGTTCAAGCCCCACATTAAGCTCTGTGCTGGGCATGGAGTCCACTTAAAAAAAAAAAAAGGTTAAGATGGTAAATTTTATGTTATATGTATTTTACCACAATTCCCCCCAAAATAAAATATTATCACATAATAACTAAGTACTCTAAGATAGGAGAGAAAGAAAGAAAAAAAGAAAGAAAGAAAGAAAGAAGAAAGAAAGAAAGAAAGAAAGAAAGAAAGAAAGAAAGAAAGAAAGAAAGAAAGAAAAAGAAAGAAAGAAAGAAAGAAAGAGGAGTGAGTTACTTTTTGGTGAGTGTCTACAGGTCTTTAAAAAATGCTCTACCGAGGTGCCTGGGTGGCTCAGTCGTTAAGCGTCTGCCTTCGGCTCAGGTCATGATCCCAGGGTCCTGGGATCAAGCCCTGCATCGGGCTCCCTGCTCGGCGGGAAGTCTGCTTCTCTCTTTCCCACTCCCCCTGCTTGTGTTCCCTCTCGCTGTCTCTCTCTGTCAAATAAATAAATAAAATCTTAAAAAAAAAAAGCTCTACCAAAAATTTTTTTAAATAAATAAATAAATGTTGCTTTACCAATAATTTGCCGTGTTCGTACAACCTTTATGGTTTAGGAAGCACATCGGCATCTACTACCTCATTTTATCCTTACAAAATCTCTGTGAGGCAGATAAGGTATATGTTATTCCCACTTTATAAGAGAAGAAACTGAGGATCAGACAAGGTCATGGAGCTAGGAAACTGCAGAATCAGCTATTAAAGGCTGGTCTTCTGTGTCTAAAACTGTAGCCAATCCACTTATAGAAGCAACTGGCTGCTTCTAGAATCCTTGTGGTAAGCCACCCCAATATCTCCTGGGGCTTGTGGTGTGTTACAGCATACAGCATACAGTGTGTTTAACTCGGTTGGTTCATAAGCCTCACCAACTGGCCAGTGTCATGGGTTTGCTTCCTGTATAGCCCAGTTCACTATACTGTACCTCATGGTCAGAGACAATGGATCTAACTAACTCTGGCCAAACATCTTTCAAATGGATACTTTTTTTTTTTTAGGATCTTATTTATTTATTTGACAGAGAGAGAGAGAGCATAAGCAGGGGGAGCAGCAGAGGGAGAGGGAGAAGCAGGCTTCCTGCTGAGCAGGGAGCCAGCATGCCAGATCATGACCTGGGCTGAAGGCAAATGCTTAACCGACCGAACCACTCAGGAGCCCCATCAAATGGATACTCTTTTTTTTTTTTTTTAAGATTTTATTTATTTATTTGACAGAGAGAGACATAGCGAGAGAGGGAACACAAGCAGGGGGAGTGGGAGAGGGAGAAGCAGGCTTCCCGCTGAGCAGGGAGCCTGATGTGGGGCTCGATCCCAGGACCCTGGGACCATGACCCGAGCCGAAGACAGACACTTAACCAACTGAGCCACCCAGGCACCCCTCAAATGGATACTCTTAAACAACAATTCTATATGGATGGAAAATCTGGATAGATTTTTTCCTTACTGCTACTGGAAAACTCAAAGTGCTTGCTGGAGGTGTGTTAGTATTAGATGTGCAAGAGAATCTGAAACTGTTAGAATGCAGCCGGTTACAATTAAGAGGAAAGGTAACTAGACCTGTTTTAAACAATAAAAAAATTCTGTTGGTTCCCATAAGTGCCAAGTTTAAAAACCATATAAGCCTCAGGTCTGTAATTACCTAGAGGTTTCTGCTAGAATCAGGGCTCCTGGACTCCATTCACTTGCGGGGCCCTCTTTCAAGCATTACTTCCCCTGCCTGGCTTCTGTCACGACTGCTCGGTGGACACAGTGGTGGTCTCACCTCCACATACATGGTGTCTGGAAGAGGAGAGATTGCTTTGTCCCAGCATTCTAGGCATGAGTTTCATTCTGATTGGACTGGTGAAGTGCCATGCCCCAACCAGTCCCTGAGGCCAAGGCAATAGTTTCACCAACTGACTTAGCTCAAGTCCTGTGCTCACCTCTACGGGCCAGGGATAATCACTTTTCCCTTAATCCTCCGGAAATGGAAAATTTATGCCATTAGAAAGGAGAAAGGGGAAATGGCTTTTGGGAAGGATCCAACAGGTGTCTACCGCAGCAGAGCTTCGCATGCAGTGTGCTTTGGCCCTGGAGTGGCCAGGTAAGGTACACTGAGTACTCAGCAGGCCTTGAGGCCCCAGGCAAGGTTGGGGGCAGCTGGAGTTCCCACGGACGCTCTCCAGCCTGGAGCTGAGCTTAGCTGTGTATGCTACACAGTGTGACCACTTTCTGTGTCTGCCATGGGAAGAAAGGATTGAGAAATACTGTACTACCAAGTCATTTGAATACTTCTCAATCCATGAAAGCAATTTATCAATCACGTTAATAGACTTAGGCAATCTCCTGAAAGCACTATCTTTGTGAACTGCAATCCTATCTCATATTTCCATTTCCAGAAAAGACTGCAAAAACTAGTTTGGATACTACCTAATCTAGGTTTGGGTCTGAATATAGGGTAAAGTACAGATAGCTTTGATAGCAAGAACAGAGTATTCTTCAACATTCCCTATATGTGGGGTTTAGGATTGATCCAGCTAGATTTGATTGTAAACGATAGTGGATCTAGACCAGGATTTCCTTTTTTGGGGTTTAATAGGTAAGCCCCTGACCTCAGCCTGACTTCCAAGGGCTGAAGGCAAAATGTAGGGTGGGAGGAGGGATATGTCCCTCACCAAAGCCACACATGGTCCCATCTCTCTCCAATTCTTAGCATTACAAGATGTTGGCACCTGTTTGGAGTTTCTCCAGTGCTGGCCTGTGGCTTAGTTGCAGTGAACCCTTCAACATAAACTAACAATGAGGACATAGAAGAAAGGGGAAAAGAAGGGGAACCCAGAATTCCCCTTCCTTCTGTCTCTTCACCCAGACCTTTAGCAACACTGATGGAGCCTGGATCTTCCTCACTTCCCTCACCTTGCCTTCATTTCAGAGGCCCTGGCCATAGAATCTCGTAACTTACCAGTTAGAAATAAAGTCTGGGGGGCGCCTGGGTGGCTCAGTTGGTTAAGCGACTGCCTTCGGCTCAGGTCATGATCCTGGAGTCCCGGCATCGAGTCCCACATCGGGCTCCCTGCTCAGCAGGGAGTCTGCTTCTCCCTCTGACCCTCCTCCCTCTCATGCTCTCTGTCTCTCATTCTCTCTGTCTCAAATAAATAAATAAAATCTTTAAAAAAAAAAAAAAGAAATAAAGTCTGGGGTGGGAAATATGGAAGTGAACATGCAATATGTAGTTGCAGGGGGCTCCATGCTCAGGAGAGCCCTGTGCTTGGTTTAATGCTCTGTTATAGGGGCACCTGGGTGGCTCAGCTGTTAAGCGTTGGCCTTCGGCTCAGGTCATGGTCCTGGGGTCCTGGGACCGAGCTCCACATCGGGCTCCCTTCTCAGTGGGAAGCCTGCTTCTCCCTCTCCCACTCCCCCTGCTTGTGTTCCCTCTCTCGCCGTCTTCCTCTCTGTCAAATAAATAAATAAAATCTTAAAAAAAAATAACTTTAAAAAAACAGTACTGTTATAACCATCTTAAAATTCTTTTTTAAAATTCTTTTTCTTTTAAGATTTTATTTATTTATTTATTTGAGAGAGAGAGAGAGCACAAGCGGGGGGAGCAATGGAGGGAGAAAGAGAAGCAGGCTCTCTGCTGAGCCGGGAGCCCGATGCAGGGCAGGCTCCATCCCAGGACCCTGAGATCATGACCTGAGTTGAAGGCAGATGCTTAACCTACCCAGCCACCCAGGCACCCCAACCATCTTAAAATTCTTAATCATTGTACCTCTGCATTTGTGTTTTGGAGGTGAGGTCCAATGGCACAGCAGTGGATGTTCGTAAGTAGAGGAATTAGGTGTCGCTTGTGTCCTCACTGGCTCATTCTCATGGAGTGTGCAATCCCCATGCCCCAGGAGCACAGGATTTCAGTGGACTCACTGGGGATCCCACTGGAGGTAGCAGGAGGTCGGGGAGTCAAAGTGGGTGCAGGTAAGGTGCTAGGTCTACAACTGCGTAATTGGAGGGGCACTCCGCCCCCCAAGAAGCCATGATTTCTATTCGAGCCAGAAGCAAGCAGTGGCGTTCTCAGAGTCATGAATGCTATCAGGGTTTTTCTTGCTCTTGTTACTTCCCCATATTAGCCAACAACTTACTTGGAAGATTTTATTTATTTCATTTGAGAGAGAGAGACAGAGAGAGCGTGCACGCAAGTGGGGGGAGGGGCAGAGGGAGAGGGAGAGAATCTCAAGCAGACCCGGTACTGTAACCAGAACCTGCCGCAGGGCTCGATCTCACGACCCTGAGATCATGACTGGAGCCGAAACCAAGAGTCAGATGCTTAACCTACTGAGCCACTCAGGCACCCCAGCCAACCACTTACTTTGAAGATGGTGATATAAAAGGAAAAGGAAAGGAAGGGAGACCCATACATAGTTCCTTTTCCTTTCAGTCCTTCCTTGCTCAATACGCCAAAGGTAGAGAATGTTGGTAGGACATGGGCATATTAAGAAGTGAAAAAACAACAAATAAACAAGAGATTAGTTACTTCTACAGAGCGTTTCCTCTATTCAAGCTACAGCAAAATACATATCGTGTACAAACTATGAAACAGAAACGGTATGATTTGGGTGATTCTGTGTATGTTGCATGCTCTTATATTTCCATTTAAAACTGGCATTCATGATATAAAGATGAGCAGTAAAAATTCATGCTAATAATGTAAAATTGTAGTTTTTCTTTACTTAAAACAACATTAAATAGCAAATGGAAAACACCATGACAGGTCAACAGAAAGGAAAAAGCATTGGATGTTAGCAGCATTCATGGTACTTTTTTTCTTGTTCTTTGAAGGGGCCCCACACGTGTGTTTTGCCCTGGGCCCTGCAAGTTATGGGGCTGGCCCTGGCTGGAGCCCAGATATCTGTATTTGAAAGCTCCCTGCCAGAAGATTCCAAAGCACAGCGGAATGTAGAATCTGGTATCTCTTTCCCTGGCTTCCCAGGGCGCTATTCCTGCCGGCCTGTTCCTGCACTCTGCACTGCCCCCCACCACTGCCCCTCCACCTTCGCCTCACGGAGTCCTAAGCACAAAGTAAAGATTCTCTGTGCTCACTTGTTGTCTGCCCCGCATAGGTGCGGCTCCTTTTCTCTCAAGTAACATTTACACCGGGCTTCAGAGAGCCTTAATGTGAAAGCTGACAGTTTACCAGTTGCCAGCCTTGCCCAGCTTGCCCAGCTACTCTGAAGGGACAGCTTAGTTTTTAAAAAAACCACTACAGGGGTGCCTGGATGGCTCAGTCATTAAGCATCTGCCTTCGGCTCAGGTCATGGTCCCAGAGTCCTGGAATTGAGCCCCGCATTGGGCTCCCTGCTCTGTGGGAAGCCTGCTTCTCCCTCTCCCACTCCCCCTGCTTGTGTTCCCTCTCTCGCTGTGTCTCTGTCTGTCAAATAAATAAATAAAATCTTAAAAAAATAATAATAATTTAAAAAAAAGATTTAAAAAAACCACTACATCCTAACTTCCGGAGGCGCCACATTTTTATTCCCTGGAGTCATAAGGTTCTTTCCTATCTGGTTTCCAAATGCCCCTCTGACTTCTCACTAAGTGTAGAATTACAGTCATTTTCCTAATCAACCAAAAGTTTTTCCTGGAGCTCTGTAGTCATCAGGAACTCCTTGAGATCCTCCCCACTTCTGTCTCCAGGGGAAGACATGGCAACTGGGCAACTGGGCAGGCCTGGCACTCTGCCCCCCTCTGCTCACTGCCACCTCCCTCTCAGGGCACCAGCCCAGTCTGTCTCCCCCCTTCCCCTCCCCCACACTGCTTCGTCACTGCTACCAGAAACAAAACACTTAGCCTTTCCAATTTAATAGTCTTTTTTTTTTTTTAAGATTTTATTTATTCATTTGAGACAGAGAGATACAGAGAGCAAGAGCAGAGGGAGAGGCAGAAACAGGCTCCCTGCTGAGCCAGGAGCCCGATGCTGGGCTCAATTCGATGCTGGGCTCAATTCGGGGCTGATCCCAGGACCCTGGGATCATGACCCGAGCCGAAGGCAGACGCTTAACCCTCTGAGCCACCCAGGTGTCCCCCAGTTTAATAGTTTAATGTAGGCTTTTCTCCTCCCTGGACGGCAGCATCATCCCTCTTGATAGTTTTCCCCAAGGAAAAGAGACATTTCATCATTTTGAGACCCCAGTCACAAACTTTTTATTTGCACTCTGTTACACAGTCAATCTTTTACTCATACTATGATGATCAGTATCTTGTGGGCCTTTTATTGATTTTAAAAAAAACGACATTGTTACCAGATCTATAGGTATTATTGCTTAAGTCCTTAGAAAGTTAGTGCTCTCAGAGGCGGGGCAGAGCATCTTTTGAGAAGCCAGTGTTGTGCTGGCCTAGTACAATACTTAGTTCTGAAGTAGAGCTCAGTGCTCTTCCTCCCAGGTCGGGCAGCAGCTTCAGCTGTGAATCAAAGTCACAAGAGGCAAGAAGCCTGTAGGTTGGTGAAGACATGCGCACACGGTGCAGGTCCGTGGGGACGGAAGCTCCTGCATTCCACCCCCTTCTGGACCTCATCCAACGTTACCCCTTAACCTGGCTGTTCATCTGTATCCTTTATAATGTCCTTTATGATAAGCTGGCAAACAAAAAAAGGGGGTAAAGAGAAAAGGAGAGCAAAGACAGAAGAGTTGAAGGAGAGACATTGTCCTTGAGTAACTAGGGAATGAAGCAAAAGCAAGACACCCAAGAATAGACAAATGAGGTTATTCGACCAGTTATTGTTTCTAGTAAAAAGACTGACTGTGGTATCTTAAAAATATTCTCTAGAGGATAAATAAGAGATGAGGGGACTCACGCTTGGAGAGATCCCGTAACTTAAAAAAGTTAAGAGACAAACCCAGTGTTTGTGTCTCATCTAAATGATCCAGAAAAGACCTTCTGCCTCCAAGAAAACAATGAAAAAGTATACCTCTGTTTCTGTTCCATGGTCATCATAAATTTCACATCTTTCACAAGAACAACAACAAAAATCACAAAAGGCAAAATGAGATCTCTTCATAGTGTTTTTCTTAAGGGACCCCAGAGGGAGGAGAAAGCAAACCTCTCTGGATGGTCAGCCCCTTAGTAAAGAGGAACTGGTATTATTTTGAACTTTGCAGGAATGATGCTCTGGTAAAAATTCAAACAGCTTTGAGAGAGAGAAAGAGAGAGAGAGAGGATTACCTTGTCTTCAGCAGAAGGGCCACCACTCTCTCCAGCCTACAACCCATTTCTGAAGCTTTTACACCACTTCCTCGTATAACAAGAGAGAAGGAAGGAAGACAGCAGGAAGAGTGGGGAAAGAAAACTGACCTGCTGCTATTTTAAGACAGGGAGAAAGACAGCCAGGAGGTGGGAAGAATAGGCGGGGTTGGGCCTGGCAGGACAAGATCAAAGGCTGCAGCCAGATTAGGAGCATTCACCTGCCCGGAGGCAATGTGGAAGCAGGACTCTGAACCCCGCCCAGGTAATGGTGGCTGGGTAGAGGTAGGTTCCGTCTATCTAACATGCAACAACCACATGTATCTGTAGGTCAATCTGCTTTGCTCTAAAACTTTTAAAGGGTTTCCGATTTAGGTATTTTTACCAGATTTAGAGGTGACATCCAGGCTTAGCGAGATGCCAACTAACTTCCCTGAGGCTTCACAAGTTCAATTGTCTTTCACCTACGGCCCCAGTTGTTCTAAAACACCTCTCAATGCAATGTCAAAAAAAAAAAAAGCATTTCAAAAAAATCCAAATGCAGAGGGACAAAATCTTGGCGGCCAAAATTGTATGGGCTTTGAAAGAGAAATGGAGCCCAAGGACACGTATTGACTTGTAGTTGAGTGTCAAAAGGATGAGAGACCAATTAAAAAAAAGAAGAAGACTGGATGTTATCTGACCATTCACTCTTGGGCTGGTGATACACTCTTGAGGTCTGAGTATGTCTCGGGATCCCTCGGTAAGGGACATTGCTATTTGTAACTCAAAGTTCCCAAGCTGTCGGAGGCCCAGTTAATAGCACCCAGACCTGCTGTCTGGGGGTCATCTCCGTGGACAGAATATGTTGCACTTCCTAGCTGCTTTACGGTGAACAGAGTTCCCCTAAACTGAACTATGTCTTCCAGTTACTTCCAGCATCAGGCCAGCAGGCACCGATTTACATCATCACGTACATGGCATTGCACATGAGCCTGAGAACCCTCCCTGACTCTCCATTTGCAGAGATTGAGTTACAAAAAGGAGTCACCCACTGTACCTGGATGCAGGTTTGACCTTGTGACAGTCTAATCGTGGCAAACGCCCTTCAAGGAAAACATGCTGTTATGTGAACCCAGTGAGCAGACACAGAAACAGGAAGGCTGAGATTAGAGTCTGCTTTACAGTTCTTTTGATGTTTCCGGAGCCAACTCGGGAAGCTCGTGAGGTTCTCAGGGAGCTGATCAAAGGTACCTCTGCAGGTTCAAGTTAACACGGACTTGGTGAAACAGGGCAGCACCTGCCTGTGAATAGCAACACATTTCACCAAATAAAGTCAACCTTTGAGTCAAGCTTGGAGGTGGCAGTCCATTAGAGAACTTGCACAAAAATTTTTCCCCCCAGCTGTATCTGAGGTCTCTGAAAGGGAAATAATGCTCAGCTTTGTTTTCTTTGCTTGGAGGTATTTATTTTAAAGCCGATCTTTGCCCCCTGGTATAGACCATTTAAGACCTCTGGCTCTAATCAGCTTACATGGCCTTGTTTCAAAAAAAGGTGATATTTTGGGGTTGGAGGAGAGAAGAGTGGAAAGGCACTGTCATAAATCTTCACACTCCTTTTAAATGTGTTACTTCTTGAAGCTGTGCCTTTGGTCCAGGGCAGTCCCTCATCTCTATTTGGGAAAACACAGTTTTCCCAAAGACTTAACTTTTATACAGAGGAAATTGAAAGGAGCAGCACAGAGTAACTATAGACACTAGGATAAGTCTAAAGTTTCTCTGGGTCAAAAAACAAACCAAAACACCACCCCAAACAGACATGTAGTAAGAAAAAGTAGTAGCTGCAAGGTTGCAGGCTCAGAAAGCTGATACTTAGAAAGGGAAATGAAATGCACTGAATCAGAGATTAGGTGTTAAGACTTACACAGAGAAGCTCCAAAACAGATTTCTTGGCATTGGAGAGTTCATTATTTCAGGCCCTGGCTAGTCATAGGACTTAGGAAATCAAGAGGATGTGTCAGATCCTGTTAAGTCTCCCTGAGAGGCAGAGGTGGCCAAAGGGGAAAGCAATGGGGGACAGCACGGAGTTTGATAGCAGAAAAATAGAAGTACTTAGAAAAAAAAACTTGTATATGATCATCTGCCAAAGCAACCATCAAATCTTTATTGAACAAAAGTATGATAAAAACGGGACAGGTCCAAGTTGTTTCATTTCAGGCATCGTGTGTGGAAAGAGTGGGAGCTTGCAGAATCACCTAGTGAATGAGGGCTCTGTTAGCCAGAAACCACAGATAACTTGAACTTGGATGAGTCCCAGTTGCCTTAGCTACATAATGGGAATAACATCTCCCACCAGGGTTGTGAGGACTAAATGAGATATGTACATAAACTGTTCGATAAATATAATACTAATAAAATAAGTGTTCAATAAATGTTGTTTCTTTTCCTTTCCTAATTAATCTCACATTTTTCATTGCAACACTGCGTTTATAGATGATACATTTATAGAAAACATTACAACTTGAAGGACTGTTGATTAGAGAATTTAAAATAAGTAATGTTCCAGATTGTGGAGATTTACTATATACATAAGCTGCGGGGGGCGGGGGGAGAATGTTAACTACGGTGATACACATTGACTTTTCACAGAATCATTTGAGTAAATCAAATTTCAAAACAAAAATTTATCTTGAAACCCCTCTATGGTTTCATTTTCCTTACCTGTATGTTATTTAGTTAAATGTCTGGTCTATATATATGTTCTCTCCAAGTCTGAGTGAATTCCCACCATGGAATTTCATTTCATTTGCAAGTCAACCATTCAGCACTTCAAAGGTGGTACATTCTATTGATGTCTATGAAACATTTCATTCAAAAACTATTTCCTTGCCATTTGATGAAATCCTTGTAGTACCTATTACTGTATTCATATCATGCTTCCCTCATTTATTAGCTGTCCTCTTATGACCATCAACCATAAATTATTGCTATTTCTTTTTTTTTTAAGATTTTATTTATTTATTTGTCAGAGAGAGAGAAAGAGATAAAGAGACGGAGAGAGAGCACAAACAGGGGGAGCAGCAGAGGGAGAGGGAGAAGCAGGCTTCCTGCTGAGCAGGGAGCCAGCTGCCAGGACCCTGGGATCATGACCTGAGTCCTGGGATCCTGGACCTGAGCCAAAGGTAGATGCTTAACCAACCGATCCACCCAGGGGCTCCAAATTACATTTCTTACAAAAATTGTCTAATACCGCAACAAAAAGCAAAAAAACAATTTTTTTTAAGGTATGGAAAGAGAACTCCTAGTTTTCTACTTATGTAGAGAAACTGGCTAATAAGCCAAGCCACAGGTTTTTGTTTTTGTTTTATGTTGTTGTTACTTTTTTTTTTTTTAAATATTTTATTTATTTGAAAGAGACACAGGGGAGAGAGCACAGTGGGAGAGTGAGAGGGACAAGCAGATTCCCCACTGAGTAGGGAGCCCAATGTGGTATTTGATCCCAGGACCCTGAGACCATGACCTGAGCCAAAGGCAGACTCTTAACCGATTGAGACTCCCAGGTACCCATTTTTGTTTTTTTTTTTTTAAGCTTTCCAGTGATTCCAATTCGCAGGTAAAGTTGAGAACTCGTGATTTAGCATTTAAAGGTAACTATAGTAAAATTCTAGTTTCTAGTAATGATGGAGTCATTTCTTTTCAGACTAACTTCCCTACAGGTAATAATAACAAAATGTGAACAAAAAATTAAACAAAAAGCTACTTGGAGGCTTGAGAATGACCAACAGCAGCAGGTAGAAACTGGAGGGTTGTTTACCATTAAAAGAAGGGAACTTGCAGGAATAAGATGCGCAGATTGTGGCTTGATGCTTGAGGGCTCTCTTCTTCACTAGAGTGGGAGAAAGCTGCAGCCTCAGCGACCTGAGATATTAAGGACAGAGCTGGAGTTGGCAGAGCAGATGGAAAGTTAGGAGAGGAATGCTGCAAAGGAGGGAGCAGCAGAAGGAGCAAACCTAACTCTGAATCTAAACTCTGTCCAAATCCTTGGCCCGCTTGTGCAGGGAGATCCCTATAGGCCCACTAAAAGGCTACAGCTGAAAACTGAAAGAACTGATCAGACATTTGAGCTACTATTTATGACAGGGAAGACAGATTTTGAAGTTTCAGTCCTGCCAAATGAACTGCCTGCCAGAACAAAAGTAACACTCTTCAGAGAAATGTAGCAGAATCCAGAATCCTTATTAAGATATCATCTATAATGTCTAGCATAAAGTAAAAAAAAATCACTAGACAAGCAAAAAAATAATGTGACCCTTCCTGAAGCGAAGTGCAGTCAAACTGACTGATTATGACATGTTAATAGACAAATACTTTAAAACACCTATTGTAAATAGCTTACAAGAAAATATACTTGTAATTAATAAACCGATGGGGAAATCTCAACAGAGAAACAGAAATAATAAAAAAAGAACCAGATGGGAATGATACATGTAAAAAATATAATAACTGAATGAAAATCCATTGGATAGGCTCAACAGCCTATTAGAGACAGCAGAGGAGTTGGTGAATTAAAAATTACTTAATAGAGAGGCACTCGGGTGGCTCAGTCAGTTAAGTGTCTGCCTTTGGCTCAGGTCATGATCCCAGGGTCCTGGGATCGAACCCCGAGTCAGGCTCCCTGCTCAGCAGAGTCTGCTTCTCCCCCTCCCTCTGCCCACCCAACCCCACCCGTGCTCTTTTTTTCAAGTAAATAAATAAAATCTTTTTTTAAAAATTACTTAATACAAATTATTCAATTTGAAAAATAAACAAGATTGAAGAAAAACAGAGCCTGGAGACATGTAGGACGATGTCAGGGGATCTAATATAAATCTACGGAAGTTCTAGAGAGAAGAAGGCAGAAAACAAAATTTAAATAATGGCCAAATTCTCTCAAATTTGGTAAAAACAAAACATCAACTTACAGATGCAGTAAGTTCAACCCCAAGCAGGACAAATACAAAGAAAACCATACCTAAGCACATCATAGTCCAACTGCAGAAATCCAAAGATAAAAGAGCCAGAGAAAGATATTACATACAAGAGAACAATGAGACAATTGATGTCTCATCCCAAACAATGGAAGCCAGAAAACAAATGCCTTTAAAGTGATGGAAAAAAAATAAAAAGCAAAAACCATCAACTCAGAATTCTATCTTTAGTGAAACTGTCCTTCAAAGATGAAAGTAAAATAAATCATTTCAATGAACAAAAACAGATGATTTGTCAGTGGCAGGCCTGCACAATTCTCAAGGAAATTCTTTAAGCTGAAGAGAAATGATAACATGTCATTTGGATTCACAAGAAGGAATGAAGAGCACCAGAAGTGATAAATATTTAACAAAAATAAGACTATATATACATTCTCTTTTAATTTTTAAAGAGACATGGACTTGTTTAAAACAAAAATTATACCATTGTAGTTAGATTTATTATATATCTAACTATAATATATATAAAAAACAAAGGGAATGAATGAACTATACTGTTGCAAGTTTCCATAATTTGTATGAAGTTGTAGAATATTAACACTAGATTGTTGTAAATTTAAGATGTATGTTGTACATCCCTAGAACAACCATTAAAAATAAAGTATAGTTCATAAGCCAATAGAAAAATTAAAATGAAGCACTAAAAATATTCAATTAACCTGAAAGGCAGAGGAGCAGAGGGAGAAAAAAACCAAAAAGACACATATCAAAAATTATATTAAATATATATAACACTGTATGTTAACTGGAATTAAAACTAAAACTTAAAAAAAAGTAAACAAAAAATTATATTAAACATGAATCAAGTATATACACAAAATAAAAGGCAGAGATTGTTAGGCTAGATAAAAAGCAAGACCCAACAGTATCTTATCGAAAAGGGATGAACTTTAAACACAAAAACAGAGCTAAAAGTAAGTGAAAAGAGATCATGTAAATACTAAGCACGGAATTCATTTCTATTTGGCTTCAATATGTATAGTTATATGGTCTTTTACATTTCACGTTCCAATTATATTTTCCTGGTTTTTTTTAATGGTTTACATTTATTACACACCAGTTATTATCAACCAGGATCTATATCAACCTCAAGAGATTAAAAACAAATAAATAAAACACATGCAATTTTGGAGGACTCTTTTGGTTTTAAACCTTTGGGCTTCATTCGACCCTTGACATTTTTCTTTCAAATCACTCATACGGCTCCTTCTCTCTCCCTGCTAGTATTAATGAAACATCTTAACAAGGGAAGCCTTTCAGGACTCGCAGGTCTCTCTTATCTCTATTCAAAGAATTTCAGTCTTTGATCTAGCTATTAGAGCAGGTTATGAGTCTTAGTCATCTTTGTTTATTTCACTTACATTTGATAGTCTTTCCTTTTATTCACTTTATTATTGCTTTTTCTGGTTTACATCTACTTCTGTGACCCTGTGGTTGAGATGCCCTTCGGCACTGTACCCGTCACAGGCTAGAACACACCCTTGCCTCACGTACTTGACGTCCAACTCTTCATTTTACTTATCGGTGTTGCTTTTCTATTTACAAGTCTTTGAGTTTAGCTCTTTCTACAGAAGGGACTTTCTTAAGAAGTTGACAAAATTAGACAAACTTAACTTTTGAAAGAATTCTTCTACATTCTTTAAGCAGTATGAAAGCTCTGATACTGCCTCAAACTCAGCCAGTTCCTAGCTGGAGCAGAGCTGGAAAGAACAGGACTGTAATAACAAAGAAACCTCACACTAAGCATGACTACAAAGAATGGTTTTGTGGCATGTGACAAATTTGGTCAACCATGTAAGTGAAAGGAACACCACCAACTCCCTTCTGGCTATCCTGGCTTCGTAAGCAATTGTCTATCCCAACAAACTCCACTTGTGTATGGCACCAGCTTTCACCCACAGTGACCTTAGAAAATAAACCTAATACACAAAGAATCCCATGGCAGACAGAACCCCACTGTTTTAATCACTTTAGAAAATGTTTTAAGAAGTGACTTCTGTACAAATTCAGGCCATGTTTGAATGTAGAGGCCTAACGTAACTGTAGTACTTGATAAAGGTTATTTTAAAGGTCCATGTGAAAGACGGAAATACAGAGGGACCCCTTGGGTTGTTGTTTACTTCTGAAAACTTAAGCCCTAATCAGGTGCTTCGAGACCTTTTTTCAACACTGGCCATGTCTTAAAATATGCAGGACAGATCACCAAGGGATTTGGTGGTTAGCTAAACACTGATGGAATGAATCATTTCAGTTTGTCATGCAGTTTTAAGTCAAGATTTAAGGCCCTGCTTATGCCTCCTATCAAGAGTAAATATCACACATCCTGTTTATAAGTACTGGCTTGTTGTCCACGGTTCTTCAAAGAGCTCGTGACACCCCCCCTAACTCACACCCCACCCTACCCCCAATTTCCTGCTCATTGGGTGCTATAATCCTACTCATTTTTAAGAAATGCCTCCCTCAACAAAATACTCTGCATTACAGTAAATTTTAAAGAAAATACTTTATTACATCATGAAAAAAAAGGGCATCAATCAACTAGATTCATACTTGTTTGAAAAAAAAATTGAAAATTTATTAATTAGACAGTATGTGGGCATCCTGTTCCACATGGGAATGAGAAGATGCTATAGGTTCTCTAAGTATTGCACAGTCTGAAAAAAAAAAAAAAAAAAAAAAACGAACCAAAAAAGGGAAGGGGAGAGAGTGAGAAAAAAAATAATCACATGATCTTGGGAACCATCTCACATTATGAATACTCTACCAAGAAACATTTAAAAAAGAAAACCCTTTGTTTCTACAGTAGCTTTGAGTTTACAGTTCTTGGAATGACTGTATTCCATTGAAGACCTCTCAGTAACAGGAAGCTTCACTTTAGCAATCCCATGTGCAAATATTAATAAAAAAATATATAAAATAATGCAGTTCGACTCTTGCCATCACCCCGACAATCATAACACCTGTGAAAACTTTTCTTCTTGAAAATGGGTTAAGCTGTAAGTTTAGCCTGAAGCTCCATCTCCGCAGCCCGTTTGAGTGCAACATCCACTAGAAGCTGAAATCCACTAAAATCCTGGTTGAGGTCTGGCGGAGTAGGGGGCGGAGTGTTGAAAAGACCACTCTGTGGATTTGCACTTGGTCCAGATTTACATGAGTCCTCTGGGTACAGGAGGGAGGTGTCTGTGAAGCTGCCCGCCACTACCCGCTGTCTGTCTGTGTTCTGTCCCACACCTACCGGCTGGCAGAGAGGGAAAGGCACGTCTTTCAAGGCAGTCACAGTGGTATGACAGATCACTGACGGACGCGCCAATATCGATCCTGGGCACGACGGCTTGGGCGACAGCGGCCTCCCCAGCGCTGGGTTTGGTCCAGTTGTACAGGAGTGAAATGGGCTCTCCTCTAGAGCTGGTATGAAGTTTTTGATGCCCATGGCTGACTCCACAGAGCTCGCTTCAGAAATCTTGGCCCCACGGCGGGAAATTGTGAACTGATTTGGATCTTTGCCATCTTTTCTCAGCATGTCTGGGAGGAGCCTGCGGCGGGCGTTGATGAACCAGTTACAGACCTGAAATCATACGGGTATGCTTCAACACTCGGCAGACACGTTCTGAGAACCTTCCGTGGGATGCCTAATTGATCTCTTTCTTCGCAGTAAAGAAGGCATGAAAAGGCTTATCGGAACTTCCAAAGTTATTTCAAGGTATTCGAGCACCGCCAAGAAAGAGAGCTATTTCCTGCCATAAACCTCCTCCTCTTCTAATACAAATTCCCCCCCCCCCTTTTTTTTAAAATCTCATCATCCTTAAGCCTTTTCAGGAGGAAGAAAAGGATAAAAATTCTCAAATGTCTGAAAATGAGTTTAGGGAGGGAAGTTTACCCTTTAACGCTCCCCCTTATTAACCTATTACCTACTGCCCCAGCATTTAAGTTAACCAACTACAGGAAAACTTTTCCTGTATGAAAAGGGCCACTCCTCCCAGTTACTGATTTTTCCCAGTTCCAATGACTGTGTCAACAGACATAACATGAATTACCTCACTGAAGTCTGTCCTTGTTTAAATATCAAACCAGTTTCCTGGGCAATAGAGGAAGATTTAACCTCCTCTTTATGTTTGGTGCATAAAAGAAGGCCCTTTTAGGCATTAAAGGAAATGCTATTTGACAGATGACTGTCAAGTGTTTCTGTTTCTCTAAATAGTCAGTTATTAGCTTTTAGTACTTTAAGTTTTCAAGAGAAAATTCTTCTTCTTCTTTTTTTTTTTTTTGAGTGGGGAGGCATTTAATGATTTGATAAACAGGAATGCTATAAAGTGTCTTTGGAAAGGAAAAGAAACCACCTCCCCGTGCATACACTTCGAGTTCTTACCTGTAGTGTAGACAGGTGTGTTTGTTGGGACAGTAATGCTTTTTCTTGCTCTGAGGGATAGGCATTGTATCGGTGCTCATACAACCAGTCGCGGAGAATCTGAACAGACTCCTTGGGCAGGTTGCCCCTTCGCCTTCTCTTGCCTGCACCAGCAGAGGAGGAGAGGTCCAGGGGGATGTCCATGTTGTCATCATCCTCCGTCTCACTGCCCGATGCTGCAACAACACCCGGTCAAGGACAAAGGCTTTTATCAGGGGAGCACCGAATGCACAGCTTATCTCTTCTGACCATATAGCTTGCAACCATACTGTCTTGACTCCTGGGAGCCAAGCGAAGGACCAGTATTTTCTATTTTGATGTATCAGACCACATGTCAAAGTCTCAAGGGTAATCTGACCAGTGGCATGTTATAGATTCTCAACCAACTGTCAGGAGCCCTTTCATACCCACTTTCGTGTAGAATATAACTTCTCACCTTCCTTCTGAGTGATGCTCAGAAAAGTCCAGTGCAGCTGGGGGGGGGGGGGGGGG